>NW_027206291.1:692500-1117500 GCF_024711535.1 Dipodomys merriami
AAAGCTATCACAGAAAATTCTCTAACTCATGGACACAGAATAACATATTATTGAATACCAGTGGATCATTGAAGAGATCAGAACAGAAATTTAAACATGTATAGAATTTAACAAAAATGAACACACAAAATGCCAGCTCCTTGGGGATACAGCAAAGGCAGTACTAAGGAAAATTTATGGTTATGAGTGCCTACATCAACAAATTGGAGAAATCTCAAGTCAACAATTTAATGTTGCACCTTAGGCTTCTTGAGAAAGAGGAGAAAGCCAAACAAATAATCAAATAGTCAAGCCAAATAATCAAAATGAATGCAATAATGAATTAGACACTAAAAAACCATAGAAAAACAACAAAACAAAGAATTGGTTTTTTGAAAAAAAAATTAACAAAGTTGACAGACCCTTAGCAAATCTGACAGAAAAAGAACACACCCAAATAAATAAAATTAGAGACAAAACTGGGAACATCACAACACAACAAGCAAGAGTCAGAACATTATAAGGTGATACTTTGCAAACCTTTAAGCTAACAATTTGGACAATCTGGAAGAAATGAAGTAATTCATAGCCAAGAAGATTTAAACTAAACAGACCCATAAGAAGTAATTAAATAGAAAATCCCAGGACCAAATGGATTCACAGTCAAATTCTATAAGGCCTTCAAGGAGAATTCATTAAAATACTCCTCAAATTCTTCAATGAAATTGAAAGGGAAAGATCCCTACCAAACTCATTCTATGAAGCTAGCATAACCATCATGCCCAAACCAGAGAGGGACCCATCAAAGAAAGAAACTATACACTCATCTATTTGATGAACATCAAAAACTTGTCAATAAAATCCTGGACAACTGAATTCAACAATTAACGTAAAAGTCACACACTATGACCAATTGGGATTCATTCCAGGGATGCAAAGCTGGTTCAATATGCACAAGTCAATTGACTTGTAATTCAACACAACAGGTACAAGCACAAGAACCACATGATCATCTCAATAGATGAATAAAAAGTATTTGATAAGTCCAACACTCTTTTTTCTTTTTTCTTTTTTTTTTGGGTCCGGTCTTGGGGCCTGAACTCTGGGCCTGGGTGCTGTCCCTCAGCTCTTCAGCTCAAGGCTAGCGCTCTACCACTTGCGTCACAGCGCCACTTCCGGCTTTTTTCTTTTTGCTTATGTGGTGCTGAGGAATCAAACCCAGGGCCTCATGCATGCAAGGCAAGCGCTCTACCACTGAGCCACTTTCCCAGCCCCAAGTCCAACACTCTTTTATGATAAAAGCTCTGGAGAAGCTAGGAATCCATAGAACATTCCTCAATATAATAAAGGCTGTATTTGACAAAGCTGCAGTCAACATTATACTTTATAGTAAAAAGTTAAAATCACTTCCTCTAAAATCAGGAATGAGACAAGAATGTCCACTCTCTCCACTCCTTTCCAATATAGTACTAGGATTCCTACCTAGAGTAATAAGGCCAGAGACAAACATAAAGGGAATCCAAATAGAGAAAGAAGAAGCAAAACTCTCCCTCTTTGCAGATGCATGATTCTGTATTTAGAGAACACCATAGCTTCCTCTTCCAAGTAATTGAGCTGATCTGAAACCTTGCAAAGTAGTGTGGTAAAAAATTAATCCACAAAAATGTGTAGCATTTCTGTATGCCAACAATGAGAAGAGCAAGATTGAAATCAGGAAAGGAACTCCATTTGGAATAGCCTCAAAAACATCATGAAATACCTAGGAATTAACCAAAGATGTGAAGGACCTCTATGATGTAAAATATAAAAACTTGAAAAAGGAAATTAAAAATTTAAGGAAATGGAAAAATGTTCTAGGCTCATGGATTGGAAGGATTAACATCTTGAACATAGAAATACTTCCCAAGCCACCTACAAATTCAATACAATATCCAGCAAAATCCCAACAAAATTCTTCAGTGATATAGAGGAAAGAATCCAAAATTTCTTATGGAATAATAGAAGACCCTGAATAGCAAAAACAATCCTTAGGAGGAAATACAGTGCTGGAGGAATAGCAATTCCAAATTTCAAACTCTATTACTACAAAGCCTTAGTAATAAAAACAGCCTGCTAATGGCACAAGAATTGGCTTGAGGACCAATGGAATGGAACAGAAGACCCAGAAATGAACCCATAGACCTGTAGCCACCTAATATTGATAAGGGAGCAAAAACACATGCTGAAAGTAAGACAGCCTCTTCAACAAATGGTGCTGCCAGAATTGGCTATACATGTACAGAAAACCAAAGATGAATCTTTTTACATATCACCCTGCACCAGAATCAACTACAAATGTATAAAAGACCTCTGTGTAAGACAAGATATCCTAATAATATTACATGAAGGGCTAGGGCTCGTAGGCACAGTTAAAAACTTCCTCAGTAAAGATCCAGCATCACAACAAATCAAAGAAAGCCTGGGTAATGGGATTGTATCAAATTGAAGAATTTCTGCATGTCAAAGGACATAGCTAGCAAGATAAATAGAAGGCTCACAAAATGAGAGAGGATCTTTACTAGCTATCCATCATACAAGGGCCTCATATCTAAATTGCACGTAGAGCTAAAAAAATTAAACCTCCAAGACCAAATCCTCAAAAAACCCAACAACCTAATTAATAATAAATGGGCTAAAGAATTAAAGAGTGACTTCTCTGAAGAAAATATAAGAACAGCCAATAGACACATGAGGAGATATTCAATATTTTTGGGCCATAAAAGAAATGCAAATCAAAGCAACATTGAGATTCCACTTCACTCCAGTTAGAATGGCCATTGTCAAGAAAATGACCAATAAAAATGCTGGTGGGCATGCAGCCAAAAGGGAATGCTACTACACTGTTGGTGGGAATGTAAACCTGTTCAGTCACTCTGGAAAGTATGGAAGTTTCCTGAAAGACTAAACATAGAGCTTCTTTATGTCCCAGTAATCCCATTCCTGGGCATTTATTCAATAGACCAGAAACCAGGTCACACTAAAGCTGCCAGCACAACCATGTTCATTGTAACATTGTTTACCATAGCCAAGATATGGAATCAACCCACGTGCTCCTCAGTAGATGAATGGATCAAGTAAATGTGGTGTATACACACAATGGGATTCTTCTATTACATAGAATGATGTTGCACCATTTGCAAGGAAATGAAAAGACTCAGAAACCATAATATTAAGTGAAGTAATTCAGACCTAAAGAAACATAGGTTGATGGTTTCTTTCATTTTGGGAGTGGGAATGTGCCTATAAACCCACAAGAAAGCCCAATGGATAGTAAAAGACAAAGAAATTACACTTGGGCATGATAAACTGAACCAGGCTGTAAACATTCACATGCTGAGAGCAAAGGAAGATATTCCTAGGACAGGAACACAAGCACTCAATAGCTATGTGCATAGGATCATATAAAATGACGCTTATTGAAATGAGCTCCAAGAAATGGAAACAAGAGTTTTTTTTATTTTAGTCTTTGTGGTTTTCTCCCAGTTATTAACAAATCCCCAAAATATTTAGGAAAAAATGACATAAAAATGTATTACTTTTATCCACATCTTATAAGAACTTATATTAATAAAGCATGATTAAACAATTGTAGATAGCTATTTCCCACCATGAATAAGAAACCTATCATGCAAGTATTTATGCTTCTAATTCATGCATGTGCTAACTCTTCTGAAGGATTAATTCATAAATTCAAAATGCTACCATATAAAATGCAGACTTTTTTTTTTAGCATAACCCCAACCAATCCTAGAATTGGAAATGCCATGTAACAGATATACTGAACCAAAAATAAAACAAAACCAAACTACAGTCATAGGACAATTTGAAACACTGCATGTGTGGGAACAGAAATCCATGTGCATGAAAAGATACAAATATAGGGTGGAAGATAGGACAGATTCACATCAGAAATGAGTGTCCAAGGGGATATATACATTTATCTTAAGATTTATCTTTATTTCTCCCAGAGTGGGATCTGTCCCTGAGTCCTTGCAGAGAATTTCTGTGTGGCCTCAACAAGATGATGTAGCACTTAGGGGCAAAGATGCAGCCCAGGAGGCCCGCACTGGAGGCCAGGATGGAGGAGACCTCCAGGGCCACCACGGCCTTCCCCTTGGCACTGTGGTGGACAGGCAGGAAGCTGAGCCACACGCTGCAGAACAGCAGCATGCTGAAGCTGAGGAACTTGGCCTCGTTGAAGGTGTCAGGCAGGTTCCGGGCCAGGAAAGCCACGGTGAAGCTGGCCAGGGCCAGGCCGCCCAGGTATCCCAGCACGCAGTAGAAGGCGGGGAGGGAGCCCTTGTTGCACAGGATGATGACGTGGCCGTGTTCAGAGTGTGCGTCTGTGTCCACGAAGGGAGGAGACGTCCCCAGCCAGAGGCCACACAGGGTCACCTGGACCAGGGTGCAGATGGGGATGAGGAGGTTGGGAGCCCGGGACACCAGCCACTGCCGGGAGCTTCTGCCTGGAGCCGTGAGCGCAAAGGCCAGAACCACAGTGAGGGTCTTGGCCAGGACCGTGGACACAGCCACGGTGAAGACCACTGCGAATGTGCTGTGCTGCAGGAGGCAGGAGGCGGTGTGGGGACGGCCCAGGAAGAGCAAGGAGCAGAGGAAGCAGCAGGTGAGGGAGACGAGCAGGAGGTAGCTGAGGGCCCGGTTATTGGCCCTGACAATGGGGGTGTCTTGGTGCTTGACAAACACCCCCAGCACAGCAGCTGTGAGTGCAGAGCCGCAGAGAGCGCTGCAGGCCAGAGCCGCGCCCAAGGGCTCTTCATAAGCCAGGAAGCTCTCGGCTTTGAGCAGGCAGCGGATGCTGTCGGGGCTGGCGTACTGATGCTCTGCACACCTCACACACTGCGCCAGGTCTGGGAGGAGTGAGAATCACTGTTAGTCTCTGCTCAGCATTTATGTGTGTTACCAACACTTCCTCCATTAAAGATTACCCCAATTGTATTGTTTACTGCCTTTCCGAACCAAATAGAAGAATGCATTTAATCACAATTCTCTACTAATACTGCCCATATTTAAGATGTCAGGTTTGTCATGGATCAGGTCCTCATAGATTACACCTCTCTATGATCTTGTGTGTGATATTTAGTCAAACCTGTAGTTTTCCTAAGGACCAAAATACACATGTCTTATGTAGGAGGCAACTAGATCAGTTGTAGGATATGGAGATGATCAATAACCCTCTTATCCCTGTTATCCTACCAGCCTAACACTCGGAGCAAATATTCCTTGAAGTCCTAAGTCCGAGGCTGGATCTGTGCTCTTGTACCTTGTCTGTCCTATGCACCTGTCAAATAGCAGACAACAGACAATAAAGCCACGCACAGAACCTTCAGAGCACTCTGCACAGCACATGCATCCCCAGTTAAACAGCACAGCCCTAGGATCAGACACTCTGCTCTGAGAATAATGAGAGACAGTAAGAGAGGGTAACGTTGTGAGGTCTGGCTTCTCAGCATGAGCTAAATGCAGCTGAGCTGGTGAAAGCTTTGTTCATTGATTGTAATTTGTGTTTTGTTCCTTGTTAAAATTTAAATATAGAGTAGGGAGCATTTTTTTTTCCTCAAACAATAATGCTCCTAATGAACTGGAAGCCTAAGTTGCATGTTTAAGGACGATTGCTTCCTTTTTGTCTGTATCTCTTTCTTCCTTTGTCTTTTTTCTTTCTCCCTCCATCTGTCTCTCTCCCTTCCTTGCTTCTGTTCTGCTTTCTCTTTCTTTTTTCACAGTTCTTGAGTTTATACTCAATGCCTTAGTGCTGTCTCTGAGCTTTTGTACACGGGGTGATGTTCTACCACTCGAGCCACAGCTGGACTTCTGGTTTTCTTGCTGATCACCTGGAGAACAAAATCTCAGACTTTCCTTCCCTGGGCTGATGGAATCCTGATCCTCAGCCTCAGCCTTCATCCTCGCTGGGATGATAGGAGTGGCCAACAGCGCCTGGCTTGGCTGAGCTGTTTCAAGAACCCGGATGATCAATTATAAGAATGACACTCTCAGTTGAGGGGAGGCTGTGTTTCTGCAGCACTGTTTCAGGTTTCTGCATCATCCTGCACGGGCTGGGAAGCAGTGGGCAGAGGTGGACAGTTCTCCCTCAGCCAGGGCCTCACCTGTGCCATTGGAAATCTCGTTCTCTGGGCAAGGAGCGCAATCAAAGCAGCAGGATGCCTTTCCCTCCCGAGGGGATTTCCTGAATCCAGGGCCACAGCTCTCAGTGCACACAGACTGAGGGGTCTGGAAAAATCAGAGATGTGCTGTTAATTTGTTAGGTGTTTGGCAACCATCCAAAGTTCCAGCAATATGTGAAGTCATGAAGAATCATGTGTTCTAATTCCAATCAATTTATTGGTTGCTATTAGAGCTTGCTTCTTATTTGACTCTTATTTTTCTTGGTTGTGAGGCCTGAACTCTGGGCCTGGGCGCTGTCCCTCAGCTCTTCAGCTCAAGGTGAGCGCTCTATCACTTGAGCCACAGCACCACTTCTGGCTTTTTTTCTTTTTGCTTATGTGCTGCTGAGGAATCGAATCCAGGGCCTCATACATGAAAGGCAAGCCCTCTACCACTGAGCAACCTTCTCATCCCTTATTTGACTCTTAGATCCAATGAGTTAGTCTTATTCCTAAGGCCCAGGTGCTGCTGGGAATGTAGGGAATCTTTCAGCAGTGAGATTTTTGTTTTGCTTTGCTGATAGTCCTTGGGCTTGAACTGAGAACCTCACTGGCGAACCTGAGGTTTTTCTTTTCTCTCAAAGCTAGTGCTCTACACCTTTTACCACAACGCTACTTTCAGCCTTGGAGATGGAAGCTGATGGACTTTTCTGCCTGGGCTGGCTTTGAGCTACAGTCCTCATATCTCAGCCCCTGGAGTAGCTGGGATTAGAGGCGTGAGCCATCCGTGCCTGGCAGCAGTGCAGAGGCTTAATATGCATCAATAGAAACCACCCCAGACACAAGAGCAGCAGCCAGACCACCACGCACGGCCCCTCCCAAGATGTTCAGCACACCAATATAGATAACTGATACATTGAGCCCCTCAGATCGTCTGTCATCATGAGCGACAAGCAAGCACCGCATCTGTCTCCTGCACTTTTAGACTCACAGCCAAGGATGGTTTAGAAACCAGGTTAAGGAAATGGGCTCGGTGGCAATCCACCAATTATTTCTCAAGAAAATATCCTTAAATGAAAAATATGTCAACATGTCTATTGTGGGGCATCAGCGAAGATGAGGGAACAGAAATTCCAGGGTGAGAATGTGGCCTGTGTCTGTGACTCACCTCTGCCAGGCCTGTGTGCCAGGCCACCATCGCATCGGCTATGGACAGCTGTTGACCACGTGGCTCAGAGGGAGCAAACGTTCCCACTTTCACTTTATTTTCCAAACCGCTGGGGAAATCCTGAATGTTCACAATGTCATACTCAGCCTCCAACCTCCTTTCCTCATCCAAAGTCACTCGATCCCCAGATGGGGTCTCAAAGTGGAGGTGCCTCAGAAAGGGGTGCAGCTAAAAGGAGATGCAGCATCGCTGGTGAGGGTGACCCCGAATGAAGGCAGGAAACCTGAACTGGCAAAGCCGCTCCGTGCTTCGTCCCCCACCACACAACTCAACCCTGCCACTGGTCTCAACTGAAGTTTGGTTGCTGGCTTAATGTTTCTAAGTCCCTGTCTCTCAGCACAGAATCCAAAGCTTCAACATCAAGAGAAAATACCCAGTGGTAGCCATTTGATTACCCAAAGATCAAACAACTAGCCAAAACTAGTCAGAGATGATTGTTTTATAGATGTACCCAGAGTGACAGTTCACAAAATACGTTAAATCAAAGCACTAACATAACAGTTGTGTACATTTTGAATGATTGTGAGCAACAGCTCTTGGACATATCAGCATGAAGTCATTCTGGGCGTAAGATTTAATGGGTCACACTGATTGCAACAATCCAGCGGGAGCCGCCGGGGTCCCAGTGACACAGGGGGCTGCCTGCAGATCACTGGCGCAGAAGCTGCCTGAGCGTGGACACTGTGGACCCGACAGCTTCGACAGAGGCAGAGACAGAAGAGAATCACACAGAGCCACCACCGCCCAGCCCAGCCCGCAACCACCCCAACTGAACTCGTATTGCAACAGCAACTGACGACCTACATCTCACAGAAACAACTAGCTCCAGGATGAGTACCCCACAGGGGACAGTGTATCCCTCAAGGGAGACCAGAGCTGGAGGGTATCCCCAGACCCTGATCCAGACTCCCTACCCCAACACCCGGACCACAGGACCCACTAAAACTGGGAACTGTTTGAGAGCTCCACCAGCCCGTGGAGCACACTCCATTGGCCAGCCTAGAGCAAGAACGCCCCTGGAAGGGAGCTTAAATGCCCAAGCCAGGAACAGCGCCCCTGGGTCAAGACAACCAACAGTAGAAGAAATTTGAACTGTGTACCCCAGGCTGCGCAACCTAGGTGGTATACACAGCAGCACAGGCCCAACGAGCGCGCTCCAGGCGGGTGCCGGAACCAGGCCCAGGGATCCGGTGCCTGAACAACACAACCAACTCCTCCCAACTGAAGTCAAAAGCTGAGCATACGCCTCAGCAGAGGGGAGAAAAACAGGGAACTGCACCCCCTGGGAAGCACGCCTGTGACAACAAAAGACCTGGAGGCTCAGGACAAGAGAAGCCCAAACCCCACCAAAACTCCACCCATATACCATAGGCTGGGAATTGGGCAACACAGGCTGCCAGCACCTGATAGTAAGCAGGAGCTCAGGCTGATAAGGCAGCTCAGCAGTAGAGTGATAGTCTTGGATGCATGAGGCCCTGGATCTGATACCTCAGCATCACAAAAGCAAAAAGGGTCAGAAGTGGTGCTGTGGCTCAAATGGTAGGGTGCCAGCCTTGAGCTGAAGAGCTGAGGGACAGCACCCAAACCTAGAGTTCAAGCCCACAACCAGCCCAAAACAAACAAACAAAAACACATCAGGAGCCCATAGCAGACTCCAGCATCTGGGAGAGTGCATCCAGAGCATCTGATCTTTCCAAGAGAACCCGTAGGAGCAAACACAAGCAGTCTAGGCTGCTCAACCCTTCCAAAGGCGGGAATTGCCAGTGATCTACAGCATAGAGCCGAGAATCCTAAGTAGGTCAGACCAGCAGCTGGAAGTAGGCTCCCAACAGAACCCAGATCAGGCACAGACTCTCTCTACCAATACAGAATCAGCAACCAAGCAAAGACAGACACACCAAAACAAAATTGCAGAGCAGTCTCCTGAACCCCCATGCGAAAATCACAGAGAAAAATCACAAGGTTTACCACCACCCAGGACAGCAAGCTCACCTCAAAAGCCAGCAGCCACTCAGGGGAGAGCCCCAGTGGGAGCAAAGCAGGAATGGAAGACAAAAGCTACATCCAAGGGTTGCTGGAGGCAATGACTCAAGAAATAAAGTGAGAAATAGATCAGAAATGGAAAGAGCACAAGGATGAACTATCAAAAGAGATACAGGATATCAAACAAGAGATGCATGCAAAAATAGAAGCTGCACAAACCTCAGTAAGAAGTGAGATAAATGCCAAATTAGAGGTAATGCATACTGATCTCACCTCATTAAGAGGTGAGATCAGTACTTTGAGAACCAACATCGAATCCATAAAGGAATCCATTTCCTCCATGCAAACCACAATAGAAGCCACAGTCAACAGAGTGAATGAAAATGGAAGGTAGAGTGTCAGATACAGAAGACAGAATATACCAACTGGACCAAAAAGTGAAAAATCTCTCAAATTAAACCAAAGGGAAATTCAAGAGCAAGCAGATAATGTCAAGAAATTTAACCTTCGTATAATTGGAGTGGACGAAGGTGAGGAATTTCAGAGCAAGATAATGCAACACCTATTCAACAAGATAATAGGTGAAAATTTTCCCCACCTCAAAAAAGAACATCTTACCTATATAACAGAAGCATATAGAACACCCAACAAGCCAGATCCCAGGAGAAACACTTCTAGACACATTATAGTAAAAATGATAGATCTGAATAATAAGGAAACAATCTTGCATGCAGCAAAAATGAAGAAGGAGCTATACTACAATGGGAAAAAAATTAGAATCACTGCAGATCTCTCCACACAAACAATGAACACAAGAAAGGCCTGGGAAAGCATCATACGAGCCCTGAGAGCCAACAACTGCCAACCCAGACTGATATATCCGGCAAAGCTAGCATTCACATTTGGTGGAGAACTGAAAATTTTTAATAGCAAAGAAAAACTAAATGAATACATAAACATTAAGCCAGTATTACAAAGAATTCTAAGAGGGGGAACACAACCTGAAGAAAGCAACCAGGAACTGGGACCTGCCCCAGACAGGCATTACTCAAAGTCTAACTGAGCAAGTACAGGAGGAAAGGAAAGAAGAAAAACTTAGGAAAACAGAATGACAGGGACAACAATGCATCTCTCTATACTTTCTCTTAATATTAATGGGCTTAATTCTCCAATCAAAAGAAAAAGAACTGCAGACTGGATCAGAAAACAAGACCCATCCATCTGTTGCCTTCAGAAGACCCACCTCTCAGCCAAACATACAAACAAATTCAGAGTAAAGGGTTGGAAAAGGATCTACCAATCAAATGCCCCCAGTAAGAAAGCAGGTGTAGCTATCCTGATATCTGACAAAATAAACTTTTCATTAAAATCAATACAGAAAGACAAGGACGGACACTACATATTAATACAGGGAACAATCCAAGAGGAGGATATTACCATTATCAACTTATATGCCCCAAATATTGGTGCACCCAGATATGTTAAACAAACTCTCTCAAACTTACAGAATTAAATAGATCCCAATATGATAATACTAGGAGACTTTAACACACCACTCTCACCAAAGGACAGGTCTACCAACCAGAGGATTGGCAAAGAAGCTACCAAATTAAGTGAGGCCATACTTCAAGCGGAATTAACTGACATCTACCGAGTATTTCACCCTAAAACAACACAGTACACACTCTTCTCAGCAGCTCATGGAACTTTCTCCAAAATAGACCATATCATAGTTCATGCAAGGAACTGAAGCAAATACAAAGGGATCTACATAATCCCCTGTATCCTATCTGACCACAGTGGAATCAAGCTAGTTCTCAATAACAAAGCATACCACAGAAATTTCTCTAATACATGGAAATTGAACAACAGACTCCTTAGCAATGCCTGGGTAATGGAAGAGATCAGAGAAGAAATAAAACATTTCCTACAACTCAATGAAAATGAAAACACCTCACAAAGAAACTTGTGGGACACAGGAAAAGCAGTCCTGAGGGGCAAATTTATTGCCCTCAGTGCCTACATCAAGAGAATGGAGACCAACCAAGTAAATAATCTCATGTTGCAATTAAAACAGCTAGAAAAACAAGAAAAAATGGAACCTAAAGTTACTAGACAAAGCCAGATACCCAAATTAAGAGCAGAGATTAACCAATTAGAAAATCAGAAAATTATAGCCAAAATAAACCAAAGAAAAAGCTGGTTCTTTGAAAAAATAAACAAAATTGATGGCCCGTTGGCAAGATTAATTTAAAAAAGAAGAGAGGAAACCCGTATTAACAGGATTAGGGATGCCACGGGAAAAATCACAACACGTACCCAAGATATCCAAACAATTCTAACGGACTACTTTCAAAAGTTATACTCTCTAAAGGAAGAAAATCTGGCAGAAATGGATGCATTTTTAGAGAAATACAAGTTGCCCAAACTGAGCAAAGAAGAAGTAAACCAATTAAATAAGCCAATATCCTACAATGAGATACAGGAAGCTATATAAAAAAAAAAAGCCCAGGACCAGATGGATTCACAGCAGAATTCTATAAGACCTTTAAAGAAGAACTAATACCCATACTTCTCAAGCTCTTCAGAGAAACAGAGAAGGAGGGAGCTATCCCAAACTCATTCTACGAAGCCAATATCACACTCATCCCCAAACCAGGCAAAGACCCAACCAAAAAGGAGAATTACAGGCCAATTTCCTTGATGAACACAGATGCAAAGATCCTTAACAAGATTCTAGCTAACAGAATCCAGAAACACTTTAAAAAACATCATACACTATGAACAGGTAGGCTACATCCCAGAGATGCAGGGATGGTTTAACATATGAAAGTTAATAAATGTAATACAACACATCAACAGAGCCAAGGTCAAGAATCACATGATTATCGCTACAGATGCAGAAAAGGCCTTTGATAAAATTCAACATTCATTCATGCTCTGGAGAAAATAAAAGCTCTGGAGAAAATAGGAATAGAAGGAACATTTCTAAAAACAATAAAAGCCATTTATGACAGACCAATAGCCAATATTATACTTAATGGGGAAAAGCTACAACCAATTTTCCTAAAATCAGGAACAAGGCAAGGATGCCCACTGTCTCCACTGCTCTTCAGTATAGTCCTGGAACCCTTAGCAGGGCAATAAGGCAAGAAAAAGACATTAAAGGGATCCGCATAGGGAAAGAAGAAGTTAAACTATCCCTTTTTGCAGATGACATGATACTATACGTTCACGATCCCAAAAACTCCATCCCCAAACTCTTAGAAATCATAAATCACTTCGGGAAAGTAGCAGGATACAAAATAAACCCACAAAAATCAGTTGCCTTCCTGTACACTGACAATGTACAAGAAGAGAGGGAAATAAAGGGAGCAACCCCATTCACAATAACCTCCCCCAAAATAAAATATTTAGGAATTAACTAACCAAAGATGTAAAAAAAACTATTTAACGAGAACTATAAAAAGTTAAAGAAAGAAATTGCAGAAGACACTAGGAAATGGAAAGACCTCCCATGCTCTTGGATAGGCCAACTTAATATAGTAAAGATGGTAATACTTCCAAAATTAATATACAAATTCAATGCAATTCCTAGTAAAATCCCAATGATGTACATCATTGAAATACAGAAAACAGTCAAAAATTCATATGGAACAACAAAAGACCTAGAATAGCCAAAACAATTCTAGGGGATAAAGACAATATGGGAGGGGTATCCATGCTGAACTTCAAACTCTACTACAGAGCTATAATAACAAAGACAGCATGGTACTGGCACAAAAACAGACCCGAAGACCAATGGAACAGAATAGAAGATCCAGAAATAAATCCACAGGCCTACAGCCAGCTGATATTCGACAAAGGAGCCAAAGACATACAATGGAAGAAACACAGCCTGTTCAACCACTGGTGCTGGGAAAACTGGGCTGCCACATGCAGAAAACTAATAGTGGACCCCAGCCTATCACCATGCACCAACATCAACTCAAAATGGATTAAAGACCTTAACATTAAACCTGAATCTCTGAAACTACTGCAGGACAGAGTAGGAGAGACACTTGAACTAATAGGCACAGGAAGGAACTTCCTGAACAGAGTCCCAGAGTCACAACAAATTGGAGAGAGACTCGACAAATGGGACTACCTTAAAATAAAAAGCTTCTGCACAGCTAAATCTATCGCAACCAAGCTAGAAACATAACAACTAATTGGGAAAAATATTTACCAGCAATATATCAGACAAGGGGTTAACATCCTGTATATACAGGGAACTCAAGAAACTAATCCCTCTAAACCTAACAAACCAATTACTAAATGGGCAAGGGAACTAAAGAGGGACTTCTCAAATGAAGAAATAAAAATGGCAAAGAAACACATGAGGAAATGTTCATCATCCCTGGTGGTGAAGGAAATGCAAATAAAGACAACCCTGAGATACCACCTTACCCCAGTCAGAATGTCCCACATCCACAAATCAGCCAACGGCAAATGCTGGAGGGGATGTGGAGAAAGAGGAACCCTATTACACTGCTGGTGGGAATGTACACTCATACAACCACTTTGGAAAGCAGTCTGGAGGGTCCTTAGAAAGCTAAAGATTGACCTCCCTTATGACCCAGTCATACCACTTCTAGGCATCTACCCTGAACAACAGGAACCAATATACAAGGACACGTGCACCTCCATGTTTATTGCAGCACTGTTCACAATAGCTAGGATATGGAAACAACCCAGATGCCCCCCCACAGATGAATGGATCCAAAAATTGTGGTATCTATAAACAATGGAATATTATGCAGCCATTAGAAAGGACAAAATAATGGCATTTGCAGGGAAATGGATGGAGCTAGAAGGAATCATGTTGAGCAAGGTAAGCCAAGAGCAAAGAGACAAATGGTACATGGTCTCCCTGATGAGTGGATGCTAAATCCAAAATGTTAGGTGATACGACAAAACTAACAGGACCTAAGAAACAACGAACTCCCACTCATCTGGTGGAACCACTACTAAATATCCCCATGCTGCTGATCACATGTATGGTGTATAACATGTGAACACCGTTATATGTTATAGACTGTGATAGACAATTTGCTCCAGGAAAGTTAGAATGAACTTGTGACTTTAAATGAGCATCATTATTCCACAAGACTGTGAAATTTGGGAAATTATGTAATCACTGAATCACAATTAAAAAAAAAAGAATCTCGGGGAAGGTAGGGAGGGAAGGGCTGGTAGGGGGAAAACAATGGAGGGGGTAACAATGCTCAATAGGAAGTGTACTCATTACCTTGCTCATGTAACTGTAACCCTCTGTATAGTATCTTTACAATAAAAAAAAGAAAAAAAAGATTTAATGGGTCAAACTCAACACCTGCGTACATAATATCAAGTGATGATATGTGAGGATAGTGGTTTGTTTTTAAAAATCAAAGCAATAAATGAAGCAGAAAGCAAAAGTCCTGTTGCCAATGGAGTTTTCTTTTTAAAAATATTTACCTAGGTGTAGAAATGTCTCCTCGCCAGTCATAAAAGAAGAGCTTTCTCTTTTACCTTTAGAAAAATATGCTAAGCACACATCCTTATTCTGAGTGCCTATGCTGAAGTTCAACTAGTGGCCTGGGCGCTGTCCCTGAGCTTTTCTCTCTGAAATCTAGCACACTAATACTTGACCACAGCTCCACTGCCTGTTTGTGTGGTCATTTGGAGATAAGAGAATTACTGCTGTTCTGCTCAGGCTGATTTGGAAACTGAATCCTCTAAAATCAGCCCCTGAGTAGCTCAGATACAGGTATGAACCACGAATGTTTGGCTAAACAGTTCAACTTTAGGATTTCTCAGTTGATGGTGAGTGCTCACCAATGGAATCTTTATTACCTGTGAAGGGGAAATTATCAATTTTTCCTCCCGTCCCTTGGGCTGACCTTCTGTGTGATGAAGGAACAACGCTTGGAGAGCCTGGGCCACAGCATGCACGGCGTTGTAGACATGGTGACTCTTTTCTGACATGGTCATGTCCAAAAAGTGTGCAGGCAGCCATTCAAAGGAGGCGTTGTGTGGACAGTTCTGCCAAGTCACACAGTCAGACTTGGACAAGGAGCAATTAAAAGCCATGACCCACAGCCTAGCGAGGAGATAGTCTTCTGGATACTTGGAAGGGTAAATTGTCTGGATAAAAGTTGTGAATGCAGGAACGTCTCCATAGTGATGTATAAAAAGGAGGCGGGAGTGGAAGTGTGCAGCCATGTGATGTCTCCCTCTGAGGATCGCCAGGCTGAGTGAGTTCATGAGCCAAACTTTTCCTGCCAGGAAAGAGTTGTCCAAAGTTTCTGCATTCACTACAGTTTTCAGGAAACCACTGTTACCATAGACAACAATTACATTTGTCGTTGACTTTCTAATTTCATACAAGAATAATAAAGACTTGGACATCGATCTTATTGAGTTGACTGCCAACACCATTTCAAAACCGCTACAGATTCCATTTCTGTCCATCTCTTCTCTCAGCGCTGCGAGCATCCACAATCCATTCTCATCTGCTGAGATGACCAGCCCCACCCAGGTCCAGAGGAAGTGAAGCATCAGGGAGACCATGCCCAGGGCCAGGGATGTGTCCTTGGGGGCCATCTGATAGACCGAAGGAAACCGGCCATGGTCACTGAGGATCAGATCAAAAGGTCCAAAAGTAAGCTGAAGGGAAAGAAAAGCAGGAGCATCATGAGGAAGGGGGTGTCATTAACTACAGGCTCAGCCTGACTTATGTTAGGTAAGACCTGGACGTGGGTACAATGAAGGGTTGTTTTTGCTCTCATCAGTAGAAGCTACATGAAAACCCAAGTGCAGAAATTGGATACAGGTCACTCATGTCTGTCATCTAAGCCACTCAGGAGGCTGAGACCTGAGGATCATGCTTTATAGCCAGCCTGGGGAGGAAAAACCATGAGACTCTTGTCTCCAAATAACTAGTAGTTAACTATTAGCTAGAAAATCGTACTGTGGATGAAAGTGTTAGAGGTCTAGCCCTGAGCACCAAAGTTCAGGGACAGTCTCCTGGCCCTGAAGGAAAGACTCTAGAACGGCACTCCTCCTCTCCCCCAACACCTCCATGCCCAAACATGATTTTCATGCAAAAACACACAGATATATAGACCAAAGTTTAGCTGTGGCTCAAGGGGGGAGAGCGCTAGCTTTTAGCTGAAGGGTTGAAGGCCAGTGCCATGGCCCAGAGTTGAAGCTCCATGCCCTAAAAAAAAAGTTGGCATGTTTAAGGGGTAATCCACAGGCCTAACTCCTCTGAGCACCTAACGGTCTGCTGGCACAGTCGAATGCAGGCAATCACAACCTGTTTATGGGAGAAGGGCAATCGGCAGAAGTGTGACCAGATGCAGTTGTTATATTGATTGTCCATTAGATAAAAATGAACCCTATAACTGGAGCGATGGCATGGGAGAGAAAAGATCAGGCAGAAGTATAGAAGGGATGGCATTGTTCAAGATGTCTTGTGGTCATAATCTGAGGTATAGAATTGTACCCTCTGTACAACCCAGGCATGATCACCATCTTCATCATCATCACTATCATTATCAAAGTAATGTATTTCTCATTTTTTATTTATGACTTTTATTATTCATTTATGTATTTATTTTTTGGGTTTTCAGTATCCTTACAAACTTGTAGAAATGGTCGTTACTAACCTGTGAGTTTGTGAGAACAATACATCCTGACACATGTCCTCCATTCCATCCTTCTTCCCCCTCTCAACCCCACTCAGTCCCCTCAGAATGCCTCATGTCCTCGTCACACAGGAGTAAGGAATATCCTGACTGACCGTGTCCACCCAGGGTCTCTGCGTTCTGCTACCCGCCATCCTCCACCTCATTCCCCCCAACCACACATACTCCACCTTCCTGGTGCTCATGTTGTTAAACTGTTAGTTCTTCAAAAGAGTTCAGCTACTAGACCCTCTCCTCACAAGATCTTACTTTGCTTAACATGTTTGTGTATCTATCTTTATGATCACACACCCACACACATATATATATATATATATATATATATGTACATATATGCTTCACCTCCTATGTCTGCTTATGAGTGAAAACAAGCACTCTTTCTCTCTCTTAGCCTGACTTACTTCACTTGACATAATTTCTTTCTGTGCTGGTCTGGGAATGAACTTGGGCTCTAGGCTCTGTCTATGAGCATCTTTCCTTTCACACTGGTGTTCTACAAGTATGCCTTATCTCCATTTCTGGCTTGTAGTGGTTCATCAGAGCAACATCAGTTCCCGGCTTCCCACCCGCCCTTCCCTCACCTGAGGAAGGCTGTAGAGTTGCAGCAGTGTCCCCACGGTGGCAGACATTGCGCCCGTGTCTCCTGTCAGGGCTACTTCCAACTTGCTCTCGCTAACACAGTTGTAGTTGGGTGTGGCCAGCTTCCCATAGAGCCAGGCACATGCAGAGGACAGTATCCGCTGGTCTCTGGTGTCAATAGAATAGACACTAAATCCCAGAGTCACATTAGACAAAAGATGGGGGTTCTTGTTGATCTGCTCAACAGCAAAAGCCAAGGCCAGAATCACCTGGTAGTTCTTGTAGAGAGAGCTGCACATAAGACACGGAAATTTTGAGGAGGGCAAAAGAAAATAACCCCACACATACATGCAAAAAGCCAAGCCACGGATGCTCTTCAAATCCCAAACTATAACCAGATGAATGGAAGGCTAGTTTAGATACAGTATTAACATGTTCACCTGCTACCTCTTGGTTATCCCAAAGAACCTTGCCTTTCCTCTCTACTGAATATGGACACACCACAAAGCTGGATGTCCATGGAAAATTAGAAATATTCTCAAAATCATCAAGGTATTTGGCGCTTCCAAGATGGTCTACTCCATTATCTCAGTGATTGAGGGTGACAGAGGTAAAAATTATTCAGTCACCTTACCTTCCTTTTATAAAGAGGAACTAAATCCAGAACTAAGCTTTCGGTGACATCTGAGGCAACTCTATCCTTTTACCTGACATCACCGGCTGCCTGACCTGAGCTGACCTGACTGCCATGAATCAATTTCTAGTTTGTGTCTTTCAGGTTGTCTATTCCATGTCCGTTGTAAGCAAACCTGAGTTGGAATTTGTCGTAGCTGATGACATCTGATATTAGAGCAGCCCCATCCTATAGTTACCTGAGAGGAGGTGTGATCACACTGAGCGACTTGGACAACAACACTGTGAAATCAATTTAGTGCAAATATTCTAGGAGTTCCTGCACAGTAATTTTGCCTCCACTGCATCCTATGCTGATCCTTGAACTGGAAGTGGTTCATTTTGGCCGTGCTCTCCTGAGGGTGACCCCAGTCTTTCTTTGAACCCATGGCCAAACCTCACCACACGGGTCCAAAAGTCGACAGGTACTTGGTTGCCAGAAGAATATAACTGGCCATCTGCTACAAATGGCAGAGAGAACTTATCATCTAGGAGGAGACTGAGACCAGGCATGACACCATCCCCCAATGAGGAGTCTGGATGTCTGATGGTAGTTAGGAAGCCAGCCTCTGAAGAGCCCACAGCAATGAAGGTATTTGCAGGAGCATATTGGAAACATTGTAAGTGAGGAGGGAAAATTCAGGAGAAGCATCAAGCAGGGAGACATGGACATGGTTGGTCCACAAGGAAGACAGGTAGATGAGCATCCATGAATAAGACACAGAAAGGGACAGACATCTCCTCCCGCAGGAAGAGTGTGCAGTTGCTAATGATTCACACAGGTGGCAAAACAGCTCTTCCTGACAATAGGAGAGGAATGGCAGCCATGGATGCTTGCAAAGGCATATTACATTCTAATAGAAGGAACATTACATTTCCTAAGTTTTGCCTAAGCTTAATTAATTCCATCCTCTGCTGCAGACAGCCCAGAAAAGTATAGAAATCCCGAGGATGTGAGCATCCCAATGACCCAGAATTGAATAGGGGAGTTACATTCTTACACAGGGCACCCGTTGTTCTGGCCCACTGTATAGCTCCCTAATTCATGGAGTTCCAGTAATATAAAATCACAACCTGAGTATCCGCATCTCTAAAATGAGGTAATTTCTCTGACAGGTGAGCGTAAGTATAGCCCTTCTCTCAAGGGCTGTTAGCAGTCCTTATTACTAAAATAAATGCCATCAGCCTGTTGACCTATGGAAAAGACAATTTTGCATGGCCTCTTAGGTCAGACTGCATGCCAGGGCTCCTGGCTGAGTTTGAAGTCATAGTGTGTGACTTGGGGAGAGTGACAGCCATGCAGAAGCCCTGGTAAGGAAGCTACAGAAAAGCCAAACCCGGAAGCTCTGTTCTCCTGTGATGGAGGAGAAAAGCTCCAGGGTAGAAGAGGAACCAATGGAGAGCTACAGCTAGCAGAACAGGCATGTTAGGGAAGAGGAGAGGAGGGAGGGAAGAGCACTACCCTGACAGGCAAAATGAAGGTGTAAACAACATAGAGAGACAACTTACTAGAAATCTTCAGAAGAACGACTGGTCTCATGACTGCTGTCCACCTGCAAATGAAAATGGGGCAGCAACATAGCAATCATCACATCGCCATCCACGTGTGCACTTTTGTCTTTTCCTGCAAAGCAGGATAGATTCTGTTCCTCACCAGACCTGGGAGAAAAGAGAATGTGGAGAATAAGGCCAGAAAACATGAAAGAGAACATGACAGAATTATTTGCAAAGCATGAATTCTGCATGGAGGAGGCATGGGAAGGGACAGGAGGTAAGGAATATATGATGGTTACATGTTTGCCTCTCCCTGCCTTTCATGTACATTCCCAGCCCCCTTGTGGGTTCGTCCAGCTTGCTCTAGGTCCTTAGAGGAACGAGGACACGCTGGGCCCTGGAGCTCTCACCTGAGCTCCTCCATCCAGGTGCAAAACACCAGATGGACAAACATGTTTGTCAGTCCTCCTCTCCACTCCCAAGTGCTGTGATTTCATCCCAGGCCCCAGAGTCTAGGGCCATAGGGATGAACTTCTTCTGGGTTGATGAGGCCCTGAACTTTTGTCCAGGAACTTTTTGCACAGAAACCCCTTGGGATGAGGCAAAAGATTTCATGAGAGGATACCAAAGAAAACTTCAGGACTCAGTTCAGAAAGTGAATTTGTGACTGATAGTTATTATGGAAAGAGAGGAACAGAAAAGTGAGGAGTTAGGAAAGATATTTCATCAAATTTAGGCAGAGGTCTTCCCAAATATCCTAACATAAAGGCCGATTCTGATACAAGTACCCTTTATCAAACTCAGCAGATCAGAACAGAAAAGTACACCCCACGTCACATTATAATCAGCACAGGATCAATAGAGAACAGGGAAAGGATTTTTAAGCTGTCACAGAAAAACAACTGAGTGTATATATGAAGGAAAATGAACCAGACTAATTACAGGTTTCTCAGCTGAGTTCATTAAAGCAAGAAGGGCCTGGATTGATGTATTCCAAACCATAAAATCAAAGAGTTATCAACCCAGAATACTGCACACAGCAAAGTTCTCCTACAGAACTGAAGGACAAATTAACATATTTCTAACAGAAAAATTGAAGCAATGTATCTTCAGCAAACCAGCACTGCAGAAGATACTTCAACAGGTCCTTCATAGGAACACTGGAGGAGGCACAGCCTGCAGGAATGTAGACAGCTCTCCCTCTTTGCAGATGACGTGATCTTGTATTTAAAGAATCCCATGGACTCCACTTCCAAATTACTCAAGCTGATTCAAAACTTTGGCAAAGTAGCAGGTATAAAATTAACCCTCAAAAATCAATGGCTTTTCTGTATGCCAACAATGAGAAAAGTGTGGCTGAAAGTAGGAAAGCACCTCCATTTGTAATAGCCCCGCAAAAAACAAAATACCTAGGAATTAATGTAACCAAAGAAGTGAAGGTCCTCTATGATGAAAACTTTAAAAACTTGAAAAAGGAAATCAAACAGAACTTAGAATGTGGCAAAAACTCCCATGCTCCTGGATTGGAAATATCAACATCATGAAAATGGCAATACTTCCCAAGGCTATCTACAAATTCAATGCGATATCTATCAAAATTCCAACCTCATTCTTCAAGGAAATAGAAGAGGTAATCCAAAAATTCATATGGAACAATAAAAGACTGCGAATAGCAAAAACGATCCTCAACTAAAGAACAATGCTGGAGGAATATCAATACCAAATTTCAAACTCTACTATAAAGCCATAGTAATCAAAACAGCTTGGTACTGGCACAAGAACAGACCTCAGGACCAATGGAATAGAATTGAAAATCCAGAAATGAACCTACAGACCTATAGCCATCTAATCTTCAATACGGGAGCTAAAAAAATAGAATGGAAGAAAGACAGCCTCTTCAGTAAATGGTGCTGGCAAAATTGGTTAACTACTTGTAGAAAACTAAAGCTAGATTCTTATATATCGCCCTGCACCAGAATCGACTCCAAATGGATCAAAGACCTCAGAGTCAAAGCAGACACTGAAAACATTACAGGATGGAATAGGAGAAACTCTAGGTCTCCTTTGCTCAGGCCGAAATTTTCTTAATAGAGACCCAGAAACACAACAAATCAAAGAAAGGTTGGACAAATGAGATTGCATGAAATTGCAGAGCTTCTGCATGGCAAAGGACATAGCTAGCAAGATCAATAGAAAGCCCATGGATTGGGAGAAGATCTTCACTAGCCATACAATGGACAAGAGTCTCATATCTAAAATATACTTGGAACTCAAAAAATTAAATCCCCCAACAACAAATCCTCAAAGAAACAACTGCCCAATAAATAAGTGGGCTAAAGACTTAAAGAGAAACTTCTCTGAAGAGGAAAGAAGGATGGCCAATAGACACATGAAGAAATGCTCAACCTCCCTAGCCATAAAAGAAATGCAAATCAAAACAACATTGAGATACCACCTCACTCCTGTTAGAATGGCTAAAATCAAAAACTCTAATAACAACAGATGCCGGAGGGGATGTGGACAGAAGGGAACCTTACGGCATTGTTGGTGGGAGTGTAAACTCGTTCAACCACTTTGGAAAGTAGTATGGAGGTTCCTCAGAAGACTCCACATAGAGCTCCCCTATGACCCAGCAATCCCACTTTTGGGCATTTACCCAAATGTTTACAAACAAGACCACACTAAAGCTACCAGCATGACTATGTTTATTGCAGCATTATTTACTATAGGTAAGATGTGGAACCAACCCAGATGCCCCTGAGCAGATGAATGGATCAAGAAAATGTGGTATATATACACAATGGAATTCTATGCCTCCATCAGAAAGAATGACATTGCCCCATTTGTTAGGAAATGGAAAGACTTGTAAAAAATTATATTAAGTGAAGTAAGCCAGGTCCAAAGAAACATAGGTCCCATGGTTTCCCTTATTTGCAATATCTAGTATATGTCTGAGTCAAGCAGAAAAGGTCAGATAAGGTGATGTTAGGGAAATGAACCCTAAGATATGTATTCAAATGTTTTCTTCTTTCATGAGATTGTTTCTAACACATTTATAAGATTATTTCTTTATTGCTTTGTATGTCCCTCCCCGCAGTATAACCTGTGCTTTCACTGTATTTGATGTCGGTATAATTTGTGGAGGGGAAGGGGAAAAACCAATCATTTAAATAGGGATACAGGTGGACCCATTACAACAATGAGATGTACAAGTCGTTACGTTGAAAACGAACTTTACAACTTCCGTGCTGGGGGGGGGCAGGGAGGATTGTGTGCAGGGGTGGGGGGAGGATGGGAAGGGATGGGAAGGGGAAACAAATGAGGAGGCTACAATGCTTCATAAGAAATGTACTCATTATCTTGCCCATGTAATTGTAACTCTTCTGTACAGTATTTTCACAATAAAAAATAAAATAAATAAAAATAAAAAGAATGTAGACAGCATGGCAGCTGTTACCAGACACTTGTCAGTGGTCACTCTCAATATCAATGGACTTAACTCTCCAATTAAAAGACATATAGTAAGATGATGGATCAAAAAGCAAAATTCTCCATGAGTTGTTTACAAGAGACACATTTTGCTGAGAAAAGCAGGCACCTTCTCAATGTAAAAGGTTGGGATAAAATCTTTCAATCAAATAGCCCCAATAAACAGACCAGGGTAGCAATCTTAATATCAGGTCATATAGACTTCAAGTTAAAATTAGTATAGAGACAAAGAAATCATTACATACCAATAAAGGGTGTTCTCTGGCAGGATATGCCAGTTCTAAATATCTATGCAATAAATGCTGGATCACCCAACTTTTTCAATCACATTCTATTTGACATAAAAGCACATAGCTCAAACCTACTGATTGCTTCCAACTTCAACACATCATTGACCCCTCTGGATAGGTCAGCCAGGGAAACACTTAACAAAGAAACCTCAAGCCTCAATCATTACATTGACCAACAGGACTTAACAGACAACGCCACAAAATATCACCCAATACCAAAAATGTATACATTCTCTCAACACTCAGGGCACATCCACCAAATTAGACTATGTTTTAGGCTATATATCAAAGAAAATCTGTGCAAATTAAAAAACATTGGAATTATTCTTTGCATTCTGTCAGAGCACAATGGAATAAAATTAGAGCTCAGCAAAAACCCATCTCAGCACACTCTCTAACTCATCGAGACTGAACAATACATTGCTGATTGATCAGTTTGTTCATTGGGGAAATTAAAAGAGAAATTCAAACATGATGGCATTTAATAAAAATGAACACAGAAAATTCTAGCTTCTCTGGAAACAAGCAAGGTCAATACTCAGAATAAAATATGTAGCTCTGAATACCTACATCAATAATTGGAAGAACTTGCAAATCAATACTTTATTGACGTACCTCAGGTTCCTTGAAAAAGAAGAACAACCCAAACCCATACCAGTTGACAGAAACAAATAATAGAAATTAAAGCAAAAATAAATGAAATAGAGACATAAAAAGCCCTAAAAGACCTAACAAAACTAAGTGATGGTGCTTTGAAAAAATTAACAGAATTGGCAGAGCCTTATCAAATTTGACTAAAAAGAACACACAAATTAACAAAATTAGAGACAAATATGTGAACATCACAATAGAAATATGCAAGATTCACACTATTATTAGGGAATACTGTAGGAACCTTGATGGTGACAAATTTAGAGACTCTGGGAGAAATGGAAGCACTCCTAGAGAATATTGACATACCCCCAAAGTGAACTGAGAAGAATTATCCCAACTAAGTAGATCCATAACAAGTAATGAACTTCAAATGGCAATAAAGGAACTCTTTTCTAAGCAAAGCTCAGCACTAGATGAATTCACAGCCAAATTCTATAAGGCCTTCCAAGGAAAACTCACTCCCATACTACTCAAACTGTTCAATGAGACAGAAGGGGAAAGATCACTACCAAACTCATTCTATGACATCAGCATAACCCTCATCCCCAAACCAGAGAGGGCCCAAAGAACTATAAACCACTCTCTTTGATGAACACTGATGGAAAACTTGTCAATAAAATTCAGGTCATCAAGAAACCAAAAAATACCCATACACTATAATCAAACAGGATTCATTCCAGGGGCACAAAGCTGGTCCAGTATACACAAGTCAATTCATGTAATTCAGCACATCAATAGAAGCAAGAACAGGAACTGCATGATCATCTCTGAGATGCAGAAAAAGCATTTGACAAAATTCAATACACATTTGTTATAAAAGCTCTAGAGAAGGACCATTCCCCAAAATAATAAAGCCTATCTATACAAACTACAGCCAGCATTATGCTTTATGGTGAAAAGTCAAACCCATTCCTTCTAAAATCAGGAATCATACTATAAATTGCTCACCTAAGCTTCTTGAGTTGATCTGAAATTTGGCAAAACAGCAGGGTATAAAATCAACACAAAAAAATCAGCAGCTTTTCTGATTGCCAACAATGAATAGAGCAAGACTGAAATCAGGAAGGTAACTCTCTTTGTAATACCTTCAAAAACACTAAAAACCTAGGAAGTAATTTACCCAAAGATGTGAAGGACTTCTCTGAGGAAAACTAGAAATACCTTAAAGAGGAAATTAAAGCCACCAGCACAACCATGTTAATTATACCATTATTTCCCATAGCCAAATATGGAATCAACCCAGATGTTCGTTGGTGGACAAATGACTCAAGATAATATAGTGTGTTTGTGTGTGTATACATACTTACATACAATGGAATTTTACACATCCATTAGAAATAATATTATATCATTCATAAGGAAATGAAAGAACCGGGAAAAATTGTATTTAGTGAGGTAAGCCAGACCAAAAGAAAACAAGTGTCCATGGTTTTCCTCATTTGTAATAACTAGAATGTACCTATAGATGTGTAAGTGAACAGAATGAGGTGGTATGCAAGCCATTACAACTGAATTACCTGAAGTATAACAGAATCTATGGAGAATTCAAATAGTATAATTCTTTAGAAAGATGAGAACAAAACCCAACAAATAAACTCCAGAAAATGGATTGTTGCTAGAAGGGGCCTCAAGGGGAGAGTGGTAGTAGAATGGAATGGGAAATGGAATCATGCAGTCAAGAATTCATTCTATATATGAAAACATAAAGAAGAGTATTGAAAGGGATGGGCCAAGGAGAGAAAGTATTGAGGCAGGTGATAGAGAGAAAATGTATTGTATTCATTAACTGCTTTGTTAAATGTCAAAAAATTCATCAAATATCCTACAAAATTAAGAGAATAAAGGAAGGGGTATGTTGGGAGGGGTGTGTGTCAATTGACTCAGGTCACTGTATTTATAAGTTACTTTGTTAAGGGACAGCTCCTTTGTACAAGTACTTAATAGAATGATTGTGAAAACATGTTGGAGACAGAACACATGTGAAGGCCTGATCCTGGAGAATGGAGATGTTTCAGACATACACAGATGGATAGATGATAGATAGATAGAAGACAGACAGACAGACAGACACAGACAGGTAGATAGATAGATAGATAGATAGATAGATAGATAGATAGATAGATAGATAGATAGATAGATAGATAGATAGATAGATATGTGCTATAAGTTTGCTCATCACAGTACCATTGTACTGGAAAATAAAGTCATCTGTAATTCAGAGACTTTCCTAGCTAGTCCTATCTTGGGCCATGTGGCTCACAGTGCAAGACGTTCCTAAGAGGGGAACCAGACCAGGTGTGTGTGGCCTTGACTTCAAGAGTCACTTTCTGTTGTTTCCACTCAGCTTTCTGCAAGCCTAGTACTGCGCTGAGAACAGAATGTGCTTATTTGAAGAAAACCTGACTTGGTACTCAGGAAGCTTCTGCTTTCAAGCACTGGTGAGCATCTCAAACATTGTTAGAGAGGAAGGGTGCAGAGCAACACGTGGAAGTTAGACCTCAAGGTGGACATATATGCAAATGCATACAGAGTCATGGGATAGAGAAAAACATCATCAGACCAACTCCAGCATGGGTCCCCCACCAGTGGGTTCCCATGGTGTAAACCCTTCGCGAACTCAACAGACAGCAAATAGATACTACAAGTCCCAACCAGGATTAGTCTGAAGAGAGTGGGTGTTCAGGTACGGGAGCAGATGAATGGAGAGAGAAATGGTGAGCAAATACAGCTCAAACGCTCGAGCTACCTGCAGGAAAATGGAAGCCAGAGGCTGAAGTACTGGATTGGGGTTGGTTTAGATGACAGGGACCAGGAGCCACAGGAGAGGTGACGCTGATCAACACAAACTGCACTCAGGGTAAACTGAAATCTCTTCGTAAAACTTTATCACTAGAGTACAATGACTATTATACTTATAAATTTGTATACGACAAAGGCATAAATTGTATAGGGTATTTTACCAGCTGAATCCATATCAAAAGCAATCACCAGGAAATGGGTACTTGCAAGAGGGTTGGTCAAAGGAGGAGGGGAGACAAGGTAATTTGGGAAGCGGGGAGAATGTGGTCAAGAATTCATTGTGTGTACTACACAATTAAGGCAAGGGAGGGAATCTGGTGGAGGGAATGTGGAAGGGGCTGACACAATCAACGTGCATTTTATTCTTACATTTCTTTGATAGATGGCAAAACCAATTCAATACATATCCCACGAGTTTATAAGAAAAGTGAAGGAAGGGGAAGATGGTTCACAATCTGAGGGATCTTAGGCACTACTGCCCATGAAAGAGGAGACATTCTCAGATTTCTGTCCTTGTGTCCACGAGGTATAAATTCTTTCTGGATTTTGCAATTGTGTGCCTGCCTGCGGTTTCTTTTTGTCATTCTCTTGAGGTAAAAATGTGTGCTAGGACCTAAACCTCCCTTTGATCTGACGATTGGGGGGTTCCCGGTTGTGACTCAGCCATCTTCCTCTCCTCACCCTAACTCTTTTTCAAAACCTGCTTTGTAGACTGTCACTCTGGGTGCATCTACAAAATAATAGTCTCTGGTTATGTCTGGCTTCACAGTGGACATTTATTTGACCCACGCTTGTTCCTGTGCTTGTCATGGGGTACTGTCTTTTCAAGTTGAAACTTTGAATTCTGTGTTGAGAGGCAGAGGTGAATGGACAGAAATAAGCAAAGTTCTCATTCTGAAATGTATCCTCATGGGTGCGCCACAAACGTGCGGTTTTAGAAATCTTCCCATTGGAGGACATTTGCCTGGGAAAGGAGCCTGCTCACTTCACAGGGTTTCTAAATCCTGTGGGACATATCACAAAATGCAAAGGACATGTGAGGTGGTTCTATCATGGTTACAGAATAGAGCGTTCCTATGTGAAGTCAACGTATTTATAAGCTCAAGCGGTGGGAAGCTTTAGTCTAGAGCCACTGGCCTGTTGTCTCTGTGTCTGTGGTGCTACCTAATATCCTATGTGAAGAGTAGCAGTGCTAGCAGAAGATCGAGTGGCAGGCTAGAGGCAGGGCAATCCTAGTGCTCAGTCAGAGATATCAAGCTGTCACGTGGAAATTCAGCTCCAGATTGGATGCTAAACATATAGACAGTGCCCAGGATACCACAATCCCTGTGTATTGTATATAGGTTTTGGAAATTAGGGAAGGGGCACCAAAAAATGGTGAGACAAAGGACAAAGTGGGGAAGCCATGTCATGGTGTAGTCACAAGACCATATGTTGGAAAGGATCTGTACCACGTGGGGAGGGCAAAGGGAAAGGGAAGTGGGAGAAAAGGAGGGAAGGGGTAGCAAGTTTGACAAGAAATGCACTTGCTGCCGCACTTACGTAAGCCCTGTATATATGGTCTTCACAATAAAAGTAAAATTTAAGTGTTAAAAAATGGTTGGGTGCTCAGGAAGAGCAAGCAGTCAGAGCCTGGCACGAATCAAGAAACGTCAAAACTTATACCTCAGAAAGAGGAGAAAAATCCATCAAAATACCAACAAGTCCGTGTTAGCCAGGGCAAAACTCACCACACCGCAGCCCCGAAGTGATCCACCCTGGGCTCTCGGCATTCAGCAGGTGGAGGATTCCGTCCAGGTTGGCGTGAGGATGATCTGCACACCTCACACCCTGCGCCATGTCTGGGAGGGGTGAGAATCACTGTGAGTCTCTGTTCTTTATTTCCTTTGTCACTAGCTTGCTTCCTTAAAGCAGTTAATATTGCTAGATTAGCACAATTGTTTTCCTGGTGCTTATATTTGGAGGCTTTGACTGAGTCTTTCAGGAAACTAATACCCAATTGGAGCTTTCAGTAGAGTCTGTTTAACATCAGTTAATTCATTTGCCACTGCTTGGATACCACCGAGTATGTTTAATTCTAGATTCATAGGCGCGTTGTTGCCACCACCAATGAGGGAATCCATGTTTCCCTAGCTCTGCCTGACTTCATTTAATACATTTTTTCCAAGTTTCTCCATTTCCTCATGAGGGGGACAGTATCATGCTGTCGAATGAATGACTCAAATTCCAATGTAACTATATCCCAGACTCTCTTGGCCCATTTGCCCGTTGAAAGGGATCTGGGCTGATTCCATATCTGAGCTTTGGTGAAGAGTGTGGCAGTGAACTTGGCATCCAACGTATTTTAGTGACAGGAAACACAGGGTTTCTTAGGTTTCAGGGGGAAAAGGACGTCTCCCATGTTCTTAGAGCAGATTAGGCATGAACACTCACATGAGTCACACCACCATTGATTTATGGCCACATTTGACCATCAATGCCCAGTGAGTTTGGCTGAACCCATGCTGCCATCAGCCTTTCTGCTCAGTTTTCCTTGGCATCCTCTCAGGCAATCCTTTGCCTCATCCCAAGGGGTTTCTGTGCAAAAAGTTCCTGGACAAAAGTTCAGGGCCTCATCAACCCAGAAGAAGTTCATCCCTATGGCCCTAGACTCTGGGGCCTGGGATGAAATCACAGCACTTGGGAGTGGAGAGGAGGACTGACAAACATGTTTGTCCATCTGGTGTTTTGCACCTGGATGGAGGAGCTCAGGTGAGAGCTCCAGGGCCCAGCGTGTCCTCGTTCCTCTAGGGACCCAGAGCAAGCTGGACGAACCCACAGGGGGCTGAGAATGCCCAGGAGAGACACGGAGAGGCCAGCACGTGACCACCTTAGATTCCTTACCCATCTATTTCCTTCCCATGCCTTCTCCATGCAGAATTCATGCTTTGCAAATAATTCTGTCATGTTCTCTTTCATGTTTTCTGGCCTTATTCTCCACGTTCTCTTTTCTCCCAGGTCTGGTGAGGAACAGAATCTATCCTGTTTTGCAGGAAAAGACAAAAGTGCACACGTGGATGGCGATGTGATGATTGCTATGTTGCTGCCCCTTTATCATTTGCAGGTGGACAGCAGTCATGAGACCAGTCGTTCTTCTGAAGATTTCTAGTAAGTTGCCTCTCAATGTTGTTTACACCTTCATTTTGCCTGTCAGGGTGGGGCTCTTCCCTCCCTCCTCTCCTCTTCCCTCCATGCCTGTTCTGCTAGCCGTAGCTCTCCATTGGTTCCTCTCCCCACCTGGAGCTTTTCTCCTCCATCACAGGAGACGAGAGCTTCCGGGTTTGGCTTTTCTGTAGCTTCCTTCCCAGGGCTTCTGCATGGCTGTCACTCTCCCCAAGTCACACACTGTGACTTCAAACTCAGCCAGGAGCCCTGGCATGCAGTCTGACCTAAGAGGCCATGCAAAATTGTCTTTTCCATAGGTCAACAGGCTGATGGCATTTATTTTAGTAATGAGGACTGCTAACAGCCCTTGAGAGAAGGGCTATACTTACGCTCACCTGTCAGAGAAATTACCTCATTTTAGAGATGTGGATACTCAGGTTGTGATTTTATATTACTGGAGCTCCATGAATTAGGGAGCTACACAGTGGGCCAGAACAACGGGTGCCCTGTGTAAGAATGTAACTCCCCTGTTCAATTCTGGGTCATTGGGACACTCACATCCTCAGGATTTCTGTATTTTTCTGGGCTCTCTGCAGCAGAGGATGGAATTAATTAAGCTTAGGCAAAACTCAGGAAATGTAATGTTCCTTCTATTAGAATGTAATATGCCTTTGCAAGCATCCATGGCTGCCATTCCTCTCCCATTGTCAGGAAGAGCTGTTTTGCCACCTGTGTGAATCATTAGCAACTACACACTCTTCCTGCGGGAGGAGACCTCTGTCCCTTTCTGTGACTTATTCATGGATGCTCATCTACCTGTCTTCCATGTGGACCAACCATGTCCATGTCTCCCTGCTTGATGATTCTCCTGAATTTTCCCTCCGCACCTACAATGTTTCCAATATGCTCATGAAAATACCTTCATTGCTGCGGGCACTACAGAGTCTGGCTTCCTAACTACCATCAGACATCCAGACTCCTCATTGGGGGATGGTGTCATGCCTGGTCTCAGTCTCCTCCTAGATGATAAGTTCTCTCTGCCATTTGTAGCAGATGGTCAGTTATATTCTTCTGGTAACCAAGTACCTGTCTACTTTTGGACCCGTGCGGTGAGTTGACTATGGGTTCAAAGCAAGACTGGGGTCACCCTCAGGAGAGCACGGCCAAAATGAACTACTTCCAGTTCAAGGATCAGCATAGGATGCAGTGGAGGCAAAATTACTGTGCAGGAACTGTGCAGAAACTCCTAGAATATTTGCTCTAAATTGATTTCACAGTGTTGTTGTCCAAGTCACTCAGTGTGATCACACCTCCTCTCAGGTAACTATAGGATGGGGCTGCTCTAATATCAGATGTCATCAGCTACGACAAATTCCAACTCAGGTTTGCTTACAACGGACATGGAATAGACAACCTGAGAGACACAGAACTAGAAATTAATTTATGGCAGTCAGGTCAGCTCAGGTCAGGCAGCCAGTGTTGTCAGGTAAAAGGATAGATTTGCCTCAGATGTCACCGAAAGCTTAGTTCTGGATTGAATTCCTCTTTATAAAAGGAAGGTAAGGTGACTGAATAATTTTTACCTCTGTCACTGTCAATCACCGACGGAGATAATGGAGTAGACCATCTTCGAAGCGCCAAATACCTTGATGATTTTGAGAATATTTCTAATTTTCCATAGACCTCCAGCTTTGTGGTGTGTCCATATTCAGTAGAGAGGAAAGGCAAGGTTCTTTGGGATAACCAAGAGGTAGCAGGTGAACATGTTAATACTGTATCTAAACTAGCCTTCCATTCATCTGGTTATAGTTTGGGATTTGAAGAGCATCCGTGGCTTGGCTTTTTGCATGTATGTGTGGGGTTATTTTCTTTTGCCCTCCTCAAAATTCCCATGTCTTATGTGCAGCTTTATCTACAAGAACTACCAGGTGATTCTGGCCTTGGCTTTTGCTGTTGAGCAGATCAACAAGAACCCCCATCTTTTGTCTAATGTGACTCTGGGATTTAGTGTCTATTCTATTGACACCAGAGACCAGCGGATACTGTCCTCTGCATGTGCCTGGCTCTATGGGAAGCTGGCCACACCCAACTACAACTGTGTTAGCGAGAGCAAGTTGGAAGTAGCCCTGACAGGAGACACGGGCGCAACGTCTGCCACCGTGGGGCCACTGCTGCAACTCTACGGCCTTCCTCAGGTGAGGGAAGGGCGGGTGGGAAGCCGGGAGCTGATGTCCGCTCTGATGCTAAACTCAGATGTGTGGTGAGGCTGGGAGGAAGATAGGCTCTTCAAGAACACCTCAAAATGTTGATCTTTCCAATCCAGGAGCATGGGAGTTTTTGCCATTTTCTAAGTTCTGTTTTGATATCCTTTTTCAAGTTTTTAAAGTTTTCATCATAAAGGCCCTACACTCGTTTGGTTAAGTTAATTCCTAGGTATTTTATTTTTTTGTGGGGCTATTACAAATGGAGTTGCTTTCCTAATTTCAGCCACACTGTTCTCATTGTTGGCATACAGAAAAGTCATTGATTTTGGGGGGTTAATTTTCTGCCCTGCTACTTTGCCAAAGTTTTGAATCAGCTTGAGTAATTTGGGAGTGGAGGCTATGGGATTCTTTAAATACAAGATCATGGCATCTTCAAAGAGGGAGAGTTTTATTTCTTCTTTCCCTATTTGGATCCTTTTATGTTTGCATCTTGTTTTATTGCTGTAGCTAGGCATTCTAATACTAGATTGAAGAGAAGTGGAGAGAGTGGACATCCTTGTCTTGTTCCTGATTTAAGAGGAAATGGCTTTAGTTTTTCACCATTAAGTATAATGCTGGCTGTAGGTTGGTCATATACAGCCTTTATTGTATTGAGGAATGTTCCATGGATTCCTAATTTTTCCAAAACCTTCATCCTAAAGGGGTGTTGGATCTTGTCAAATGCTTTTTCTGCATCTACTGAGGTAACCATGTGATTCTTATCCTTGCTTCTGTTGATGTGATGAATTACATTAATTGATTTGGGTATATTGAACCAGCTTTGCATCCCTGAAATGAATCCTGTTTGATCGTGGTGTATGATTTTTTGGATGAATCGTTGAAGTCGATTGGCCAAAATTTTGTTGAGACGTTTTGCATCAATGTTCATCAAAGAAATGGGTCTATAGTTCTCTTTCTTTGATGAGTCCCTGCCTGGTTTTGGGTGAGGGTTATGATGGCTTCATAGAATGTGTTCAGTAGTGAACTTTCTCTTTCAATTTCATTGAAGAGTTGGAAGAGTATTGGTGTGAGCTCTGCTTTGAAGGCCTTGTAGAATTCTGCTGTAAAATCATCTGGTCCTGGACTTTTCTTAGATGGGAGGTCTCTTATTGCTGTTTCTATTTCAATGCTTGATATGGGCCTGTTAAGATGGTTTAACTCATCTTGGTTTATTTTTGGCATGTCAATATTTACTAGGAAAAGGTCCATTTCTGCCAAGTTCTCAAACTTATTAGCATAAAGTTTTGAGAAGTATTCCCTTATAATGTTCTGAATCTTGGTTGTTTCTGTGGTGATGTTTCCATTCTCATCTCTGAGTTTATTTATTTGGGTGTGTTCTCTTCTTTTTCTGATAAGATTTGTTAAGGGTCTGTCAATTTTGTTAATTTTTTCGAAGAACCAACTCTTTGTTTTGTTGATTCTTTCTATAGTGTTTTGGATTCTAATTCATTTAATTCTGATTTAATTTTAATTATTTCTTTCCATCTACTGGATTGGGGTTTATCTGGCTGCTCTTTTTCAGATGTCTCATTAACTTGTTGGTTTCAGATCTCTCCAATTTGTTGATGTAAGAACTCAGAGCTATAAACTTGCCCCTGAGTACTGCCTTTGCTGTATTCCAGAGGAACTGGTGATTTGTGTGCTCATTTTTGTTGAATATCATGAACATTTGAATTTCCTTTCTAATCTCTTCCATGACCCACTCCTGATTCAGCAGTGTGCTACAAGCACAACTATGTTTATTGCAGCATTATGTACTATAGCTAAGATATGGAGCCAACCCAGAAGCCCCTCAGCAGATGAATGGATCAAGAAAATGTGGTATATATACACAATGGAATTCTATGCTTCCATCAGAAAGAATAGCATTGCCCCATTTGTTAGGAAATGGAAAGGCTTGGAAAAAAATTATATTAAGTGAAGTAAGCCAAGCCCAAAGAAATATAGGTCCCATGGTTTCCCTTATTTGCAATATCTAGTATATGTCTGAGTCAAGCAGAAAAGTTCAGATAAGGTGATGTTAGGGAAATGAACCCTAAGATATGTATTCAAATGTTTTTTTTCTTTTATACGATTGTTTCTAACACATTTATAAGATTATTTCTTTGTTGCTTTGTATGTCCCTCCCCCACAGTATAACCCCTCCTTTCACTGTATTTGATGTTGGTATAATTTGTGGAGGGGAAAGGGAAAAACAAGTTATTTAAATAAGGATACAGGTGGACCCGTTGCAACAATGAGAAGTACAAGTTGTTATGTCAAAAATGAACTTTACAACTTTGGTGGGCGGGGGGCAGGGAGTACTGGGGGACGGGGGGAGGATGGGAAGGGATGGGAAGGGGAAACAAAGGAGGAGGCTACAATGCTTGATAAGAAATGTACTCATTATCTTGCTCATGTAATTGTAACCCCTCTGTACAGTATTTTCACAATAAAAAATAAATTTAAAAAATTTTTTAAAAGAATACCTCAAAATGTATGACCTCAAAGGGAAAGGCCTCTACAATGGCTGGTTTGGTCACATTCTCTTTATTAGTGAAGGCTGGAGGAAATGGTGGACTTCCCGCACCTCTGAGCCAAGTAACACACTCCTATAAAGTGATAGAAAAGCAGATGGCCATAAAAGACACCAGGTCAATTGCAGATAAATGGGCAGACTTAGAAAAACTCACTGAAGTGGCCAGATGCCAGTGGCTTACACTGGGAAACCTGTCTGCTTAGGAGGCTGAGACTTGAAGATCATGGTTCAAAGCCAGCCCAAGCAGGAAAGTCTGTGAGACTCTGATCTTCAAAGAACCACTACAAGCCAGAAATGGAGATAAGGCCTACTTGTAGAGCACCAGCTTGAAAGGAAAGACCCTCATAGACAGAGCCTAGAGCCCAAGTTCATTCCCCAGACCAGCACAGAAAGAAATTATGTCAAGTGAAGTAAGTCAGGCTAAGAGAGAGAAAGAGTGCTTGTTTTCACTCATAGGCAGACATAGGAGGTGCAGCATATATGTACATATATATATGTGGGTGTGTGATCATAAAGATAGATACACAAACATGTTAAGCAAAGTAAGATCTTGTGAGGAGAGGGTCTAGTAGCTGAACTCTTTTGAAGAACTAACAGTTTAACAACATGAGCACCAGGAAGGTGGAGTATGTGTGGTTGGGGGGAATGAGGTGGAGGATGGTGGGTAGCAGAATGCAGAGACCCTGGGTGGACACGGTCAGTCAGGATATTCCACACTCCTGTGTGATGAGGACATGAGGCATTCTGAGGGGACTGAGTGGGGTTAAGAGAGGGAAGAAGGATGGAATGGAGGACATGTGTCAGGATGTATTGTTCTCACAATCTCACAGGTTAGTAACGACCATTTCTACAAGTTTGTAAGGATACTGAAAACCCAAAAAATAAATACATAAATGAATAATAAAAGTCATAAATAAAAAATGAGAATTGCAACGGTGGCATTATGATGATAATGATAGTGATGATGATGAAGATGGTGATCATGCCTGGGTTGTACAGAGGGTACAATTCTATACCTCAGATTATGACCACAAGACATCTTGAACAATGCCATCCCTTCTATACTTCTGCCTGATCTTTTCTCTCCCATGCCATCGCTCCAGTTATAGGGTTCATTTTTATCTAATGGACAATCAATATAACAACTGCATCTGGTCACACTTCTGCCGATTGCCCTTCTCCCACAAGCAGGTTGTGATTGCCTGCATTTGACTGTGTCAGCAGACCGTTAGGTGCTCAGAGGAGTTAGGCCTGTGGATTACCCCTTAAACCTGCCACCCTCCAGTCTCTCTATCTGTGTGTTTTGCATGAGAGGTCATGAACATCTAATGGTGTTTGGGCGTGGACGTGTTGGGGGAGAGGAGGAGTGCCGTTCTAGAGCCTTTCCTTCAGGGCCAGGAGACTGTCCCTGAGCTTTGGTGCTCGGGGCTGGACCTCTAACACCTTCAGCCACAGTACGATTTCTAGCTCCTAAACTACTAGTTATTTGGAGACAAGAGTCTCATGGTTTTTCCTCCCCAGGCTGGCTATAAAGCATGATCCTCAGGTCTCAGCCTCCTGAGTGGCTTAGATGACAGACATGAGTGACCTGTATCCAATTTCTGCACTTGGGTTTTACATGTAGCTTCTACTGATGAGAGCAAAAACAACCCTTCATTGTACCCACGTCCAGGTCTTACCTAACATAAGTCAGGCTGAGCCTGTAGTTAATGACACCCCCTTCCTCATGATGCTCCTGCTTTTCTTTCCCTTCAGCTTACCTTTGGATCTTTTGATCTGATCCTCAGTGACCATGGCCGGTTTCCTTCGGTCTATCAGATGGCCCCCAAGGACACATTCCTGGCCCTGGGCATGGTTTCCCTGATGCTTCACTTCCGCTGGACCTGGGTAGGGCTGGTCATCTCAGCAGATGAGAATGGATTGTGGATGCTCGCAGCGCTGAGAGAAGAGATGGACAGAAATGGAATCTGTAGCGGTTTTGAAATGGTGTTGGCAGTCAACTCAATAAGATCGATGTCCAAGTCTTTACTACTCCTGTATGAAATTACAAAATCATCGACAAATGTAATTGTTGTCTATGGTAACAGTGGTTTCCTGGAAACTGTAGTGAATGCAGAAACTTTGGACAACTCTTTCCTGGCAGGAAAAGTTTGGCTCATGAACTCACTCAGCCTGGCGATCCTCAGAGGGAGATATCACATGGCTGCACACTTCCACTCCCGCCTCCTTTTTATACATCACTATGGAGACGTTCCTGCATTCACAACTTTTATCCAGACAATTTACCCTTCCAAGTATCCAGAAGACTATCTCCTCGCTAGGCTGTGGGTCATGGCTTTTAATTGCTCCTTGTCCAAGTCTGACTGTGTGACTTGGCAGAACTGTCCACACAATGCCTCCTTTGAATGGCTGCCTGCACACTTTTTGGACGTGACCATGTCAGAAAAGAGTCACCATGTCTACAACGCCGTGCATGCTGTGGCCCAGGCTCTCCAAGCGTTGTTCCTTCATCACACAGAAGGTCAGCCCAAGGGACGGGAGGAAAAATTGATAATTTCCCCTTCACAGGTAATAAAGATTCCATTGGCGAGCACACGCCATCAACTGAGAAATCCTAAAGTTGAACTGTTTAGCCAAACACTCGTGGTTCATACCTGTATCTGAGCTACTCAGGGGCTGATTTAAGAGGATTCAGTTTCCAAATCAGCCTGAGCAGAACAGCAGTAATACTCTTATCTCCAAATGACCACACAAACAGGCAGTGGAGCTGTGGTCAAGTATTAGTGTGCTAGATTTCAGAGAGAAAAGCTCAGGGACAGCGCCCAGGCCACTAGTTGAACTTCAGCACAGGCACTCAGAATAAGGGTATGTGTTTAGCATAGTTTTATAAAGGTAAAAGAGAAAGCTCTTGTATTATAACTGGTGAGGAGACAGAGCTACACCTAGGTAGTTATTTTTGAAAAGAAAACTGCATTGGCAACATGACATTTACTTTCTGCTTTATTTGATGCTTTGATTTTTAAAAGCAAACCACCATCCTCACAGATCATCACTTGATATTATGTATACAGGTGTTGAGTTTGACCCATTAAATCTTACGCCCAGAATGACTTCAGGCTGATATGTCCAAGAGCTGTTGCTCACAATCATTCAAAATGTACACAATTGTTATGTTAGTGCTTTGATTTAACGTATTTTGTAAACTGTCCCTCTGGATACATCTATATAACAATCATATCTGGCTACTTTTGGCTAGTTGTTTGATCTTTGGGTATTCAAATGGCTACCACTGGGTATTTTCTCTTGATGTTGAAGCTTTGGATTCTGTGGTGAGGGACAGGGACTTGGAAACATTATGCCAGCAACCAACCTTCAGTTGAGACCAGTGGCAGGGTTGAGTTGTGTGGTAGGGGGGGACGCGCGGAGCGGCTTTGCCAGTTCGGGGTTTCCTGCCTTCATTCGGGGTCACCCTCACCAGCGATGCTGCATCTCCTTTTAGCTGCACCCCTTTCTGAAGCACCTCCACTTTGAGACCCCATCTGGGGATCGAGTGACTTTGGATGAGGAAAGGAGGTTGGAGGCTGAGTATGACATTGTGAACATTCAGGATTTCCCCAGCGGTTTGGAAAATAAAGTGAAAGTGGGAACGTTTGCTCCCTCTGAGCCACGTGGTCAACAGCTGTCCATAGCCGATGCGATGGTGGCCTGGCACACAGGCCTGGCAGAGGTGAGTCACAGACACAGGCCACATTCTCACCCTGGAATTTCTGTTCCCTCATCTTCACTGATTCCCCACAATAGACATGGTGACATATTTTTCATTTAAGGATATTTTCTTGAGAAATAATTGGTGGATTGCCACCGAGCCCATTTCCTTAACCTGGTTTCTAAACCATCCTTGGCTATGAATCTAAAAGTGCAGGAGACAGATGCGGTGCTTGCTTGTCACTCATGATGACACAGGACCTGAGGGGCTCAATGTATCAGTTATCTATATTGGTGTGCTGAAAATCTTGGGAGGGGCCGTGCGTGGTGGTCTGGCTGCTGCTCTTGTTTCTGGGGTGGTTTCTATTGATGCATATTAAGCCTCTGCACTGCTGCCAGGCACGGCTGGCTCACTCCTCTAATCCCAGCTACTCCAGGGGCTGAGATCTGAGGACTGTAGCTCTGCCAAGGCAGAAAAGTCCATCAGCTTCCATCTCCATTACACACCAAGGCTGAAAGTGGCATTGTGGCAAAAGTTGTAGAGCACTAGCTTTGAGAGAAAAGAAAAACCTCAGGTTCGCCAGTGAGGTTCTCAGTTCAAGCCCGAGGACGATGATCAAAGCAAAACAAAAGTCTCACTGCTGAAAGATTCCCTACATTCCCAGCAGCACCTGGGCCTTAGGAATAAGACTAACCCATTGGAGTCTAAGAGTCAAATAAGGGACTGGGAAGGTGGCTCAGTGGTAGAGTGCTTGCCTCACATGCATGAGGTCCTTTTTTCCATTCCTCAGCACCACATATGCAGAAAAAGCCAGAAGTGGTGCTGTGGCTCAAGTGGTAAAACACTTGCCTTGAGCTGAAGAGCTGAGGGACAGCGCCCCGGCCCAGAGTTCAAGCCTCACGACCAAGAAAGAAAAAAGAGTCAAATAAGAACCAAGCTTTAATAGCAACCAATAAATTGACTGGAAGTAGAACACATGATTCTTCATGACTTCACATATTGCTGGAACTTTGGATGGCTGCTGAACATCTAACGAATTAACAGCACACCTCTGATTTTTCCAGACCCCTCAGTCTGTGTGCACTGAGAGCTGTGGCCCTGGATTCAGGAAATCCCCTCGGGAGGGAAAGGCGTCCTGCTGCTTTGATTGCGCTCCTTGCCCAGAGAACGAGATTTCCAATGGCACAGGTGAGGCCCTGGCTGAGGGAGAACTGTCCACCTCTGCCCACTGCTTCCCAGCCCGTGCAGGATGATGCAGAAACCTGAAACAGTGCTGCAGAAACACAGCCTCCCCTCAACTGAGAGTGTCATTCTTATAATTGATCATCTGGGTTCTTGAAACAGCTCAGCTGAGCCAGGCGCTGTTGGCCACTCCTATCATCCCAGCGAGGATGAAGGCTGAGGCTGAGGATCAGGATTCCATCAGCCCAGGGAAGGAAAGTCTGAGATTTTGCTCTCCAGGTGATCAGCAAGAAAACCAGAAGTCCAGCTGTGGCTCAAGTGGTAGAACATCACCCCGTGTACAAAAGCTTAGAGACAGCACTAAGGCATTGAGTATAAACTCAAGAACTGTGAAAAAAGAAAGAGAAAGCAGAACAGAAGCAAGGAAGGGAGAGAGACAGATGGAGGGAGAAAGAAAAAAGACAAAGAAAGAAAGAGATACAGACAAAAAGGAAGCAATGGTCCTTAAACATGCAATTCACACTTCACGTTCATTAGGAGCTTTATTCTTTGAACAAAAAAAACCCCTCAACATTGTATATTTAAATTTTAACAAGGAACAAAACACAAATTGCAATCAATGAGCAAAGCTTTCACCAGCTCAGCTGCATTTAGCTCATGCTGAGAAGCCAGACCTCACAACGTTACCCTCTCTTACTGTCTCTCATTATTCTCAGAGCAGAGTGTCTGATCCTAGGGCTGTGCTGTTTAACTGGGGATGCGTGTGCTGTGCAGAGTGCTCTGAAGGTTCTGTGTGTGGCTTTATTGTCTGTTGTCTGCTATTTGACAGGTGCATAGGACAGACAAGGTACAAGAGCACAGATCCAGCCTCGGACTTAGGACTTCAAGGCATATTTGCTCCGAGTATTAGGCTGGCAGGATAACAGGGATAAGAGGGTTATTGATCATCTCCATATCCTACAACTGATCTAGTTGCCTCCTACATAAGACATGAGGATTTTTTTCATGTAATGTTTATCTTTAATTACCTTGTCTTATGGCCACATAATTTACAAATTATCTCCTCTACCTGAAACCTTTTCTCTAAGAAGTTGGCAAAAAGCACCACTATCAATCACACATACACAGTAGTTCCACAATTTTGCGTTTCTGAACAGCTGCATTAAGAAAATCCAGAATTATAACTTGGTCTGTCTTAGTAAAGAATTCAAAAATAAAGTCTGTGTTGTATCTTATCAGTCACTTTTAAAACTATAAAATGTGACAAGTGTTAAATATTCTTTATTTGACATTTATACATAAGCCACACTAAAATGCCTTTCAATAAAGCAAAAGGCAGATTTCAGAGAAAGGGCATTCTAATTAAATTGGTGTAGTCAGGACCAAAAATATAGACATTGCTCCTCATCTTCAGCCATTACCTTTAACAGGTTAGTTTTGCTTGATTCTGAGACAGTAAAGGGATTTCCTCAGTATTTAATGACGTTCTCATAATTAGCCCTATAAATCTGAATATAAAACCAATCTTTAACAGATTTGGAGATGGTATTATTCCCTACCTTGCTGAAAAATTGAGCATTAGTAAGTCCAATGATATGACAGAAGGGGGGAGAAAGTGACAGTATTTTTTAAAGATCATATTCACTTAGCCACAAGCCAGTTTTACTTAAATCAGGACTGTCCAAAAATATTCTGCCAGCCATTCATGATCTGAAATCTGATATTAGAGATCAATTGAATTATGGTACACATGAAAAAGCCATGAGACATTTGTTTAGCAGTAAATAACTAAGGCAGTGGCTATTCCTCATTTGTAGCTTTTCTGTGATAAGCCATCAAATCTGCCCGTTCTCCCTTCTTCTCAATGCCAGCGAAGATCATTTTTGTTCCAGGGATGTACTTTTTGGGATTCTCCAAATACTCCATTAGTGTATCCTCTCCCCAGGTGATGCCTTTATTCTTGCTGGCATCTGTGTATGAGAATCCAGCTGCTTGACCCGTCTTCCCACCAAACAGACCATGGAGATTAAGCCCAGTCTTGTGCTTGCCTCCCTTTTCAACAGTGTGGCACTGAGCACACTTCTGAACAAAAATCTTCTTGCCTTTCTCAACATCACCCATTTTCAATTCGCTCTTTCCTCGTTATCACAGCAAGGATAACAGCTCCGCAGGCAGACATCCCGCGCTCCAGCCCAAGGACACGCCGGCCCAGACATGTGTATTTTGGTCCTTAGGAAGACTACAGGTTTGACTAAATATCACACACAAGATCATAGAGAGGTGTAATCTATGAGGACCTGATCCATGACAAACCTGACATCTTAAATATGGGCAGTATCAGTGGAGAATTGTGATTAAATGCATTCTTCTATTTGGTTCGGAAAGGCAGTAAACAATACAATTGGGGTAATCTTTAGTGGAGGAAGTGTTGGTAACACACATAAATGCTGAGCAGAGACTAACAGTGATTCTCACTCCTCCCAGACCTGGCGCAGTGTGTGAGGTGTGCAGAGCATCAGTACGCCAGCCCCGACAGCATCCGCTGCCTGCTCAAAGCCGAGAGCTTCCTGGCTTATGAAGAGCCCTTGGGCGCGGCTCTGGCCTGCAGCGCTCTCTGCGGCTCTGCACTCACAGCTGCTGTGCTGGGGGTGTTTGTCAAGCACCAAGACACCCCCATTGTCAGGGCCAATAACCGGGCCCTCAGCTACCTCCTGCTCGTCTCCCTCACCTGCTGCTTCCTCTGCTCCTTGCTCTTCCTGGGCCGTCCCCACACCGCCTCCTGCCTCCTGCAGCACAGCACATTCGCAGTGGTCTTCACCGTGGCTGTGTCCACGGTCCTGGCCAAGACCCTCACTGTGGTTCTGGCCTTCGCGCTCACGGCTCCAGGCAGAAGCTCCCGGCAGTGGCTGGTGTCCCGGGCTCCCAACCTCCTCATCCCCATCTGCACCCTGGTCCAGGTGACCCTGTGTGGCCTCTGGCTGGGGACGTCTCCTCCCTTCGTGGACACAGACGCACACTCTGAACACGGCCACGTCATCATCCTGTGCAACAAGGGCTCCCTCCCCGCCTTCTACTGCGTGCTGGGATACCTGGGCGGCCTGGCCCTGGCCAGCTTCACCGTGGCTTTCCTGGCCCGGAACTTGCCTGACACCTTCAACGAGGCCAAGTTCCTCAGCTTCAGCATGCTGCTGTTCTGCAGCGTGTGGCTCAGCTTCCTGCCTGTCCACCACAGTGCCAAGGGGAAGGCCGTGGTGGCCCTGGAGGTCTCCTCCATCCTGGCCTCCAGTGCGGGCCTCCTGGGCTGCATCTTTGCCCCTAAGTGCTACATCATCTTGTTGAGGCCACACAGAAATTCTCTGCAAGGACTCAGGGACAGATCCCACTCTGGGAGAGAGAAACTCTCATCAGGTTAACGTCTGTGATCGCTCCTACACATACGAAATTTGGGGCCAAATCCATCCTATTTTTACAGCCATGTTGCCCTTTCAAATTGGGAAAGATTTTTGAAGTGAAAATGATTCCTACTTGTTTTCCTCGGTTTGTGAATGGGGCTAAGTGTTGTAAGCAGGCCCTTTGCCACTTTGATTTTCTGTGACATTTTCTCTGGTTTCATTTATTTAATCTCCACAGAGTTACATCATTTCTACCCTCAAGGACTTTGAATGCTGTCTTATCATTTCCTTTACTTGCTCCGTTTACTTTTCGCCCTTTATATTTTCCCATTTCCAGGGCAGACATCAATGGGCTCTTTCTTCTAATATAGTTCTGTAATCCTGTGCCCCTTGAAACAGTTCTGTGCTCTGATTACATCAATTACTCTATAGCTTTTCACCTCCTTGCTTTTTCCTTTTCACACTATACCGTATGGATTTTTGGTCAGATATCATCTGTCATCTGTCATTCAGAATTATAGCGTCATCTTGGTTTATGCTAAACAAAAGCATTGTTTCATTTTGTGCAGAAATGTTTTGAATGTGTGAATATTTTAGAAGAGCTAGCACGTGGATGGTAGAGTTCACATCCATGGTCTCACAAATATTACCATCTTCTAATGTTTAATCCTCATTAATATATTTCTTATAAAATCGAGAGCAAAGTCACACAATTTCATGTATTTTATGAATATTTTTTGGTTTTGTTAATAACTAGAAAGTATTCATCCATGTACCATCAATGTATTCATGTGTTACAAGGAAAATATTAACTCTGGGATCAAAATAAACCATTTCTTCTTTTCTCTAGTGGTGTCATCAGACTCTCTTGAAATTGCAGCCCTTTCTGCTCTCCTCTATTGTTTGTTTTTATTTATTGTCTGTAAATTCTTTTGCAAATACGATGCTTGATTACATACATGAACACGATCTTTTTTATATTCTCTTATTTTTAATTTTAATTTTGTGTGCTAATCCCGCAGCTTGAACTGAGGACCTGGGCTTTCTTGATAAAGGTTGGTGCTCTACCACTTGAGCCGCATCCCAACTTTTGGCTTTTTCATAGTGTATGGGAGATAAGAATCTCCCAGACTTTCTTATCCAGCTGGCTACAAACCATGATCCTCAGCTCTGTTTCTTGAGTAGCTAGCGCTGCAGGCATTAGCCACAGGTGTCCAGCTTTGCTCCTTATTTTCAATGAGAAACATGAATTACTGACTATGAAAAAAAATGTGGTTTGTTGCTTTTGCCTTTTCCCCTCCAAAGGTCAAATTTCTTCCTGAATTTATCCATATTGCTCATTCCATTGACTTTGAATCAATTGGGACTTCACACATCTGTGCTTTCTACCTCTCTTTCAGGCGATGAGCCATCACTTCAAAGTATATGTCCCAATCTTCTCCCAACCACATATCTTATGGTGACTGAGATTGGTGAACATTTGCTTGTCACGTCATTCCCTTTCCTCTCCTCCTTCCCTTTCCCTAGCTCCCCAATAACTTTGTACCCCTCTCACTTGTATATATCCCTAAAACATATCCCATCCCATGTTCACCTTACATCATCCCCTCAATACTTGTATCTGGTAGTCAAATTTTAATAGAACAAATCTATAGCTCAACTGAACTTCGCATTTCTATGAATGGTCTCCTCAAGCCCTGAACCCAGATAAGTAAATCCCAACAAAGAGATAGAATGAGAAACCAAGAAAATAGGGAATAGTCTATTTCAAAGATCACAGATTCTCAAAGGATGACACCATCAGGGTATTTAAATGGGCAGAACATAGCTCAAGTATACTAGAAATAGGCAAATCCAAGGAAACACAATGCTCACAGAAAACAGCCAGATGAAAGAGTAGGCAAACAGGTACATGGAAGACACTGCACAAACTGTACCAAAAAAAAACATTGCTGATAAGTTTCATTAACAAAAAGTTTGAAAACATATACAAGCCAATTGGTGAGCATGAGGAGACTAGCCAAAGAATAATAGAAGCATTCACAGAGAACATAAATAAGAAGCTAAATTAAGTCCAAAAGATGGCAACAGAGACCAATGAAAAAGGAGCAATTCAGGCAAAGAGGATGAAGGAAACTACAAAGAAGATCAGTGCTGTAAAGAAGTCCTTAGAAATCCTAAAACAAGACTTCAAAGGGAATTAGAAGCCCTCAGATATAACCAAACATAAAAGAGAGAATTAACAATAAAGTAGAAAGTCTCTTTGTATAATAGATGAGGTAGAAGGTGGTCTCAGGACTAGAAGGTAGAGTTGACATTATAGAGGGAGAGCATATATTTATAAAGAAACAATCCAAAAGAAGGAACAAGTGCAAGAAACAAGAAATGAGTGTGCAGAAACCTCAGCACTCAATTCAGAGACTGAATTTGTGGCTGATAGAAATTGTGGAAAGAGAAGAGAAATAAAGCAAGGGGATAGGAAACATATTTCATAGAATTCAACCCAGAGAATTTCCTAAAAGAAAGTCCCATGCCAATACAGGGAGCCTGTAGAACAGACCAGATCAGAAAAGAACATCCTACACTCAGGTTCCACAGAGACCAAGAAAAGGATCCTTTATTATGTCGGGGAGAAAACTGACTTATAAAGGAAAATCAACCATAAAAACAACAGGGTTCTCAGCTGAGAACAGGAAATGAAGAAGAGCCTGACATCATGTATTCCAAACCCTAAAATCCAAAAATTACCAATCCAGAATACTGCACCCAGCAAGGTCCTCTTTCATAAATGAAGGGCAAATCTAAACATTCTATAACATAGGAAAACTGAAACAATTTCTCTCCACCACTGAAACAGGTCCTTCATAGAGAATATGGGCAAGAATAGCATATGAGCAGAGAAATGCTCCTTACCACAGACCTAGATAAATATAGGAAGACTGGAGGAGCCACAGCCCCTAAGGATGTAGACAAGAGTGGGGTGCTGGTGGCACATACCTGTCATCCTATCTACTCAGGAGGCTGAGATCTGAGGATCGGGGTGCAAAGCCAGCCCAGGCAGGAAAGTCTATGAGACTTATCTCTAATAAACCACCAGAAACCCAGAAGTGGTGCTGTGGTGAAAGTAGTAGAGCACTAGCCTTGAGCTTAAGAACTGAGAGACAGCGCCTAGGACCAGAGTTCAAGCCCCATGACCAACAAAAAAAAAATGTAGACAACATGACAGACCTAACCAGACGCTTCTCAATGGTAACCCTCAATATCAATGGACTTAACTCTCCAATTACAAGAGTGAGTAGTTGGATCAAGAAGTAAGACATTCCAGCCGGGTGCTGGTGGCTCATGCCTGTAATCCTAGCTACTCAGGAGGCTGAGATCTGAGGATCACAGTTCAAAGCCAGCCCAGGCAGGAGAGACCGTGAGACTCCTATCTCCAATAAACCACCAGAAAACCAGAAGTGGTGCTGTAGCTCAAGTGGTAGAGCGCTCACCTTGAGCTGAAGAGCTGAGGGACAGAGCCCAGGCTCAGAGTTCAAGCCCCACGACCAACCAAAAAAAAAAAAAAAAGAAAAAAAAAGAAGTAAGACACTCCATGTTGTTTACAAGAAACACATCTTTTTGACAAAAGCAGACACCTAGTCAAAGTGAAAGGTTGGGATAAAATCTTTCAAGCAAAAAGCCCCAATAAACAGTCTATGGTAGCAATCCTAATATCAGATAAAATAGGCTTCAAATCAAAATTAGTATAAAGAGATAAAGAAGGCCATGCTAATAAAGGGCACTCTTCAGAAGGAGGATACACCAACTCTAAATATCCATGCACCAAACTCTGGAGCACCCACCTTCAACGATCACATTCTGCTGGACACAAAACCACCTTTAGCTCCAATCACATGGATGGCTGTCAACTTCAACACATCACCAACAATTCTGGATATATCATCCAGGCAAAAACTCAGCAAAGAGTCTGCTTTTATTCCAAGGTCTTTAATCCATTTGGAGTTGATTCTGGAGCAAGGTGATATATACAGATTGAGCTCTAGTTTTCTACAAGTGTTTAATCAATTTTACCAGTACCATTTACCGGTACCATTTTACCAGTACCATTCTATTTCTTTAGCTCCCTTGTCAAAGATTAGGTGGCTATAGGTCTGTGGGTTCATTTCTGGGTCTTCAGTCCTATTCCATTGGTCCTCAGGTCTGTTCTTGTGCCAGTACCAAGCTGTTTTAATTACTATGGTTTTGTAGTAGAGTTTGAAAGTTGGAATTGATATTCCTCCAGCACTGTTCTTTCTACTAAGGATTGTTTTTGCTATTCGGGATCTTTTATTGTTCAATATGAATTTTTGGATTGTGTCTTCTATTTCATTGAAGAATGAGGTTGGGATATTGATAGATTTTGCATTGAATTTGTAGATAGCCTTTGGCAGTTTTGCCATTTTCATGATGTTAATCCTCCCAATCCAGGAGCTTGGGAGGTTTTTCCATTGGTTTAGTTCTGCCTTAATTTCCTTTTTAGGTTTTTAAAATTTTCGTCATCACCTCTTTTGTTAACTCTTAAGTATTTTATTTTTTGTGGGGCTATTACAGAAGTGGTTGCTTTCCTAATTTCAGCCACACTTTTCTCATTATTGGGATACAGGAAAGCCATTGATTTCTGAGGGTTGATTTTATACCCTGCTACATTGCCAAAGTTTCCAATCAGCTCAAGTAACTTGGGAGTGGAGTCCATGGGGTTGAAAACATTACAAGAAGGAATAGGAGAAACTCTAGGGCTCCTTGGCACCAACCGAAGTTTTCTTAATAGAGACCGAGAAGCACAACAAATCGAAGAAAAGTTGGACAAATGGAATTGCATGAAACTGCAGAGCTTCTGCATGGCAAAGGACATAGATAGTATGATCAATAGAAAGCCAATAGACTGGGAGAAGATGTTCACTATCCATACAATGGATTAGGGTCTCATATCTAAAATATACTTAGAACTCAAAAAACTAAATCCCCCAACAAAACAAATCCTCAAAGAAACAACTGCATGATTAATAAGTGGGCTAAAGACTTAGAGAAACTTCTCTGAAGAGGAAATAAGAATGACCAGTAGACACATGAAGAAATGCTCAACTTCTCTAGCCATAAAAGAAATGCAAATCAAGACAAGGTTGAGATTCCACCTTACCCCAGTTAGAATGGCTATAATCAAGAAATCTAATAACAACAGATGCTGGAGGGGATGTGGACAAAAAGGAACCCTACTGCATTGTTGGTGGGAATGTAAACTTGTTCAATCACTCTGGAAAGCAGTATGGAGATTCCTCAAAAGACTCCACATACAGCTCCCCTACAACCAAGCAATTCCACTTTTGGGTATTTACCCAAATGATCACAGACAAGGTCATACCAAAGCTACCATCACAACCATGTTTATTGCAGCATTATTTACCATACCTAAGATATGGAACCAACCCCGATGCCCCTCAGTACATGAATGGATCAAGAAAATGTGATACACACACACACACACACACACACACACACACACACACACACACACACACACACACACACACACACACACACACACACACTGGAATTCTATGCCTCCATGAGGAAGAATGACATTGCCCCATTTGTTAGGAAATGGAAAGACTTGGAAAAATTATATTAAGTGAAGTAAGCCAGGCCCAAAGAAACATAGGTCCCATGGTTTCCCTTGTTTGCAATGACTAGTACATGTCTAGGGCAAGCAGAGAAGGTCAAAGGCTATGTACATATGACCATATGAGAGAATGTTAAGCAAAATGTACCCCAAGGCAGGGATATGAGTGGGTTTTTTCTTTCTTGCTATTGCTTTTAATGTACTTATAATGCACTATGTGATTCTTCTGTTTCTTTTGTATGTTCTTCCCCAAGAGTATAACCCCTGTTTTCACTGGATTTGATACCGGTGTTCTCCATATTGCATATACATTTTTGTAAGTGGGGGAGGGGAAGGGATATAGTGGAATGTTTAAATTGGGATGCAAGTTGACCCATTGTGACAATGAGATGTACAGGACACTATGTTGAAAATGAACTTTACAATGTCGGGTGGGAGTTTGGGAGGAGTTGGGGAGGTGGGGAGGGAAGTGATGGTAGGGGGGAAACAAAGGAGGAGGTAACAATGCTCGCTATGAAATGTACTCATTACCCTACTCATGTAACTGTAATCCCTCTGTACAATATTTTTACAATAAAAATATATACAATAAAAAATTCAGCAAAGATACCTCCGATTTAAATAACGGCATTGACCAACTAGATGTAACAGACATCTACAGACAATTTCATCCAATAGCGTAAGAATATACATACTTCTCAGCACCCAGTGCATAATATCCAAAGCGTATCTTATGTTTGGTCATAAAGAAAATGTGCAAATTCAAAAAAATTGGAAATTATACCTTGCATCCTACCAAACCACAGTGGAATAAAATTAGAGCTCAACAGCAACAGCCATCACAGAAAACTCTCTAACTCATGGAGATGGAACAACACATTGCTGAATAATCAGTGATTCATTGAGATTACAAAGGGAGATTCAATCCTCTATGGAATTTAATAAAGATGAACATATAAGTGCCAGTTCCTCTATTGTATATCAAAGGCTGTACTCAGAGGAAAGTTTTTTAATCACTGAGTAGCTACATCAACAAATTGGAAACATCTCAAATCAACACTTCCCTGAGTAGCTTGCCCAAGGTCCTTGAAAAAGAGAAGTAATGAAATCTGAAATCACCATAAGGAAAAAATTCATCAATATTAAATCAGAAATCAACGTATTACAGACTTAAAGAACCATAGAATCAACAAAGTAAAGCAATGGTTCTTTTAAAGAATTACAAAATTGACAGGCCCTTAACAAATTTGACTAAAGGAGAACACACTCAAATTAACAAAATTGGAGACAAAGATGTGAACATCACAACAGAAATTTGTAAGATTCAGAATATTATTGGGCAATATTTTAGACACCTTTATGGTAAAAAAAAAAATGAAAACAAAAACTGGAGAACCTGGGAGAAATTGAAGCATTCCCAAAGAAAATTGTAATACTCAAACTGAACCCAGAAAAGTTAACTCAACTAAGAAGACCCATGACAAGTACTGAAATTCAAATGGCCATGATGGAACTCTCATCAAGAAAATCAACAGATGGACCCAAGAGCAGATCAATTCACAACCAAATGCTGTAAGACCTGCAAAGGAGAACTCACTTCCTCACTCCATAAACTCTTCCATGAAATAGAAAGGGAAAAATCATGATCAAAACTCCTTCTGTGAAGCCAGCATAACCCTGATCCCCAAACCACATAGGGACCCATGAAACAGAATTAGACCCATCTCTTCGATGACTCTGATTAACAACTTGTCAATAAAGTTCTGGTCAACAAGCACTGGATTCATTCCAGTGATGCAAAGCTTGTTCCATAAATGCAATCAATTAATGTAATTCAACACATCAATAGGAGCAAGGATAGGAACCACATGATCATCTCATAGATGCAGAAAAAGCATTTGACAAGATGCAACGAGCCTTTCTGATGAAAGCTCTGGAGAAGCTAGGAACTCTCTGAGCAAAGCTCAATATGATAAAGGCTGCATATGATGAACCTACACCTAGCATTATACTTAATGGTGAAAAGTTAAAACTATTGCCTCTGAAATCAGGAATGAGACAAGGATGTCTGATCTTTCCACTATTTTTTAATATAGTATTACAATGCCTACCCAGGGCAATCAGAAAAGAGACAAACATAAAGGGGATCCAAATAGGGAAAGAAGAAGGAAAACTCTCCCTCTTCACCAAAGACATGATTGTGTGTTTAAAGAATGCCCCTAGACTCCTTTCCCAAGTTACTGGAGATGATATGAAATTTTGGCGACATAGCAGGGTATAAAATCAACCCACAAAAATCAGAAGCTTTCCTGTCTGCCAACAATGAGAACAGCAAGGTTGAAATCATGGAAGTAATGCTTTTTGTAATAATCTGGAAAAAAATAAAACACCTAGAAATTAACTTAACCAGAGGTGGAAGAACCTCTATGATGAAAATTTAAAGCCTGAAAAAGGAAATTACACCAGACTTAAGGAAATGGGAAAAACTCCCATGCTCCAACATCAGGGGGATGAACATCATGAAAATAGCTATACTACCAAAACCTACCTACAATTTCTTTTTCTTGTATATCTTTGTTATTGAAAAAAACACTGTACAGAGGGGTTACAGTTACATGAGTGAGGTAATGGGTACATTTCCTATCAAACATTGTTACCTCCTTCTTTGTTTTTCCTCTACCATCCCTTCCCTCCCCACCTCCCCCACTTCTCCCTCCCTCCCCCACCCCCGAAGCTGTAAAGTGCATTTTCAACGTACTGTCTTGTACATCTCATTGTTACAATGGGTCATCCTGTAACCTTATTTTAGCATTTTATTTCCCTTCCGCTCCCCAAATTAGAAAAATGTATATACAAGATTCAGGGCAATGACATCAAATACCAGGAAAACAGGGGTTAAACCATGGGGGAAGAACATACAAAACAAACAAAAAAAATCACATGGTACATTGTAAGTACATTAAAAGCAACAGCAAGAAAGATAAAACCACTGTGTCTCTATCTTGGGGTTCATTTTGTTTAGCATCATCTTTTTTTTAAATTTTTTTATTGTAAAGATACTATACAGAGGGTTACAGTTACATGAGTGAGGTAATGAGTACACTTCCTCTTGAACATTGTTACCCCCTCCATTGTTTTCCCCCTACCATCCCCTCCCTCCCTCCTTTCCCCAAGGTTCTTTTTTTTTTTTTTTATTGTGATTAAGTGATTACTTAATTTCCGGAAATTCACAGTATTGTGGAATAATGATGTTTAGCATCATCTTATATTGTCATATGTACATTTCTGCTTGTCATAGACCTATATAAATTATTGGAAATAAGGGAAACAATCAGACCTATGTTTCTTTGGGCCTGGATTACTTCACTTAATATAATTTTTTCCAAGTCTTTCCATTTCCTAACAAATGGGGTAGTGTCATTGTTTCTGATGAAGGCTTAGAATTCCATTGTATATTCCACATTTTCTTCAACCATTCATCTACTGAGGAACAGCTGGGTTGGTTCCATAAATTTTCTATGGTGAATAGTGCGGCGATAAACATGGTTGTGCTGGTAGCTTTAGTATAGCCTTGTTTGTGATTGTTTGGGTAAATGACCAAAAGTGGGATTGCTAGGTCATAGGGGAGCTTTATATGGAGTCTTTTGAGGAAACTCCATACTGCTTTCCAAAGTGGTTGAAAAACTGTACACTCCCACCTTATCTACAATTTCACTGCAATACCCATAAAAACCCAATGACATTCCTTACTAAAATAGAAGAAACAATCCAATACATCATATGGAATAATAGAAGACCTTGAAGAGCAAAAACAAATCTTTAGCGGGAAGAGCAGTGCTGGAGGAATGTCAATTCCAAACATTGTTGATTTGAGAGAATTTCAGTACTGGAATTCAGATAGGAGGAGGTTGAGAGCCGGGGACACCAGCCACTGCCGGGAGCTTCTGCCCGGAGCCGTGAGCGCAAAGGCCAGAACCACAGTGAGGGTCTTGGCCAGGACCGTGGACACAGCCACGGTGAAGACCACTGCGAATGTGCTGTGCTGCAGGAGGCAGGAGGCTGTGTGGGGACGGCCCAGGAAGAGCAAGGAGCAGAGGAAGCAGCAGGTGAGGGAGACGAGCAGGAGGTAGCTGAGGGCCCGGTTATTGGCCCTGACAATGGGGGTGTCTTGGTGCTTGACAAACACCCCCAGCACAGCAGCTGTGAGTGCAGAGCCGCAGAGAGCGCTGCAGGCCAGAGCCGCGCCCAAGGGCTCTTCATAAGCCAGGAAGCTCTCAGCTTTGAGCAGGCAGCGGATGCTGTCGGGGTTGGCGTACTGATGCTCTGCACACCTCACACACTGCACCAGGTCTGGGAGGAGAGAGAATCACTGTTAGTCTCTGCTCAGCATTTGTCTTTGTCACCTGCCTGTTCCCCTAAAGCAGTTCGTGTTGGCAGATGACCCATGTTGTCTTCCTGGTGCTTACTTTTTCAGCTTTGACTTCGTCTTTCTCATGAATTGTATTGTTTGCATTCTGCATAGAGGCTTTTTACTTCAGTTAATCAATTTCTAACTTCCTTCATAGCATACAGTTGTAAATTCATAGGCACATTGTAGCCTCTACAAATGAGGGAATCCATGGGACCTCTGTATCTCGGGGTCTGGCTTGGTTCACTTAATACATTATTCCCAATATTCTCCATTGACTAACAAAGCATAGGCTATCATTTTTTCCCATGGATGAGTAACATTCCATTGTACCTGTACCCCACACAGTCTTGGGACATTCCTCCATTGAGAGGCATCTGGGCTGTTTCCATATCTGAACTTGCATGACACTGTGGTGGTGAACTTGGTGTCCAAATATTGTGAGTGACAGGAAATACAGGGTTTCTTATGTTTCAAAGGGGAAATGATTTCTCCAAGAGCTTCATGTGTTTAGGGTAGAATAGACCTGAACATGCATGGTAGGGCACTCTAGGATTGTTTTATATCCACCTTGGATCGTCAGTGCCCAAGGATTTTGGTTGAACCCATGCTAGCATCCATCAGCCTTTCTGCTCAGTTTTCCTTGGCATCCTCTCAGGCAATCCTTTGCCTCATCCCAAGGGGTTTCTGTGCAAAAAGTTCCTGGACAAAAGTTCAGAGCCTCATCGACGCAGCAGAAGTTCATCCCTACGGCCTCAGACTCTGGGGCCTGGGATGAAATCACAGCACTTGGGAGTGGAGAGGAGGACTGACAAACATGTTTGTCCATCTGGTGTTTTGCACCTGGATGGAGGAGCTCAGGTGAGAGCTCCAGGGCCCAGCGTGTCCTCGTTCCTCTAGGGACCCAGAGCAAGCTGGACGAACCCACAGGGGGCTGAGAATGCCCAGGAGAGACACGGAGAGGCCAGCACGTGACCACCTTAGATTCCTTACCCATATATTTCCTTCCCATTCCATTTCCATGCAGAATTCATGCTTTGCAAATAATTCTGTCATGTTCTCTTTCATGTTTTCTGGCCTTATTCTCCACCTTCACATTTCTACAAGTTCTGGCAATAAAGAGAAACTATGCTGCTTTGCATGCACACGTGGATGGCGATGTGATGATGGCTCTGTTTGAGCCCCTTTATCATTTGAACAAGAAGTGCCCTTAGGAGATCATGCATTTTTCAGACGAACATCAGTAAGTGGATCTGCATGCTTTTTACACCTGCTCTTTGACTTTCAGGGTGGGCCTTCCTGTAACACTCCACCCTCTCTTCCATCTCTCCTCTTCCCCACCAGCCTCTTCTGCTGGCCATACCTTTCCCTGTGTTCTTCTGTAGACCGTGAGCCCTTCTCTTTCATCCAAGAGAGAGCATCTGGATTTTTCTTCGCTGCCGCTTCCTTTTTCTGGGCTTCTGTGCTGGCTGTCATTGTCCCAGTCACTCAGTGTGACCGCAAACTCAGCCAGAGCCCCTGGCATGCATTCTGAATTAAGAAGCTGTGGCTCAATTCTCTACTTCACAGTTCAAGAGGATGAAAATATGTCCTAATAATTATGACCCCTGGTTCCCCTTTAGAGAAGGAGTATGCTTACGCTCATTTCATTTACAAATGCAGGTACTACTTTCCAAAAACTTGGATCACGATTTAATGTTCCTGGTTGTCCACGAGCCCGGGGGTTACATTCCATGCAAAAACAATGGATGAGATATGGAACCAACCCAGATGCCGCTCAGTAGATGAATGGATCAAGAAAATGTGGCATATATACACAATGGAATTCTATGCCTCCATCAGAAAGACTGACATTGCCCCATTTGTTAGGAAATGGAAAGAATGGGAAAAATGATACCTCCGCTCTCCTCAAGCCCCGCCCCAGGCCCCTCCCACCCACAGACTCAGCCCCAAAGCCCCACCCCCACAGACTCCGCCTCCAAAGCCCCGCCCACCTGTCTCCCACCTCTCCATAGGCCTCCTCGAAGCCCCGCCCCAGGCCCCTCCCATCCACAGACTCTGCCCCAAAGCCCCACCCCCACAGACTCCGCCTCTCAAAGTCCCGCCCACGTGTCACCCACTTTCCATAGGCCTCCCCTCAGGCCCCGCCCACCCGCAGACCCCGCCCCTTCCTGTGAGACCCCCGCCTCTCCAGGTGAGCCTGTACGTCCACGTGGACCGGCCATCAGGTGCTGACCGCGGCGTCCGACCTGCTTCAGCCCCCACCTTCCTTCTCCATCCTTGCTCAGGGCCCACTTAAACCAAAGTCTGGCAACGCTTCAAACCCTGCTGGAGCTCCTCCCGCACGCTGACCTCACCCACCCAGAACGGAGTCCAACTCCCACCACAGCCTATGGCTCCATCTCCTCCGTGGGGTGCAGGTGTGCTGGCCAGGTGTGCTGGCCAGGTGTGCTCGCGAGGTATTCTCGCAAGGTGTGCTCGCCAGGTGTGCTCGCCAGGTGTTCCTGCCAGGTGTGCTGGCCAGGTGTGCTGGCCAGGTGTGCTCGCGAGCTGTTCCCGCAAGGTGTGCTCGCCAGGTGTGCTCGCCAGGTGTGCCGGTCAGGTGTTCCCGCCAGATGTGCTGGCCAAGTGTGCTCTCCAGGTTTGCTTGCCAGGTGTGCTCGCCAGATGTGCTGGCCAGGTGTGCTGGCCAGGTGTGCTCGCCAGGTGTTTTCACCAGGTGTGCTCACCAGGTGTACTGGCCAGGTGGGCTCGCCAGGTGTGCTCGTCAGGTGTGCCCGCCCAGATGCACTGAGCTGCCACAGGTGCAAAGCAATCAGGGACTGAAACCTCTGACAGCAATTACTCCTGTCAGGTCCTTGCTGACAGGGATGAAAGCTGACTCCCAGACCTTCAGCGGGACCCAGCTTCTCCGGACACGGAGCAGACTGGAATGGAAGGCCCCAGCCGGCACAGTGAAGGGACGCTGGCCCATCTTCCACCTGCGATCCTCCGATCAGCCTCTGAGTGGCTAGGATTAAAGGCCTGAGCCGCAGTGTGTCTTCCTGGATCCTCTCCTTCCTTCCTCCTTCCCTCTCATCTTTCCGCCACCTAACTCCAATATGAACACTGTTTGTGTGTTAAGATCAGATGGATGGGTAAAGAAATCAGGTTATATAGAAGGCTGGGGTGATTTCTCGGTGGCAGAGCGTGCGTGTACTTAGCTGCATGAAGCTCTAAGTGTGACCTCAGAACCACCAACAAAAAGTGGTAAACACACCCACAATGGAATCTGATTCAGCCTCAAATAAGCAGTAAATCCTGTCATTTGTCACCACATGGGCGAAACTGGAGAACCTTATCCCAAATGAGAGAAGCCAGACGCAGAGAGACAGATGCCGTGCGCTTCCCACTCATCTGTGCACCCTTCAGAGCCACATTCGCAGAAGCAGAGCTCAGTGGTGGTTACAGACGCTGGCAAGGGTAGGATTGGTGAGATGTTGTTTGTAGGTTTTAAAATGTCAGCCCAACAGGAAGAATAAATTGGAGAAATCCAGCATAAGAGCTCTTAGCACATAAATTTACGTACATGAGATCATGGATTTGATCATTGGTTCAGCCATTCTATAACATGTATTTGACAGCATCACATGTATCATAAAGATTTAGAATTTTTGTCAAAATAATTCAGAAGTTAGACACTGGTGGCTCATGCCTGTAATCCCAGCTACTCAGGAGGCTGAGCTCTGAGCATCAGGGTTTGAAGCCAGCCTAGGCAGGAAAGAGATTCTTATCTCCATGTAACCACCAAAAAGCTGCAAGTGGAGCTGTGGCTTAAGTGGTAGGACACTAGCCTTGGGCAAAAAATCCCAGGCCCTTAGTTCAAGCCCCAGTGCCGGCTGAAAAGCAAACAGAGAGAGAGAGAGAAACAGAGACAGAGACAGAGACAGAGAGAGGAGAGAATATCTAGGTGCAGCCAAGGCAAAGGGTGAGATCCTATTTCAAAACAACTAGATCAAAAAGAGAGCCGGCATGGCTCAGTTGGTAGAGCACTGAGCCAGTGAGTAAAAGCAGCAAGTACCAAGTTCAAGTCCCAGTCTCAGACCTAAAATTCAAAGAGTCCGAGGCATGATGCCTTGCAGGACCTGCCTGTCCAGCGCAAGGCCCCAAGTTCAAACCCCAGTACTGGAAAAAGAAGAAAAAGACACGGAAGGGAACGTGCTCAGGGCCTGCAGTGGCGGGGGGAGGGGAGTGACCTGACCCACAGTGATGCGGGAGATGATGACACGGACGCACGGTCTCCAGGCCAGCAGCACCAGCGTCCCTCAGAACTTTCTAGAAACTCTTGGTTCTGCTATCACAGTCTGAACACTGGGCCTTGGCGGGAGCGGCAGAGATGTGCTGTGTGTGGTTGTGCGCTCAGCGGAGGACCCATGGAGCCACAGCCAACAGCGAACCCAGGACTATGGACAAGGCAGGGACGTGGGACGCTGCAGATGCACAGACACCCAGAGCCCGGGGCTGGAGAAGCCTGAAGAAGCCACGCCGGGCTCTGCTGGGGGTTCTCGGGCTTGACTACCAGGAGATGCGGGGTGATCTCCCTGAGAAGCCCCGGTCCCCACCTTCACCCGCTCCCAGGGGCCCAGGGCTCACCAGGGCCGTTCTCAGAGGTCCTGGGGCCCCTGGGTGCCCCATAGTCTTTCCTGTTTGCTTTGCCTCCTCCCCTAAGTCTGTGTCTGTGTCTGTGTCTGTGTCTGTGTCTGTGTCTGTGTCTGTGTCTGTGTCTCTGTGTCTGTGTCTGTGTCTGTGTCTCTGTGTCTGTGTCTGTGTCTGTGTCTGTGTCTCTGTGTCTGTCTGTGTGTCTCTGTTTTTCTGTCTGTCTCTCTGTCCCTTTCTCCTCTCTCCCTGGACTCCTCTCTTCCTGCTCACCAGAATAACATTCTATTTTATTGTTGGTGGTGGTGGTGGTTGGGCTTGAACTCAGGACCTGGGTGCTGTCCCTGAGCTCTTTTGTTCATTACTTTGAGCCACAGCACTTTGTTCATCACATTGAGCCACAGAAAACTTTCAGTTTTCTGGTGGTTCATTGGAGCTAAGTCTCATGGACATTCCTGCCTGGGGCTGGCTTTGCACTTCAATCCTCAGATCTCAGCCTCCTGAGTAGCTGGGATGATAGATGTGAGCCACCAGCGCCCCACAGAATGTCCTCCCCCCTACAACGCTCAGCAAACCTCTGACTCTGCTGTCGACCCCAGGAAGCCCACGTCCACCCGATCCCCAAGGAAGGACAGGAGAGGCCTCTCCCCACCACCGCTCGCTGGGAGGCGGGGGCCGGCGTGGAGCAGCCTGGGGCAGGTGCGGGCCAGGGGCCTGGCGCTGAGTTAGAGCGGGCGATGCTGGGGACGGGGTTCGCAGGCTTCCTGAGGGAGGAAGAAGCAGAAGGTTTGACGCCCTGGAGCCCATAGGGCCTGGGAGGGCGGGGCTGTGGGGTCATGGGGGGCGGGGCTGTGGGGTCATGGAGGGCGGGGCTCTGGGGTCATGGAGGGCGGGGCTCTGGGATCATGAGGTCGGGGCTCTGAGGTCATGGAGGGCGGGGCTGTGGGGTCATGGAGGGCGGGGCTCTGGGGTCATGGAGGGCGGGGCTCTGGGGTCATGGAGGGTTCAGGAGGTGGAGAGCTATCCTCCCTCCTGCAGCCTCTTGGCTGTTCGCAGGCTGGACGGTTATGAGGGCCAACTCCTCAATTAGGGCACTGGGACCCCTGAATCTCAGATGTGCCTTCATTCATTCATTCATTCATTCATTCCATCGGAGTGGATGATTTATACCATTTGGTTCCATCCAGGAAGTGATTAGCCATCAACACACAGATGTCCAAAGAATAAATTTATCGAATTTTCTTTGCATGTGTGCGTGCGTGCGTGCGTGTGTGCATGTGTGTGCGTGCGTGCGTGCTTGTGTGCGTGCGTGCTTGTGTGTGCGTGCGTGCGTGTGTGTGTGCGTGCGTGTGTGCGTGCGTGCTTGTGTGCGTGCGTGCTTGTGTGTACGTGCGTGCGCGCGTGTGTGTGCGTGCGTGTGTGCTTGTGTGTGTGTGCGTGTGTGCATGCATGTGCGTGTGTGTGTGTATGTGTGTGCCAATCCTAGGACTTGAACTCAGGGCCTGGACTTGAGCTTTTTTACTCAAGGCTGGCGCTCTACCACCTGAGCCACAGCTCCACTTCTGGTGTTTTGGTGATTAACTGGAGGTTAAGAGTCTCACAGACTCTCCACAGTGTGCAGCTAGGTCCACCCTTGTTTCTTAACCATACATAAATCTGGGAATAAAGGAAGATGGAAAACTAAGAGGTTAAAAAATACACATAAAAAGTTTGCTGCAAGGGGCTGGGAATGTGGCTCAGTGGTAGAGCGCTTGCCTTGCATGCCTGAGGCCCTGGGTTCGATTCCTCAGCACCACATAAACAGAAAGACAAAAGCCGGAAGTGGCGCTGTGACTCAAGTGGTAGAGCGCTAGCCTTGAGCTGAAGAGCTGAGGGACAGCGCCCAGGCCCAGAGTTCAGGCCCCACGACCAGAACCCTCCCCCCCCCAAAAAAAAAAGCTTGTTGCAAGGAGCACGTGCCTTGGCTGTCCTAGATACAGCGCTTGTCGATCCTGGTATTGCGTAAAGTTTGTCCATATGCCTACGAGTGGATTTACATTGTATTTATTTGGTTTGAATTGGCACCTAATAATCACAGGTATTACACAACCGTCGATTGCTCATTTGCTTGTGTGCTGCGGTGCTAATTTAATTCACATCCACCTGGTGCTACATGTTTCCACATAACTAAACATTCATCGTTTCTGTGTCTTGGGAACCCTCTCTTCTAGCTATTTATTTATTTAGTCAGTTGTGGGGCTTGAAGTCTGGGCCTAGGCGCTGTCCCTCAGCTCTTCAGCTCAAGGCTAGCCTCTAGCACTTGAGCCACAGCGCCACTTCCAGTCTTCTGGTGGTTCATCGTAGATAACAGTCTCATGGACTTTCTCCTGCCTGGGCTGGCTTTGAACGGCAATCCTCAGATCTCAGCTTCCTGAGTCACTGGGATTACAGGTGTGAGCCACCAGTGCCGGGCTATTGTAGTTAGTCTGTATTGACTCTATTCTAGTTATTTCATAGGTAACTGTATTTATTGATTTTTTTTCTTGGCTTTCACACCTGGGATGTTATACACATTAGGCAAGTTTTCTACTATTGAACTATTGTCCTACTACTGAACAAGTTCTTTCTATTGAACTACAATGTCAGCCCATTCCTAGATTTTTTAAAATTTTAGATTTTATTGTAAAGGTGCTGTACAGAGGGGTTACAGTTACATAATTTAGGTAATGAGTACATTTCTTTCTTTCTTTCCTTTTTTTTTTGTCGGCGTGGGTCTTGAACTCTGGGCCTGGGCGCTGTCCCTCAGCTCTTCAGCTCAAGGCGAGTGTTCTACCACTTGAGCCACAGCACCACTTCCAGCTTTCTGGTGGTTTATTGGAGATAAGAGTCTCATGGTCTCTCCTGCCCGGGCTGGCTTTGAACTGTGATCCTCAGATCTCAGCCACCTGAGTAGCTAGGATTCAGGCGAGAGCCACTTGTGTTCGGCTAGTACATTTCTTTTTGAACAGTGTCATCCCTGCCCTCATTTTCTCCCAATTTTCCCCCTCCTGACCTCTTCCCCTCCTTTGTTTTTTGCTTTTTCTAGATACTTTTGAAACATGAAAACTTTTTGTTGTCCAGTACCAGTAACTCACTTCTGTCATCCCAGCTACTCAGGAGGCTGAGATCTTAAGATTGTGGTTCAAAGCCAACCTGGGCAGGTAAGTCCATGGGATACTTATCTCCAATAAATCACCAGAAACAAAACAAAACAAAACAAAACTGGAAGTGGTGTTGTGGCTTAAAGTGGTAGAGCACCAGCCTTGAGGATAAGAGCTCAGGGACAGCACCCAGGCCCTGAGTTCAAGCCCCAAAACTGACAAAAGAGGAGAAGGAAGAGGAGAGGAGGAAGAGGAGAAGGAGGAGGAGGGAGGAGAGAGGAGAGGGAAGGGAAGAGGGCAGGAGAAAATAGTTCTGCCACAACCCTAGCTGAAGTATGGAATGAGAAGTTCTAGGATACAGCTGTGTATCTAGTTTCACGCCGGTCCTGGGGCTTGAACTCAGGGTCTGGGTGCTGTCCCTGAGATTTTATATATATATATATATATATATATATATATATATATATATATATATATCAAGGCTGGAGTTCTACCACTTGAGCCACAGCACCACTTCCAGCTCTTTGGTGGTTCATCGGAGACAAGAGTCTCACCGACTTCCTGCCCATGATGACTTCACACCCCGATCCTCAGATTTCAGCCTCCCAAGTAGATGGGATTACAGGCGTGAGCATGCACATTAATTTATGCTGGGAAACGAAGTGTTCGGGAAGGATTGTGCATGAACTTTGCTTTGCACTTGTGACAGTTAATCCAGTTTTTAGTAGTCAGGTGATCTTTCTTTCTTTTTTTCCTTTCCTTCCCTTCCTTCCCTTCCTTCCTTCCTTCCTTCCTTCCATCCTTCCTTCCTTCCTTTCTTGCTTTCTTTCCCTTCCTTCCTTCCTTCCTTCCTTCCTTCCTTCCTTCCTTCCTTCCTTCCTTCCTTCCTTCCTTCCTCCCTCCCCTCTCTCTCTCTGTCTCTTTGTCTTTCTCTGTGTGTCTCTGTCTCTGTCTCTGTCTCTGTCTCTCTCTCTCCCTCTCTGTCTCTGTCTCTCTCTCTCCCTCTCTGTCTCCTCCCCCTCCCCCCGCCCTGGCCATGAAGAAACCCATCCCACACGCAGCCCTGCCCTCCATGTCATCATCACAGGCCTATCTCCTGCATCTGGCAGCCAGCAGGCCCAGGGCCTTTGCTTCTCTGCCTGCCCAGCATTTGCATTCCGCTCATTGATATACCTGGTCCCCACCGGGGTCCTGTGAGGACAGCTTAGGTGATGGAGGGTTGGCCCATAGCTGGAATCCTCACTGCCCACGCGAGTCCTTCCCTTCCTCCTCTGCCCCTGCTCTTCTGAGAGTGAAATCCCAGCCCAGCCTGCACCCCGGGCCCGGCCCTTCCCCCCCACCCTCCACAGCCCTGCCCTCCCCCCTGCAATCCCCACTTCCCCAGGCGCCAGGCTGAGGTCTGAGCTTCTGTCCTGCTCAGCACTGGCGGCTCATCTCTTTCTTTCTTTCTTTCTTTTTTGGTGCCAATCCCCGGGTGTGAACTCGGCCTGGGCGCTGTCCCTGTGCTCTTCAGCTCAAGGCTGGTGCTCTACCCCTAGAGCCACGGCTCTGCGTCCAGTTTTCTGGGGAGATCATTGGAGACGAGTCCTGTCAGGGCTGGTGCTTTGAACCGTGATCCTCAGGCCTCAGCCTCCTGAGTAGCTAGGATGGCAGGCGGGAGCCACCGGCGCCCAGCCTCTTCTTTGGTATTGGAGCTTACCACGTTGTCCATTCTTCTTGCCTTAGCTTCCTAAGTGGCTGGGACTAAAGCTTTGCACTACATAACTTGGTATCTTGTCTACTTTGGTGCAACTTATTTTTACCGTCTTGTTCCTTTGTCTCCCTTTAACCAATGCCTCTCCTCTTCAGGATCTGTTACATAAGATAATGTTATATCTATCTGTTCATCTACCTGGCCACCCATCTCTCTTTCTCTCTCTCTCTCTCTCTCTCTCTCTCTCTCTCATCCGTCATCTATATCTATCTGTCCATCTGCCTGTCTATCCATCCATCCATCCATCCATCCATCATTCTGTCCATCTGTCCACCTGTCTTATCTATCCATCCATTCTCATGTAATTAATGCTAACAGTAGACTATTTGTGTGTGTGTGTGTGTGTGTGTGTGTGTGTGTGTGTGTGTGTGTTTGTACAAACCCCACTTTGTCTGGGAGAATGTACCGTCGACGTGTTTTCAGAGCTTGCTTTTTGTTTGTTGAAGGGCAGCACGTATTTCATGGAGTTCCTCCAAGCGGAGAGATACATATGCATCGACTCATTATTTTTAATGCTGTGTAATATCTCACAGGAGGTGTGACCTGTGTTTATGCAGCCCGGCTCCCTCCGAGGAGCTGCAGGGAAATTTCCAGTTCATCCTTTGTGGCTACCACAAACAGCTCCTCAGTAAACAAACATTCCTAGGGGTGGAGTTCAAGATAAGGCATTTCATGTAGCTTTCATCCGGTTAAAATTCCCAGTGCACCAGGACAAGCCGGGCGCCGGTGGCTCCCGCCTGTCATCCCAGCTACTCAGGAGGCTGAGATCTGAGGATCACGGTTCAAAGCCAGCCTGGGCAGGAAAGTCCACGAGACTCTCATGTCCAATGAACTATCAAAAAGCCAGAAGTGAAGCTGTGGCTCAAGTCTCAAGACAAAAAGCCCCACGAGAGAAGCTCAGGCGTGGAGTTCAAGCCCCAGTGTTGGCACCAAAGAAAGAAAATGATAGTTACAGCTGAATAACAGCCTGAATCCTCCTCTCTTGTTAACTTCTTTCTTTTCCTTCCTTCCTTCCTTCCTTCCTTCCTTCCTTCCTTCCTTCCTTCCTTCCTTCCTTCCTTTCTCTTGGCAATTTTGAAGTTTGAAATTGGCCTGAGCACTGTTCCTGAACTTTGTCACTCAGGGGTGTCATGCTACCATTTGAGCCACAGCTCCATCTCTCCCTTTTGCTGGTTATTCTGCAGGTGGAGTCATGTGAACTTTTCTGCCTGAAGGAGATCTTGAACATGAACCTCTAGATCTTAGTCTCCTGAGTAGCTAGGATTAGAAGCAAGAGACACCAGTGCCTGGTTTAGACCCTAAACGTTTTTTTTTTTTTTTTTTTTATTTGGTACTAGTCTTGGGGCTTGAACTGAGGGCCTGGGCGCTGTCCCTGAGCTTTTCTTTGCTCAAGGCTGGCGCTCTACCCCTTCAGCCACAGCTCTACTTCAGGCTTTTTGGTGATTGAGTGGAGAAAAGGATCTCACAGACTTTCTTTCCTGGGCTGGCTTTGAACCATGATCTTCGGATCTTACCCTCCTGAGTAACTAGGGTGACAGGAGTACACACCAGCGCCTGGCTAAGGCCCTAGAAGTTCTGGTGGAAAAGCAGGGACATGTGCATCCACACCCCTGTCTCTGGGATGGCCTTGCTGATCAGCTGAGCGCAGCTGCTTCGAGGGGCGCTGGCAGGTGGAAACAGAAAGCACTGGAAACGGAAATGACGCCGTGGCTGTAGGCAGCCCCATCAGAAAGGCTCAGACCTCCCTTTCCTCCTTCCCCTCCTCTTCTTCTTCCTTCCCCTCCCCCCTCTGTCCCCCCTGAGTCTCACAATTGTCAGAAGCTAAGAGAACTCACTTGAGCGCCGGTTCCCCTGCCTGGATGTCCTGGGGGGAATCCGTGAGGATCATGGTTATTAGGGGATTAGTTTAATGCGTTAGGGTGAGGGTGACCTCGTTTCTCTCGATTGATCAGCTATCAGAGCAATTTCGTCAACACTTGCAATACAGTCCTTCTGTATAACCAACCGATCAGAATGAAGGTGGACCAGTGTGTGTCCTCGATTTTCAAAGCCGGGTGCTGGCGGCTCACGCCTGTCATCCTCATTCCTCAGGAGGCTGAGATCTAGAGGATCGTGGGTCGAAGCCAGCCCCAGGCAGGAAAGTCCATGAGACTCTTATCTCCAATGAACTACGGAAAAATAATATCGAGAAGTGGAGCTGTGGCTCACGGGGTAGAGCAATAGCTCTAAGTGAAAAAGTTAAGGGCGGGTGCCAGGCCTTCAGTTCAGGCTCGGGACTGGCTCCAGGACGCCTGGCCCCTCCCCCACACAGTGTGCTTGAAGGAAATCTGCTTTTAGTAAAATCCCAAGGGCAGGAATCCACTGAGCATCCTTCATGCGGACAAGAAGCCCTCGGACTTCTGCTCCATAAGACCCCATCGAAGTCACATCTTCAATACTGGGGGACTCACTCAGCACGCATTAAACAATATGTTGCTGGGCTCTCTCTGGCAGCTCACGTCTATGATCCCAGCTACTCAGGAGGCTGAACTCTGAGGATCACGGTTCCAAGCCAGCCCACTGGGGCAGGAAAGTCCATGAGACGCTTATCCTCCAACGAACCACCACAAGTCTGGAAGTGGAGATGGAGCTCAAGGGGTAGAGTGCCAGTGTTGAGCAAAAGCGGCTCAGGGACAGAGCCAGGCCCTGAGTTCAAACCCCAGGACTGGCAGGAAATAAAAGTCATGGCTGGGGAGGATACAAATAATCCGGCAGGTGCCACTTCCTGGATGCAGAACAGAGAGCAACTTCCAGGATGCATCTTTGTTCACTGTGATTTGATTAGTCATGTCTGTCACTGGCACCAGGCTGGAAATGGTGGCTCCCTGGTTACGTATGTGTGTTCCTGGGGCCTGGTGAGCTCCCACGTGCCGGGCAAGGCACTATTCCATGGTCAGAGGCCTCCTGGGGAATATTCTGGACAGGGAACAATTGTATACAACATCAATATTTTTATTATTTCATTATTATGATTCTATTGTACAGAGGGGTTACTGTTATACAAGTTGGGTGAGGAGTGCATATCTTTTTGAACAATGTTACCCTGTTCCTTGTTCACACCCAGCCCTTCACCCCCAAGTTGTAGGGATCCTTTTTTGTTGATGTGAATTTAATTTATTTTTTCCAGTCTTGTCTGCAGGGCCCGTGCTCTGTCCCTGGAGCCTCTTTGTGCTCAAGGCGAGCGCTCTACCACTTGAGTCACAGCGCCACTTCTGCCTTTTTCTGAGTAGATTATTGAAGATAAGAGTCTCATGGACTTTTCTACCGGGGCTGGCGTGGCATGGTGATCCTTCGATCTCAGCCTCCTGAGCCGCTGGGGTCACAGAGGCTCACCTCTGGTGCCTGGCTATATAGACCATCTTCAAAACGGTGTCCAGTGAGTACCACTGCTGCATTTGTTCACCCTTTCTTCCTCCATTTCTGTGCCTTCCCTACACTCCCAAAGACAGGTAAAGGAACAAAAAACAAACCCAAAATCAAAAACAAAAAATGAAAACCCCACGAGACCCTCTTGCTTCCCTTTCCTGAAGCTCATGTCTGTCAGTGTCATTTTATATGATCAGATGCAGCGAGGCGTTGTGCTGTGGCTCCTGCCCTGAGTACCCGCCTTGGTCTCGTGCGTGTGAGCGCAGAGATGGTTTATTATGTGCGGGGTGTGGTAGATGTAGCTTCCGTGTGGGAGAGAGAACATGCGTCCTTTGTCTCTCAGCGTGGCTTCCTCAACCATGATTTGTTCTAGGTCCATCCATTTCCCTGCACACGGTAATTAGTTGATAGAGAAGCAGGACCTGGCCATTTTCCGAATTTCTAACACATCTGCTTGTGATGGACTCGTGGGGAGGCAGCAAAGGCAAATCAAATCCACAACTTCCTTTATATCTGTTTTATGGTTTAATTAATTAATTAATATTTTTTTCAGTCGTGGGGCCTGAACTCTGGGCCTGGGCGCTGTCCCTCAGCTCTTCAGCTCAAGGCTAGCGCTCTACCACTTGAGCCACAGTGCCACTTCCGGCTTTTTCTGCTTATTTGGTGTTGAGGAATCGAACCCAGGGCCTCAGGCATACAAGGCAAGCGCTCTCCAGCCCCTTCTTATTTGTTTTGTACTGGTTCTGGGGCTTGAATTCAGGGCCTGGGTGCTGTCCCTAAGCTCTCCCCCCACCAAGGCTAGTGCTTTACCACTTGAGCCACATCTCCACTTTGGGTTTTTGCTTGTTAACTGGAGCTAAGAGTCTCCCAGACTTTCCTGCTCAGGCTGACATAAGAATGGCATCCTCTAATTTCAGCCTCCTGAGCAGCCAGGGTGACAGGCGTGAGCCGCCGGTGCGGCCTCAGATTTGTGGTTTGAACAAGGATTCCCACACACGTCTTGCTACGTTCAGCAGCTGTTTATTGATCATTCCTTATGTCCATCAACAGCCCTTCCCTCCCTCCAGCTGCTGCTGATTCCCAGCATTTGGCTTATCCAGGGTCAGAGGACAGAATGAACTGGAAGGAGTGTTAGGAATGATTGTGTGTGTGTGGGGGGTGCTGAGGAGGGGTGGAGGGGAGGGGACCCTTGGTAGAGCAGTGGCAGTGGTAGAGGCCAGGAGGCAGGTCACAGGAGCATTGTGGAACGTGTAGTTCGTGGCAGGGTGGGAGTGGGGATCTGTGGTAAGAGGGCAGCCCGTCGGGGTGTGAGGAGACTAGAGATGGGGTGGCCCCCGTCCCCACATTGCGTGGCTCCCTGGGTGTGGGGAGAGGCTGTTCTGGGACGGTGAGGAGGCAGCAGAGGGACATGGAAGGAGAAGGAGGAGAGGCAAGGAAGGGTATGGGCTCGGAGATGGAGAGGGAGAGGGAGAGGGAGAGGGAGATGGAGACGGAGAGGGAGATGGAGATAGAGAGGGAGAGGGAGAGGGAGATAGAGAGGGAGAGGGAGAGGGAGATAGAGAGGGAGAGGGAGAGGGAGCTGGAGATGGAGATGGAGAGGGAGAGGGAGATGGAGAGGGAGCTGGAGATGGAGATGGAGAGGGAGAGGGAGAGGGAGATGGAGATGGAGAGGGAGAGGGAGATGGAGAGGGAGAGGGAGCTGGAGATGGAGATGGAGAGGGAGAGGGAGATGGAGAGGGAGAGGGAGATGGAGATGGAGAGGGAGAGGGAGAGGGAGTTGGAGAGGGAGAGGGAGAGGGAGATGGAGAGGGAGAGGGAGAGGGAGATAGAGAGGGAGAGGGAGAGGGAGATAGAGAGGGAGAGGGAGAGGGAGATGGAGATGGAGAGGGAGAGGGAGATGGAGATGGAGAGGGAGATGGAGATAGAGAGGGAGATGGAGAGGGAGAGGGAGAGGGAGATGGAGATGGAGACGGAGACGGAGAGGGAGATGGAGATAGAGAGGGAGAGGGAGAGGGAGATAGAGAGGGAGAGGGAGAGGGAGCTGGAGATGGAGATGGAGAGGGAGAGGGAGATGGAGAGGGAGCTGGAGATGGAGATGGAGAGGGAGAGGGAGAGGGAGATGGAGAGGGAGATGGAGATGGAAATGGAGATGGAGAGGGAGAGGGAGATGGAGATGGAGAGGGAGAGGGAGAGGGAGATGGAGAGGGAGAGGGAGATGGAGATGGAGAGGGAGATGGAGATGGAAATGGAAATGGAGATGGAGAGGGAGAGGGAGATGGAGATGGAGAGGGAGAGGGAGAGGGAGATGGAGATGGAGAGGGAGATGGAGATGGAGAGGGAGAGGGAGATGGAGATGGAGATGGAGAGGGAGATGGAGAGGGAGATGGAGATGGAGATGGAGAGGGAGATGGAGATGGAGATGGAGATGGAGATGGAGAAGGAGATGGAGAGGGAGATGGAGATGGAGATGGAGATGGGGAGGGAGATGGAGATGGAGAGAGCAGATGGGGCCCTGGGGGGAGTCTTGGGGGCAGGGAAGGGAAGAGGATGGGCATGGGAGCCACGGGCACGGGGAGGGCTGAGTGTGGGGTGCAGGAGGGGTTGGAGGAGGAAGCAAGACGCATCTTCAGTTGGGACCTGAGACCATGGCCGATCCATGGCGTGCTCTGGCCGGGGCGGGGTTTGCTGGGAGGGGACGCAGAGAAGGAGCAGGGTGGCTGGCGGCGCTGTCAGCTGGCCTTGGGGTTTCATTGGAGGTAGAGCTGTTTGCGGAGGGTGCTCTGGATTTCGGGTTTCACTTTCCTCACTCTGCCTTCCTGCACCAGCTCTGCCTCCGCCATGCGCCGGGTCACCTGCAATCACACGTGTCACTGAGGGGACCCGGCCCTGGGGGGAGCAGGGCGCCCCACCCTCAGCTGCTCAGCAAAGGCGGGCGCTCTACCACCGGAGCCACAGCGCCTCTTCCAGTGTTCTGGGGGTTCATGGGAGATCAGAGTCTCCGGACGTTCCTGCCCGGGCTGGCTTTGAACCGCGATCCTCAGATCTCAGCCTCCTGAGTAGCAGACATTTCCGTTTCTTTTTTGTCTGGGTGGGATTGGGCTGGGTGGGGGTGGGGATGGAGAGACTGGGGGGAGGGGGGGCTGCTGGGGTCCCACCTTGCTCAGGCCTTGCGCCACCTTCACCCCACATTACCTCGGTGAGCAGCTCCAGGACGGGCCCTTTCTTCTTGGTGAACACATCCGCCAGCGTCTGGATGAAGCTCGACCGTTTCTGCCCATGCCTGTAGGGGATGTTCCCTGGGGTGGGGTGGGAGAGGCGCTTGGAGGGGGGGCGCTGGCGGGGAGGGGGGAGAGCACCCACCCACCCCGGGCCAACGGCCAGGGAGCGCGTACCCTCCATGGTGGCGTAGACTTGCAGTGTGTCCGAGTTCGTCGGGATGGTCTGGGGGTGCTCATGCTTGATCATGGCCACCTGGTCCCCGCCGATGGCTTCACCGAGGTCCCTGTGTTCTGGAACACCAAAGAGGAGCGAGCCGCGTCAGAGGGGCCCAGGGGCCGCCGGGGGGTGGGGGGAGGGCGGGGGGGGGTGCGTGTGTGTGTGCGCGTGTGTGTGTGTGTGTGCACGCGCACGTGTGTGCTCTCAGCTGGGGCTCAGGATGGAGGAGGGATGGATGAAGGATATGACGGATGAAGGGTACGTCATATGCCTGTCATCTCAGCCCTGGGGGGAAGCAGAGATCTGGAGACCCGTGGTTTGAGGCCCTGACCTGGGTATGATTTGTGGGAGCCTAATATTACTTGAAAATAACATGGGGAGCTGGGTGACGGTGGCTCATGCCTGTCATCCTAGTTCTTCAGCAGGCTGAGATCTGAGGATCATGGTTCAAAGCCAACCCTGGGCAGGAAAGTCCCTGAGACTCTGATCTCCAATGAGCCACTAGAAAGGCGGACGTGGGGCTGCCGCTCAGCGGTAGAGCGCTGGCCTGGAGCTGCAGAGCGCAGGGACAGCGCCCGGCCTTGGGCTCGAGCTCCGGGCCTGGTGTAGCGCGCAGGCCGCGGAGCGGCGCGGTGTGGCGGGCCTCACCTCCCCGGCAGGCCTGCACCATGAACAGCTTGGGCTTCCCCCGCAGCGCCGCACAGTTCTTGTTGTTCAGGGCCGCAAAGAGGTTGTCCAGCTCCACCATCTCCTCGTCCACCCCCCTGAGCAGCCCCTCGTCCCCGTGGGCCATGAGCACCACGAAGGCGCAGCTGACCGGCTCCGCCCAGCCGTCCAGGGTCTCCTGGAATGTTTTCATCTCTTCTAGAAATTGCTGGAAGGGAGAGAGGTGAGGCTGAGCTGGGCTCTGGCCCAGGCCTCGCTGTGGCCCCTGCCCCCCCCCCGTGCCCATCCCCCCCAGTCCAGTACCCGCCCAGTGGGGTTTTCCTTCGTGGTGTTTTCAAATCTCAGCTGGCGGAACATGCGCTCCAGGGCGTCCAGATCCACCTCGGAACCTTCTCGCTCTTCAGTGACGCACAGCGTGAGGGCCAGGCGGGCGCCCGACATGTCGTATGTCTCCTGGGACCCCACATGACAGTAGGCGTCAGCAGGGCCGGGACAGGCAGGGAGACAGTGGGGCATGGCTGGGAAAACGTGGGGCGCAGGACCCGGGAAGGGGCTCCGTGCTACAGAGCTGGCCTAGCATGCGTGAGGCCTGGGTTCGATTCCTCAGCTCCACACACACAGGAAGATCAGGAAGGGCGCTGTGGTTCAAGTGGTAGAGCGCTCGCCTTGAGCAGAAGAAGCTCAGGACAGCGCCCAGACCTGAGTTCAAGCCCAGGTCTGACCAACAACAAAAAGAAAAACAACAAGAAGAACAACACGGGGGTCTAGTGATCCTGACATTTCAAATTAAATAAAGTAAGTGAGAAACAAGTAAGTATATCCCAAATAGAACATGGAGTGTGGACTACAGAATTATTTGTTACCTGGGCACAGTTCACACTCAACTGTGAATTGTGTGTGTGTGTGTGTGTGTGTGTGCGCGCACATGTGCGTGTGGGTGTGTGTGGGTAAGTGTGCGTATGTGTGTGCTGGTCCTGGGGCTTCTACACTCTTGCTTAGCGTTGCTGCTCAAGGCAGGAACTCAACCATGGCAGCCACAGTTCCCTTGCCCAGGTTTTTGGGAGTTGCTGGAAATGCGACTCTCAGATGTGTCTGCCTGGGCTGACTTTGAACTGTGATCCTCAGACCTCCACTTGCTGAGCAGCTGATGAACTAGCATTGCAGGAGGATGGCCACCAGTGCCAGCTCCTCCCTCCTTCCCTCCTTCCCTCCTTCCTTCCTTCCTTCCTCCTGCCTTCCCTCCTCCCTCTCTCTTTCTTTCTTTCTTTCTCTCTTCTTTCTTCCTTCTTTTGTTTCTTTCCTTCCTCCCTCCCTCCTTTCTTTCTTTCTTTCTTTCTTTCTCTCTCTCTCCTTCTTTCTTTCTTTCTCTCTCTCTCTTTCCTTCTTTCTTTCTTTCTTTCTTTCTTTCTTTCTTTCTTTCTTTCTTTCTTTCTTTCTTTCTTTCTTTCTTTCTTCTTATGCCCTCCCTCCCTCCTTTCCTTCCTTCCTTCCTTCCTTCCCCCTCCCTTCCCCTCCCTTCGTGTTGGGGACGAAACCTCTTGACTCCCATGTGCCAGGCAAGAGTTCCACCACAGAGCCGCACGCCCCTTCTATACTTCCTGAAACATGGAGCCCTTTCCTTCCCACACCTCCCCCTCCCACACCTCCCCCTCCCCACCTCTCCCCTCCCCTCGTCCCCCTCCCCATGTTCCCCCTTCCCACATCCGCCCTCCCCACACCTCCCCCTCCCCCGTACCCCCTCCCCTCTCCCCACATCCCCTCTCCCCACACCCCCCCCTCCCCACAGGTCCCACCTCCCCACACCTCCCCCCTCCCCTGTTCCCCCACTCCCTCCTCCCCACACCTCCTCCCTCCCCACACCTCCCCACGCCCCCCTCCCCACGTCCCCCTCCCCACACCTCACCATGCCCCTCTCCACTGCCCCGCGCACCTCCTCCAGAGGCTGTGGCTGGATCTCTGCTTCCATCCCGGCGTGGGCTGGCGGGCGGCGGCTGGACACGGAGTGGGGGCTGGCCGTCTGTGTGCTGTGAGGACGGCGGTGGGGAATTGTTCCGGGCACAGGGGGCCCTGCACCCGAGGCCCTCGAGGCCCTTGGAGCCGGCAGCTCCAGCCGCAGCTGCAGCTCTGCGGGGCCCTGGGGGACAGGGTGACCGGGGTGATGGGCTGGGGGCGGGAGGAGGGGCCTCAGGGCTTGGGCTTAAGATGAGAGTTCCATGAATGTGAGGAGCATTGCTGTGTGCGTGTGTGTGTGCGTGCGTGCGTGCGTGTGTGTGTGTGTGTGTGTGTGTGTGTGTGTGTGTGTGTGTGTGTACGTGTACGCAGTCCTCGGGCTTGAACTCGGGGCCTGGGCGCTGTTCCCGAGCTTCTTTGTTCAAGGCTGGCACTCTACCACGTGAGCCACATGTCTACGTCTGTCTTTTTTTGGTGACTTATGGAAGATAAGAGTTCCATGGACTCTTCTGCCTGCACCTCCATCCTCAGCGGTCAGCCTCCTGAGCAGCTGGGATGACAGGCGTGAGCCCTGGGGGCTGGGAATATCCTCTGAAGCTGTGCTTCTGTAATGTGAAGAAGTTTGTCTGGCTATCCTCTTTTGGCCTTGAGAAAGTTCTAGCAAAGTGGTAGCAAAAGCGGGACACCAGTGGCTCCCGCCTGTCATCCCAGCTACTCAGGAGGCTGAGATCTGAGGATCGAGGCTCAAAGCCAGCCCCGGCAGGAAAGTCAGTGAGGCTCATCTCCACTAAATCACTTACAAAAGGCTGGAAGAGACGCTGTGGCTCACGTGGTAGAGCGCTAGCCTTGAGCAAAAGGAGCCAGGGACAGCGCCCAGGGCCTGAGTTCAAGCCCCAGGATTGGCACCCAAACAGACAAACTAAAAAACAAAACACGAACAAAGCAAAAAACAAAAAATTCAAGTGTTTAAATTGATTCCTTTTTGAAAAAACAACAAACAAACCCCCAAATCCTCCTGGAGTCGCTGTACAAAGAAAGGAGTTGTCATTCACCCAGGTGATGCGGGAGACCCCTCCTTTCAAACATCCTTCACTCCGGGAAGTGGCCTGGGCCGCTGCTGGGTGGAGCGGAGGGAGGGGGCATGGCCATCACTCACCTTGATGCCCGCTGCTCTCCCGGCTCGCGGCTCAGGCCAGTGGAGTGGGCTCTTCCCGGCTTCCTCCCCAGAGCGCCGCCTGTGACGGCTAGTCCCTTTTATTGCCACCAAAGCTTCTGCCACCTCCTGACTCCAGTCAGGACACACCCAGGGCCCGGCCTGGGTGTAGAAATCATCAGCCACCCATGGAGGGAGGCCTGGCGCGCTCGGCGTGGAGAACAGCCCCTGGCAAAGCTGGCTGCCGCCTGGCGTGCCCGATCCCTTGATCCTGTGTGTGTGTGTGTGTGTGTGTGTGTGTGTGTGTGTGTGTGTGTGTGTGTGTGTGTGTGCGCGCGTGCCCCAGCTAACCTCGCAGCCTGTGGGAGGGAGGTGAGCGTGGCGCCTCTGCTTGGCAGATGGGGAAATCGAAGCCCACAGTTGGGACATTGGAATGACTGCTTGAGCTCAGCCAGCTGGTAACTGGCACAGTTGGCACCCAGGGCCAGGGCGGTGGCATCCGGCTGCTTCCATGGAGATTCGCTGCCCCCTCCTCCCCAGTATCAATCAGTATTTCACTTTATTTCCGTGATTTTTTTTGTGGGGGTTGGTGGTAGAGCTTGAACTCTGGGCCTGGGCGCTGTCCCTTAGCTCTTCAGCTCAAGGCGAGCGCTCTACCACTTGAGCCACAGCAGCACTTCCGGTTTTCTGGTGGTTCATTGGAGATCAGAGTCTCACAGGAACTTTCCTGCCCAGGCTGGCTTTGAACCATGATCCTCAGATCTCAGCCTCCTGAGTAGCTACGATGACAAGCGGGAGACACTGACACCCAGCTTTGTGATTTTTAAAAAAATGTTCCCAGCTTTCATTCACCTACCACGGGGCTTGACCACAGAAAGTGTCCAACTCAGGGGCTTTGATTTATTTATTTTATTTCCTATATTTACTGATTGGAGTCCTTACCACATGCCATTCTAGAATATTCTCATCATCTCAATAAGTAACCATGTGTAAACCACATGCCATTCTAGAATATTCTCATCATCTCAATAAGTAACCATGTGTAAAACCAGGCACCAGTGCTCATGCCTATAAATCCTAGCTACTCAAGGAAGCTGAGTCCTGAGGATCCCAAGCTCAAAGCCTGCCTGGGGTAAAAGTCCATGGCAGACCATGCCAAATCAGCAGGACAGAGTGAGTTTGGAGCGTGGGTACCTCTGATTTCAGCCTCCTGCGTAGGTTGGATTACAGATGTGAGCCACAGGCACCCAGCTTGCTCCTTGGAGTGATGGACTCCGACACTGCCCAAGCCTTCCAGAAGGAACTAAGCTGCGTTATCTGCATGAATACTCTCATAGACCCAGTCACCATAGGCTGCCGGCACAGTTTTTGTCGACCATGTCTCTGCCTTTCCTGGGAAGAAACCCAGACTCCAGCCAGGTGCCCTGTCTGCAGAGAACCCTACCAGCAAAGAAACCTCCAAAGCAACATCGTTCTGAAGAGCCTGGTGACCATTGCCAGAAAGCCAACCTCTGAGGAACATACGTGTGGGACACACAAGGAGAGCAAGCAGGTGTTTGTGAAATGGACAAGGACCTACTCTGTCAGCACGGATCACAGACTCAGGAGCACCAGGCTCACAGACACTATCCCATTGAAAGGGCTGCTGAGGAGCAACAGGAGCTGATTTTAAAGCAAATGCAAACGGTATGGAAAAAGATACAAGAAAACCAGGCGAATATAAACAATACGAGGAGCATGATCAGCCAGTGGATTTGGTATGTGAATCTATACTATGGGATGACCAAGGATATTTTTGGAATGCTGTAGATGGGACTCCGGGAGGAGAAATCATAGCATTCAGAGATACTTAGCCATGAAGGAAGAGTGGTTTTGCTACAACTAAGAAAAAGGGAAACCCAAATGCTTCAGAAAAAGCACCACCCCAGAAAACCGTATCAGGAATTGACTTGCGGATCTCCGCCAGGATGTAGAATTGACCCTGGAAAGTTAAGAGTCAGTGTTTGTCCTCAGCTCAGGGCTCCTCCAGTCCCTGGGCTGATAGAGAGGCTCAACCAATACCGAGTGGATATTCCCTTCTGTAATGCTGTGCAGAATCAAGATATGCTGCCTGATCATAGGAGAAAGTTTAGATACGACCATGAAAATGCAGCTTTGAATTCTGTAGATTCCAACAACTTTTACTGCTTTTGGGTTCAGCTCTGGGAAACAGTACTGGGAGCACAGTGGCAATGGGCATCTGTAGGAATTCTGCCAGAGGTAGCAACCTCACTGTGAATGATCTGACGACATTTTTCCCCTCTTATCTGTGAACCTTTCTCAATGGGAGGAAATCATTGTGCAAACCCAACAATCCAAGCTGTGAGACCCTGAAAAGATTGGGAGTTTGGAAGGCCTTCTAATATACTCTCAGGAACACTGAGAGTTTCCCGGAAAGGTCAATCAGTCCTAGCTTAATCAGAATTCTGATTTCTACCCTGGGTGTGGACTAATACAAATTATGCAAATCGTGAGCTGTTTACTGTTTAGCTCTCCTTCACCTACTTCTTGAATACATAATATTGTCGCAGGTTGAAGTTTGTACCTTATTTCCTGCACAAGACCAATACAAACCTTGGTGAATGAACCCTTGGGATCTGAAGCTGGCAAAGGGTACAGGTCCTGGTACCCCAAATTTCAACTCCACGGTCCGGTCTCCGCTATTGCCTTGCTTCCGGTTGTGGTGGGGTAAGGGGCATGCAGTGGGTTGTAACCCATCACTAATATTGCAATTATTTGAATTGCTTTGTACTGTAATCCCATTGTTATTAAATATGGAGGTAACAAAATAAGATATAAAATGTAAAAACAAAACAAAAAGTCCATGCAGGCCCTGAGTTCAAGCTCTCATACTGGTGTACACACACACACACACACACACACACACACACACACACACACACACACACTTGAGCACACAACAGAGGCACTCACCACCCGCGATTACTGTGGCTCCATTCACAACCCGCACGCTGTGTGCACTTAGCTTCCACGTCCACCGCTGATGAATGGATGGAGCTACACAATGGAGGGTTATTTAGGCACGAGGAAGAATGAAATGAAGCCGGGCGCTGGGGGCTCATGCCTGTCATCCCAGCTACTCAGGGGGCTGAGAGCTGAGGATCACAGTTCGAAGCCAGCCTGGGCAGGAAAGTCTGTGAGCCTCTTTTCTTCAATGAGCCACAAAAACACAGAAGTGGTGCTGTGGCTCAAAGTGGTAGAGGGTTAACTTTGAACGAATGAGCTCAGGGGTGGCAGCCAGGCCCGAGTCCCAGCCCCATGATTGACCAAAAACCCATACCAAACCAAACAAAAAGGACAAAATCATTTGCAGGGAAACGTGTGTGAGACTGGAGATGATTGTGTTGAGTGAGATAAGCCAGATTGGAAGTCACTGGGAGCTATTGAATGATACGGGGTAAAGGGTGAGGGAGATGGGGTCTAGGAGGAGGGGTCGGTGGATTGGAGTTCTTTCTCTGCATGTGTTTTATACTGTGCAGCACCAAGTAACATGATGTAGTACCCAGACTCTTGGAGCCCCCCGTAGACCACCAGAGACCTTGGACATTGCAAGCAGCAAAGAGTTGTTTATTAACGAATTCGCGAGCACGGACCTCATGCACACCGTTGTAGGGGTGTTAGCAAGAGGCCCTGAACACAGGGTTACAGCACCTTTTATGCATTTTAAGGTAGGGGCAGGGCCCCGGTAGACACTCACAGCAAATCACTATGCCACGCGGGAAATTTTGTAACACTCTGTAAAATGATTGGTGCGGGGTGACTCAAGGGGGATGGTTGCTTTGGATGATAAGGGTTAGGGGGAATTCTCCTAGGTGGTCATTATCTCAAGGTCCAGTTCCCGGAGGAGGATCCGCAATATGTGTTAGCCATTGTTCCGGGCTCTGGGAATGTCTGGGGCTTGAGGTCAGCAGTTAGTTATCTATCACGGCGGTTACGTTCTTTAGAGTTTGTTGACACAGACCTATCTTTATACTTTAACGTTAGCAAAAGCAAGTTACAGAAGCGAAGTCAGCAGTTAGTGACTGCAAAATGGTGAATATAATTCTCAGTTCTTCAACATGCACTCAAACAAACAAACAATGGACAGGGTCAGGTATGGGTGACTCACGCCTGTAATCTCAGCTACTCAGGAGGCTGAGATCTGAGGACTGAGGTTTGAAGCCAGCTCTGGGCAGTCCTGAGGGGCTGCATATGGGAATGCACGGCTTCCTGTTACTAATGGCTGGTCGTGTATCCTTGGAATGCTGCAGTCCAGATGTTCTAGAGAGGTCTACACCGAGTCAGGGTGAGAGGATGTGTCATCTTGGGTCAGTCACGGCCAGTTGATTAAGTGGTTCATTATATTAATAAGAGCTATCAAACACTTGGTTAGTCAGAGAGAAGACAGCCTGGAAAATCGACTCAGGTGCGGGCACGCTGCTAGAGGATACAGAATTATGAGTTGAAAGGGAAGACACTGAGAATGAATCGGAGTTGTCCAGAAGGGCACATGGAAGCCACAGCTTGTAGAGCAGGGGGCCAGACTGAGGAATGGCGGAGGCCAAGGAGGGAGAGAGGACTCGATGGCGGACACCGTGGCTGTGTGGTCACACAGTGAGCTGTGAGGGGCAGTCGTGGTGAAGCTGAGTCTGGGAAGGGAGAGAGAAACCAATACGGTAGGAAGTGAGCCGGGCACCAGGGCTCACGCTTGTCATCCCAGCTGCTCAGCGGGCTGAGAGCTGAGGATCGTGGTTCCAAGCCAGCCTGGGCAGGAAAGTCTGTGAGACTCTGATCTCCAATAAACCACTCAGAAAAAGCCGGAAGTGGTGTGTGGCTCAAGTGTTAGAATGCTAGCCTTGAGCACAAAGAGGCTCAGGACAGCGCCCAGGCCCTGAATTCAAGTCCCAGGACCAGGAAAAGAAGAAGGAGGAGGGAGAGGAACAGGAAGAAGAGAAGGAGGAGGAGAAGGAGGGGGAGAGGGAGGAGGAGGAAAAGGAGGAGGAAGGAGGAGGAGGAAAAGGAGGAAGAAGAAGAAAGGGAGGAGGAGGAGGAGAAAGAAGACCACGGCGACCACTTAGATGGCAGTTGGCAGGTGAAATGAAGCTCTGGCAGGAGATTGGACCAGCTTGGGGCCATCATCCAGAGTTCTCAGTGCTTTCTGGAGCCACATCGCCCTTACAATGGTGCTTAGCGAGTCTTCCTTCATTGACTGGTGGTGTGTCTCAAGTGGTAGAGTGCTTGCCTAGGAAGCATGAGTCCTGAGTTCAAATCCCTGTACTGACCCCAAATGAAAAGCCAAAAGCCTTCTGTTTCCAAAAGACAGAGGACACATGAACCATGCGGGGTTGACACAAATGAGCAGCCATGATGCGCAGTGCAAATCCGTAACTAGAAAGACCTGGGGACTCAACTGCCACTCTTGTTCTTATTTGTTTGTTTATTTATTTGTTGTGCCAGTCCTGAGGTTTGAACTTGGGGCCTGGGCGCTGTCTCTGAGCTTATATTGCTCAAGGCGAGCACTCTACCACTTGAGCCACAGCGCCGCCACTTCTGGTTTTCTGGTGGTTCACTGGAGATCAGAGACTCATGCATTTTCCTGCCTGGGCTGGCTTTGAACCACGATCCTCAGATTTCAGCATCCTAAATCGCTGGGATTACAGGTGTGAGCCACCGGTGCCCAGCTGATCATTTCTGGAGAGTGGTAAGGGAAGGTGTTTCTCCGTGCCCTGCTTTCTGAGTCCCATTTCTCCCTGGGAGGTGGCAGGATGATCGGCCTCCACACTGGGTCAGAGACCAGCACACACTCAGATCCCGCATGGCCCTCCTGGGCTAGTACACCCCTCCACGCCTCCCTGCAGCCTTTCTCTGTCTGCTTGCCTGGATCAGAAACCTATTTTTTTTTTCATCACCAGCGTAGTATTCACCCCCACCCCAGGACTCCCTTTTGCAGAGATGGTGGTGGGAGAGGGTGGCTGAGCCCCAACCTGTGGCCAGCGTCCCACCAACCCAGGCTGCCTGGAGGATCAACAACTCACCAGGACAATAAGAAGAGGTGACAGGTTGTCAGGCAGGAGTGAGTCAACCATGTCTGGGGGATGACGCCCAGAGCCAGGAATTCGCTCTCCCCCCCCTCCCTTTCTCTCCCCTCCCTCCCTCCCTCTCCCTCCTGGAATGTGTCAAAAGTTTTGCAAGGCAGTGGTGGAGTTTCCCAAGATCCCAGATCCCAGACGCCCACTTAGAATGTCACATTTATTTCCCCTGCAGTTCACGTTGTTTTGAAAAGAGAAATAGCTTCCCTCTGGTATTGATAACGAGAAAACAATCTGAATATGTTCAGGCGCAGTAGAAATACCGGTACCTTGTTATTGTTGGATGGAACTTCTGATTGTTAAAAGAATAATAACAAGGATCGCCGTCGGTATTGTTCCAGGGCTGGAGTTGGAACCTGGGACCTCACACGGGCTCCGCCAGGACTCTGTGACCCCACTGCGCCCGTAGCCCCCAAATCCTGCTTTCTTTCTTTTTATTTTTTATTGTGAGAATATTGTACAGAGGGGTTACAATTACATGGGCAAGATAATGAGTACATTTCTTATCAAGCATTGTAGCCTCCTCCTTTGTTTCCCTTTCCCATCCCTTCCCATCCACCCCCTGCCCCCCCCAATCCTCCCCACCCCCACCCCTCCTCCTCCGCACCAAAGTTGTAAAGTTGGATTTCGACATAACGACTTGTACATCTCATTGTTGCATTGGGTCCACGTGTATCCCAATTTAAACGATTTGTTTTTCCCTTCCCCTACACAAATTATACCGACATCAAATACAGTGAAAGCAGGGGTTATACTGTGGGGAAGGGACATACAAAGTAATAAAGAAATAATCTTATAAATGTGTTAGAAACAATTGCATGAAAGAAATAAAATATTTGGATACATATCTTAGGGTTCATTTTCCTAACATCACCTTATCTGACCTTTTCTGTTTGACTCAGACATATACTAGATATTGCAAATAAGGGAAACCATGGGACCTATGTTTCTTTGGGCCTGGCTTACTTCACTTAATATAATTTTTTCCAAGCCTTTCCATTTCCTAACAAATGTGGCAATGTCATTCTTTCTGATGGAGGCATAGAATTCCATTGTGTATATATACCACACCAAATCCTGCTTCTGAAATTTGCATTTACTCCTCTTTTATTCTAATGAAAGACACAGGTTTTATTAACTGCCATCTTCCCGCAGTGGATGGTTTTCCTCCTTGATTATCAGTGCCTGGCTAGGACTGGGGCTTTGAACCCAGGGAGCCTGGACCACTTTAGCCATCCTCCCAGCCCATTCTGCCTTCATGTTCCCTCTCCTTCCCTCCATTCCTTCCTTCCTACCTTCCTCCATCCGTACTTCCTTCTTTCCCTCCCTCCCTTCCTCCCTCCCTCCCTCCCTTCCTTCCTTCCTTCCTTCCTTCCTTCCTTCCTTTTCTCTTTCCTATCCCTCCTTACCTCCCTCCTTCCCTCTCTCCCTCCCTTCCTTCCTCCTTCCCTCCCTCCTTCCCTCTCTCCCTCCCTTCCTCCCTCCTTCCATCCCTCCCTCCTCTTCTTCTCCCTCCGTCTCTCCCTTCCTTCCTTCCTTCTTTCCTTCTTTCCTTCCTTTCTTCCTTCCCTCCCTCCCTCCCTACTTCCGTCTTTCCTTCCTTTCTCCCTCCCTTCCTCCCTCCCTCCTGCACACACATCCACATTGTTCCAATATCTGTAAGTTGGCTATAAATTGTGTGTGTGTGTGTGTGTGTGTGTGTGTGTGTGTGTAAGGCTGATGGAAGCGGGGCACACACAGGTGAGGAGTCTGGAGCAGTAGATCACTTGGTGGAAAGCACAGAGGAGCGCACTGTGGAAGGCTGCTCACTCTGGATTCCAACTCCAAAGGCGCCATCCCAGTGACTTGAACTAGGGCACACTCCGGTGACTCGGTTTCCTCATCTGGAAAGATGAGACAGCTGTGCCCACCGTGGTGGAGCGTGGTAGGGGCTTCCTGTTTCTGACACACGAGGGAAGCACTGGCTTTTACTCAGCAAACCCTACACCTTCTTTTGCTGCGTGTCTAGTTGGAGCGAAGGACTGGACATTGTCCCTGCGGGACAGGTGCTCTCTCCCTTGAACCAGGACCTCTGCCTTTTTTTGCTTAAAATGTTTTCCTATAAGGTTTCATGATGACACAGAGGGAAAGCTGAAGCTCAGCCCTCCTCCTTGTGTACCCTGGATAGCTAGAAGGAGAGAGGGCCCATCACACCCGCCATCTCGTCAGCTTCCCCCCTCAGGCGATGCTCAGATCTCAGCCTCTGAGTAGCCAGGATGGCAGGAGTGAGCCGCCAGGCCCAGCCCCACACACCTCGTGAATATCCTCCTCCTTCCCTCTGCCCTCCGCGCCTCTCTTCATCCCTTTTCTCCAACACGGCTTCTTGAATGGTACTCGGTGGGCAGCTGGTGCGAGGGGCAGCCCGGACTCCCGGAGGCTCAGCGCTGTGTGTGGGTTGGCCTGGACACACCCCAAGCAATGCAACGTGCTCTTGGCGTCTGAGGAGGTGGGCTTGGTCCTCTGGCTGGGGTCATGTGTGCGCTCTCTGGGTTTTCAATGATAAACAAGGAAGAAAGAAAGCCGGGCACCGGTGGCTCCCGCCTGTCATCCCAGCTACTCAGGAGGCTGAGATCTGAGGATCACGGTTCAAAGCCAGCCCAGGCAGGAAGCTCTGTGAGAGTCTTATCTCCAATGAACCATCAGAAAACCGGAAGTGGTGCTGTGGCTCAAAGTGGTAGAGCGCTTGCCTTGAGTGGAAGAGCTCTGGGACAGCGCCCAGGCCATGAGTTCAAGCCCCACGATGGACAAAAACAAAGACAACATGGTAGAAGGAAGGGAAGGAGATTGCCCCAAGCCTCTGCAGGACCCATGAGCAGAGCCAGGCCTCCTGGAGGAGGATGTGTGTCCCCGCGTCCCCGTGGGGTGAGTGACTTAAGATGATGAATGACTTAATCATGGCTGTTTCAGGCGGGCTCTTAATGAGGGGGAGATGAAGATAAAAGAGCAATTATCCGCCTGAGAGCGCGAATACGCACACATGGCCACTGTGGTGTGTTCTTGCAAGGAAGAACTGCAAACATGTTTCTGTGCTCAGGAAATGGCGGGGAAAGAAATGGGGGAAAATGAGAGGGAGAGGGAGAGAGAGAGAGAAGAGAGGGGGAGGAAGGGGGCAGAAAGTGTCAGGAAAGAGGTCTGGAGTAGACAGTGAGTCCTGGAGGGGCTGGGGGGGGATGCTTGCACAAGATCATTTCTGCCCAGAGCACTGGAGCGCGAGTCCCGGGCTGTCAGCCCCAGTGAGTCAGGGCAGCAGCACGGGGTGAATGCTGAGATCTGTAGGGAGATCCTGCCCTCAGAAGCCAGGACGCCGGAAGTGGGGAGATGGCGGGGTGACTGAGGTTGGGTTTTCTAGATGCTTCCTGGTGGTCTCCTCAGCATGGCGGGGCGTGGAGCTGCTGCTGGGGGGGCATGTTACGGCGTCACACACAGAGGGCTCTCTCCTTTGCGCTCCCTCACTTTCTCTCTGTCTCTCTCTGTCTCTGTCTCTGTCTTTCTCTCTGTATCTCTGTCTCTCTCTCTCCTCTCATATCAAGAGGAAATGTGGGATTATTTTAGAAAGTTCTTTTTCCCCCATTCCATTTTCTTTATATCTCTCTGGCTTCTTCCCTGTCTCCCCTTCCCTTCGCGTTCCTTCCCTTTCCCTCCCTCCCTCCCTGCTCCCTTCCTTCATGTATCTGTTCCTATAGAGATGTGGACTCAACATGGGATATTTGTCTTTTTGACTCTGGCTTATTTTGCTTAATGTGAGGATCCTCAGTTCCATCCATTTTTTGCTACTAATGTCATCATTTCATTCTTTATGGTTGAATAATACTCGTGTGTGTGTGTGTGTGTGTGTGTGTGTGATTGTAATTGTGAGATGACCTACTCTTTATTTTATTATTTTTTTGCCAGTCCTGGGACTTGAACTCAGGGCCTGGGCACTGTCCCTGAGCTTTTTTTGCTCAAGGCTAGCACTCTACCACTTGAGCCACAGTGCCACTCCAGCTTTTTCTGTATCTGTGGTACTGAAGAATCAAACCCAGGGCTTCATGCATGCTAGGCAAGCACTCTGCCACAGAGCTACCTTCCCAGCCAGAGGTTTTTGTTGTTGTTGTTGTTGGTCATGGGGCTTGAACTCTGGGCCTGGGCGCTGTCCCTGAGCTCTTCAGCTCAAGGTGAGCACTTTACCCCTGAGCCACAGCGCCACTTCCAGTTTTCTAGTGGTTCATTGGAGATAAGAGTCTCACAGAATTTCCTGCCTGGGCTGGCTTTGAACCATGATCCTCAGATCTCAGCCTCCTGAGTAGCTAGGATGACAGGCGTGAGCCACAGACATTTAATCTTTTTAAGATTTTTTTATTTTTTGGCAGCATGGGTGCTTAGACTCAAAGCCTGGTGCTCACATTTGGCTTTTTTTTTTTTTGCTCAAGGCTGGTGCTTTACCACTTGAGCCACATTTCCATTATCTTTTTTTTTAATGGTTCATTATAGATAAGAGTCTCATGGCCTTTGCTGCCTGGGGCTGGCTTTGAACCGTCATCCTCACATCTCAGCCTCCTGAGTAGTTAGGATTGCAGGCACAAGCCACTGGTACCCGGTCGCTTTGAGATTTGCTGAATGGCGAGATGTCTTTCTGATGCCAGGCAGCTGGTTGGCATCCTGGGGAAAAAAATCATTCAAGGGTTTGTAGTGTTAGTGGAAGATGAGCTTTTCTCTAGCTGCAGCTATAGAAAAGGGCGGGGGGGGGGGGGAGGGGAGGAAGATGTAGGCCCCAGGGAAACCCCAGGCCTGACTGGGGTCAGGCTCTGTTGACTCCGTTTCTTTTGTTATTTCCTGTGCTTTACTGACCACGGTTGTTGTTTTTTTCATTTTATTTTTATAGTCAAGGCGATGGACAGAGGGGTTACAGTTACATAAGTTCGGTAGCAAGTGTATTTCTTGTCAACCTTGTTACCCCCTCCCCTCTTCCCCAAATCCCCTCCCCCCGGCAAATTGTACCCAGGGTACCAAGGCCAAATACAGTGACAATAGGGGATATACCATAGAGGGGAAAACACGATAGAAAAAAGGAATCACGTAGCACATGGAGAACAACAATGGAGAATCGCCTCTTGTGTCCATGTCTTTCACTTAGCATCGTCTGCCATGGCCAGACACACACAGACAGCGAGCTGTTCTGCTCATCTGCTAACATTATCCTAGCTGTCTACTCATTATTGCAGTAAGGAACCCAGGGCCCCCATGTTGTATGAAAGGAGAGGTTAGCGCTCGCCGACCACTGTTTGGAGTTTGGATTTCATTCCCTCATGCTGTTCTTCCACCATTGTGACTGGATTCACCTGTGACCCGGCCAGCATCTTGTGGCTTGTCTGGAAAGCCCACACCTGGGGAGGCCACCGAGCTGAAACCTCGGCTCTGAGGCAACTTTGGGGGTTGTGCAAATGCTGCCTGGGTTACGTGCACGCCGAGGTGACAGCTGGGGCTGTGTCAGCCGGGCGAGGGTGGCAGGCTTCCATCCCGTGGGACAAGACGTTGCTTGCAGAGCAGCATTTGCATCCTCATGCAAAGGTTCTGGGAATGGGGACGGGTGATGCTGCATTGTGCAGCCCCAGGAAAAGGAGCTGCAGGCCGGTCCAAACACACAGGGAGGGCTGGGCACGGTGGCTCACGCCCATCATCCCAGCAACTCAGGAGGCTGAGCTGAAGACTGAGGTCTGAAGCCAGCCCAGGCAGGAAAGTCTCCCTGAGACTCTCATCTCCAACTAACTACTCAAAAACTGGAAGTGGCGCTGTGGCTCAAGTGGTAGAGCCCTAGCCTTGAGCAAAATGCAGCTCAGAGACAGCGCCCAGGCTCTGAGTTCAAGCAGCAGAACCAGTGTGTACACACACACACACACACACACACACACACACACACACACACACACTTCAGTTTTTGCACATGATCTTGCATGTGAGCAGACTGGGCCATGATCTTCCTCATTTGTGTCCCAGGTGGCTGGGACACTCTGCACTGCTGTGTCCGGCTGCTATTGAGAAGAGGTCTCCAGGACTTTTTGCCCAGACAGGATCTGTCTACCTTCTCTGTTTTTAAAAGTGTATATGAATTATTCCAAGCGGTTTCACTGTTATTTCATGACCTAAATGACCAGACTGATGTGCAGTTTATGCAGCGAGACACCCTTGTTTATGCTCACTTTATATGAGGGTATTTATTTATTGCCAGTCCTGGGCTTGAACTCAGGGCCTGGGCACTGTCCCTGAGCTTCTTTTGCTCAACGCTAGCACTCTACTCCTTGAGTCACAGCACCACTTCTGGCTTTTTCTGTGTATGTGGTGCTGAGGAATCGAACCCAGGACCTCATGCATATAGGCACTCTATCACTGAGCCACCTTCCCAGCCCTTTTTAAATTGTGTGTGTGTGTGTGTATGTATGTGTGTGTATATATGTATGTGTATATGTATATGTGTGTGTATGTGTATATGTGCATGTGTGTGTGTGAAGTAGTGTGAACTTGGGGCCTGACTCTTCCCAGGCAGGTGCTCTGCCATCTGAACCACACTTCCATGTTCTTAGAAATATTTGTAACATATTCTGTCTGTTGCTATTAAGAGATGACTTCTTTTTATGACCAAGCTTTCTTTTTAAAAAAAATAAAACTTTATTTTTATTTACTTCTGCTTATGTGGCGCTGAGGAATCAAACCCAGGGCTTCATACATGCTAGGCCAGCGCTCTACCACTGAGCCACCTTCCCAGTCCTATGGGGGTGTTTTAAATAGAAAATTATCCAGTAAAAATGTGAAAGGAGGGGTGGGGAGTGGAACCCATGGTGTTAAATAGACCAGGACTGGGACCCTGTGTCCTTGTCTTGTTGTAGGTTGGAGAGAGGCAGACCAGAGAGGGATGATGATGTCAAAGTGGCACAGCTTAAAGAAGCCAAGCAACTGAGATTTGAACCTCCAGGGCTTCTGGTGCCCCCCCCTCCAGCCTTCCTAATAGCTTTCAGGAATAGGTTTACATGATAAATAGCCTTTTTAATTATAATTCTGCCAGAGGGGGGCTGGGGGGGCGCTGGGCCTCAGTGGTGGACCAGCTGCTGGGCCTGCTCGTAGCCCCGTGCGGGCTCTGCAGGTCGGCTCTGGGCTAGCCCCCCCCCAGGCAGCCCCCCCCCCCCCCGCCAGCTCGGGCCACAGACATGACACCCAGCGGGGGGCGGGTCCGGCCGGCCCGGGGTGGACCCGCGCTCAGGTCACCTCGCTGGCCCCGGGGCCATCCACACAGCTGCCATGTGCCTCAGTTTCCCCCTCTGTGCAGAAGGGTCCCGAGGGGGGTGTGTGCCCAAGGCCGGCACAGCCGCAGCCCCGGGTGAGCCGAGGACGGGGCGGGGGGGGGGAGGGCCTGGCCGGCCCCGGTGTCCGGCTCGGCCGGCCTCGCCCCCCTTCCCGGGCCCCCCTCTGGCCGCCCCGTCGAGTCCCCATTTCCTGTCCGGGCCTCCCAGGGAGCCCGCGGCGCTGGCACCGCCGGCCGACCGCACATAACGGTCCGCGCCCGACCCCCTCCCCGGGCCCTCCCCGCGCCCGACCCCCTCCCCGCGCCCGACCCCCTCCCCGCGCCCGGGTGAACCGCACGCCCCGCTTCCTCCCCGGAACTGTGTGCGCGTGTGCGTGCGTGGAGTCCCGGGACTTGAACTCAGGGCCCGGGCGCTGTCTCCGGGCTGGAAGCGGGGAGGGGGTGTCTCAAAGCACCCGGGGGGCTCTTCAGGGAGGATGCACGTGGACGCCGAAGATGAGAGCTGAGGCTCGCGGTTCGAAGCCAGCCCGGGCAGGAAAGCTCGCGAGACGCTTGTCTCCAGTGAGCCACCACAAAGCCCGGCCTGGAGCTGTGTCTCAAGGGGTAGAGCGGCAGCCTGGAGCAAAAAGAAAAGCCCAGTGCCCAGGCTGAGTCCCGCCCGGGACGCCTGCTCCCAGGAGAACCGCCTCCATGCCTAGGAGCGCGTCACTCCTGCAGTGCAGAGACGCGGCCCCGCCTCTCCACAGGCCACGCCCACCGCCGGGCCGCCCCTCCACAAGCCCCGCCCAGAGCCCCTCCCTCCAAGCCTGCGGCTCAAAGCCCCGCCCACACACAAGCCGCCTCCATAGGCCTCCCTCTCAGGCCCCGCCCCAGGCCCCTCCCACCCACAGACTCTGCCCCAAACCCCACCCACTACAGACTCCGCCTCTCAAAGCCCCGCCCACACACAGCCTGCCTCCCCATAGGCCCTATATTAAGTAAAGTAAGCCAGGCCCAAAGAAACATAGGTCCCATGGTTTCCCTTATTTGCAATATCTAGTATATGTCTGAGTCAAGCAGAAAAGGTCAGATAAGGTGATGTTAGGGAAATGAACCCTAAGATATGTATTCAAATGTTTTTTTTTCTTTCATGGAATTGTTTCTAACACATTTATAAGATTATTTCTTTGTTGCTTTGTATGTCCCTCCCCCACAGTATAACCCCTGCTTTCACTGTATTTGAGGTTAGTATAATTTGTGGAGGGGAAGGGAAAAAAATCGTTTAAATTGGGATACAGGTGGACCCATTGCAACAATGAGATGTACAAGTCGTTATGTCGAAAACGAACTTTACAACTTTGGTGGGGGGGGCGGGGGCTGGGAAGAATTGGGTGGGGGGGCAGAGGGAGAATGGGAAGGGATGGGAAGGGGAAACAAAGGAGGAGGCTACAATGCTTGGTAAGAAATGTACTCATTGTCTTGCCCATGTAATTGTAACCCCTCTGTACAGTATTTTCACAATAAAAAATAAATAATTAAATTAAAAAAACAATGGATGAAGTGTGTCAGAATGTAATTTGGGGATTTAATTCTGCATCGCTTGTACACTCAGACCCGCAGGATGCTCATCTTTTATCTGCTTACAGAAGATCCAATTTTATCGAGTTTAGGAGAGATTCAACAAGTGTAATGTAACCTGAAATTGGAAACAGTGGTGGCTGGCTTGCCTCTCTCAGTGGCAGGAAGATCAGCGTTGCCAGATATTGGAAGGGTTAGAAACTACTCACTCCTTCGTTAGAAGATGCCTATGCCTTTCCCTAACTTATTCCTGCATATGAATTTGCTTGTCTTTCTTCCTTGTTTAATTTTAATTTGTTGTAATGGTGAGGGTCAAAGGGGTTAGAATTACAGAAATCAGGTAAGGAGTACATTTCTTTTTGAACATTGTTACCCCCTCTTCTTAACCAACAATTTTCATGCTTTCCAGTTTGACATGTCTTATTACTTACCATTTTTTCAAAATGCCCAGATAAACTCTTTGACTCCAGTGCATTTGGCTGCAGCTAATTTCTTAGCTGCTATCAGCTATGCCAAAGTGAGGATCATGTCGTGCTTGTCTGGTCTCCATAATCTCACACGTATTGTAGTAATAATTTCTCTTTTGCACTTGTTCATGACTGTCAGTAATAGTCTTTTGATAGAGACATTCTTCTAGACATTGGAACCAATATGATGAGGTTTGGCAGTAGGTTCACAAAGAGATTGGACTCCACAAGAGCACAGCTTGGTCAAAATGAGCCACTTGTAAATTCAAGGATCAGGATAAGATGCTGAGAATGGAAAATTACTCGGTGGAAACGTGTAAATTCTACAACATTGTGTGTAAACATTTAATCTTGTTCTTCTCCAAGTCACGCAGTGTTACCACACATGAGCTCACCCCAGGTGAGTGCAGACAGGCTGTTCACACGTCAAGTTTCATCAGATACTACAGATACCAGCACAGCGCTGGTTACAGTGCACATTGAGGAGACAACCTGAGAGATGCAGAACTCAAAATGATGTCACAGATGTCAGGGCAGCTGAGGCAGCCTGTCAGTCAGATGACAGGTTTGCCTCCGATGTCACAGCAGCCTTGGAGAGTTTCACTTCTGGACTGAATTTCCCTGTATAGAAGCAAGGGAAGGTGGTTGCAATTTGTTCCTTCTCTTTTACCCTCAAGCACCAACCAGAAATAAGTGAGCAGACCATGCTAGAAACACCAACTACATTGATGACTTTGAGAATGCTTCTCACTGCTCATAAACCTACATCCTCTGGACATGTACATACTCAGTAGATAGCAGAAACATGCTAATTTTGGGCAACCAAGAAGCAACATATTAATAGTATATCTAACCAAGTCTTCCACTCATCAGGTTCTTAAATTGAAGTTGAAGGAAAGAGGTGAGTTAGGTTTTCTGTGTGTTTTTCGGTCATTTTTCCCTTCTCAACTTTCCTATGCCTTCTGGGCAGCTATAATTACAAGAGGTACCAGTTCATTCTGCCCTTGGCTTTTGCTGTGGAGCAGATCAACAAGAAACCCCATATTTTGCCAAACACCACTCTGGGATTTAGTGTCTATCCTACAACAAACAGCCGTGCCTCGACATTGTACTATCCTGTCGTCTGGCTGTATGGGAATTCCAGTACACCCAACCACAACTGTATTTTGGAGAGCAAGTAGAGAGAGTAGCACTGGCCGGAGATTCAGACACAGTATCTACCCATATAGCGACCCTGCTGGAACTCTACAAACTTCCACAGGTGAGGGGGAAAGGGTGGGCAGATGTGAAATGACATGCACGTTATGCTAATCTCCAGTGTCTGGAGAGGGTGGGGGGAAGATAGGGCATTTAAGAACACCTCACAACGCATGTCCTGCCCGAGAATTGTCTCTATACTTGCCGGTTTGTCCACAGTCTCTTGATTTGGGCGAGGGGGGAGCACGTGGTGGAATCCATGGACCTCTGAGCCAGAGCAGTCACTTCCTCTAAGGAGATGAGGAACATAGATGTGAATAAAGGATGCTTTTTTCTGTTGGTCATGGTCTTGAACTCTGGGCTTGGGCGCTGTCCCTCAGCTCTTCAGCTCAAGATGAGCGCTCTACCCCTTCAGCCACAGCACCACTTGCAGTTTTCTAGTGGTTTACTGGAGATAAGGGCTGGCTTTGAACCATGATCCTCAGATCTCAGCCTCCCGGGTAGCTAAGATGACAGGCGTGAGCCACCAGAGCCCAGCCCAAAAAGTTTTGGTTTACTGTCCAGTGCCAGAGGCTCAGGCCTGTGAGCCCATACTCAGGAGAGTGAGATTTGAGGATTATGAACGCTGGACTAGGCAGGAAAGTCTGTGGGACTCTGATCTCCAACCAACCAGCAAAAAGTCAGAATGCAGATGTAGCTCACTTGTAGAGCACCATCTGGGAAGAAAGAAGCTCAGGAAGAGAGCCTAAGTGCTTAGTTCATGCTCAGAGGCCCGAACAAAAAAGGAATCACATTAAGTGAGTAAATCAGACTGAGAGAGACAGTGTTTGTTTTCTCTCATAGACAGGCATTGGAGCTGCAGTGTGTGTGTGTGTGTGTGTGTGTGTGTGTGTGTGTGTGTGTGTGTGTGTGTGTGTGTGTGTGTGTGTGTGTGTGTGTAAATATTCACAGTGTCATCAGCATAGATGCTGAAACCTGTGAAGTAAAGGAAGATGTTTTCAGGGGAGGATTCACTGGTGTAACTCCTTTAAAAGACTAACAGTTTGTCCAAATGATTTCCAGACAGGTGGATCATATGTGGTATGGGAGGGGAGGGTGAGGTCAAGGGTTATAGGTGGAGGAATGGAGAGAGCCTGGGTGGATGAATGTAGTCATCATATTCCATGCTCCTCTGTGGACAGGAAATGAGGTGTCTTCAGGGTATGGGTGCAGTGGGGAGAAATAGATCAGAAGGATGGAAGGGAAAACATGGTGGAAAGAAATTGTCCTCACAAACAGCTTGATGAAAATCATCTCTACAACTATGTCAGCTGAAGCAAAACAAACAAGTAAATCAATACTAAAAGTAATCTGTAAGAAGAAAGAGAAAATAAAACCTTCTCCTAATGTTATTGTTGTAGTAGTAGTTGCTGTGGTGGTGGTTCTTGCTGAAGTTACGGTTCTGTGGTTGTGTAAAGAGGTCACAATTCCATAAGTGAGGGTATGACCCCCAGGCATCTTGATCCATCATCCCAGCCCATCTTTTCCTCCATCCCTTCCTTCCAGTTATGTAGTTCCTTTGTAAGCTATTGAAGCATGATGCTGATGGATGTGGGAATTTGAAGCAGGATAGGGTCCTTTTCTGGATAGAACCTATTAGGGCTCTTAATAAGCTATCTTATTTCCAAAGTTACTTTTCCTCAAAACTTTTCACTTAATTCAACATATGAATTCAGCAACAGACAGAGGCCCTTTGATAAATGATGATGGCCACACAGACCATGAAGCCCACAATAAGTTGGGAATACTGGAAATTGGAAACATACTGTAACTGAGCCTAACCTAAGCTAACCTAACCTAATAAATGTCACGGTTAGGCCACATAGTCACTTTGATGACTTCTTAAATTATCATTCATTCTTATGCTTTTGAATCAGTTTCTGCTTTTTTAAAAAAAATTCATTTCACTTCAGTTATATTTGATTTCCATTCTTGTTTCTGTCTGTGACTTTTGAGCCTCTCAGCACCTATCTACAGAGGTATCTAGTGACATGCCATTTTTTAAGCAGTGCATTAGATCTTCAGCTGAGAAAAACTGTACCTTCTTCCCCTGAGTTCTGTATACCACCCTGTATTCTGTACACCTCTGTGTATATGCATACACCACATGCACATATATATATTCTTCTGTGTACTTGTGTTCTTTTAGTGGAGTCCTGATCCTTGCACTGAGGACTTAGGTGCTGTCCCTGAGCTTTTGTGCTCAAGGCTATTGCTTTACACTTTTGAGCCAGAATCCCATTTCCACCTTTCTTAGGAGTCAATTGGAGCCAAGAGTCTCTTGGATTTTTTTCCTTCCAAGGCTGGCTTGGAATCATGATCCTCAGATCTCAGCCTCCTGAGTAGTTAGGATTACAAGCATGAGACACCTGTATCCAGCTTGTGACATTTTAGATTAGATTTATCTTCTATTTAGGAGAGTAAGCAAATCTTCATTCGCACCATGTCCACCTGTTACCTAACCTATGTCAGCACTGGGACTGTAGATGATGACTTCTCCTCCTCCTCACATTGCTTCTGCTTTTCTATGCCTTTAGCTAAGCTTTTGGGCCTTTTGATGCTATCCTCAGTGACCGTAGAAAGCTTCCTTACATCTATCAGATGGCCTCAAAAGACACATGCCTGGCCCTGGGCATGGTCTCCCTGATGCTTCACTTCCGCTGGACCTGGGTGAGGCTGGTCATCTCAACAGATAACAACGGCCTGTGGATGCTCGCAGCGCTGAGAGAAGAAACGCACAGACATGGATCTGCATATGTTTTGAAGTGGTAACCTCTGTCCATTCGTTACATACCGAATCCCACTATCTACTCCTCCAACATGAAATGACAAGGTCATCCCCACACGTGATTGTCATCTACGGTAACATTTTTTTTCTGGAAATTGTTTGGAACGTTTAATATGTTGAACAAACTTTTCATTGTAGGAAAAGCTTGGCTCATGACCTCTCTCGGCATCTGGAGCATCAGAGGAGGCGTTGCGTGTGAGACCAGTTACACGCCCATCTCATCTTTTCTCATCACCGTTGAGACGTTCCTGAACTCACAACTTTTATCCAGACAACTTCCCCTTCCAAATACCCAGAAGACTATTTCCTTGCTGGGCTGTGGGTCATGGCTTTTAATCACTCCTGTGTGACTTGGAGAACTGTCCACACAACGCCTCCTTTGAATGGCTGCCTGCACACTTTTTGGACGTGACCATGTCAGAAAAGAGTCACCATGTCTACAACGCCGTGCATGCTGTGGCCCAGGCTCTCCAAGAGATGTTCCTTCACACGCAAGATCAGCCCGGGGGATGCCGGGAAGAATGGATACTTTCCTCTTCATGGGTAAGAAGTTTTCCTTTGGATAGCACACACCATGAATGAAGGCAAATTCAAAGAGAAGGCATATGAGATAAAACTGAAATGTGTAGCCAAACAGGGTCAGAAGCTTAGTGGGCCACGGTGGCTCACACCTGCACCCTAGCTACTCAGGGGTTGAGATGTGAGGATTGAGGTTCACATCCTGGGCAAGAGAATGTCCATGAGACTTTTCTCTCCCACTGATCCCAAAAAACCAGCAGTGGAGCTGTTGCTTAACCTGTCTTCAGTGAACAACCGTCATGGACAGCACCTAGGACCCCAGCACGGGCTCACGCAACACCTGAAGAATTTAGCATATTTCCTAAAGTGTGAAAGAGAAAACTCCACTTCTTTAACTGTCCATGAGATAGCTCTATACCTGTGGAGCCATTGTCTAAGACTCTCCACTGGGGAAACCAATGCTGTTCTCTCTTCACTTAATCCTTTGAGTTACAGAAAACAGATTATCATCACGGTCACCGATAAGCTTTGCAGAATTTATACGCAGATAGTAAGTTTGACTCCTAAATGATTTTACATTCCTGTGTCTACGGCCTGTTGATCACAATCACTCAAAGTTTCCACAACTTGTATTTTCATTCTTTTACTTAGCTGCTTTTGTAAACGGTCACTCTGCATATTCCTATCAACAGGAGTCTTAGGTTCCATTTTGCTGGGCAGTTGTAATGTCTTTCCTGAAGCTGAACGTTCAATTTCTCTACAGAGGAAGTTAGAAATATTAGGCCAGTAGCCCTATTGCAGTTGAGACCCGCGTTGGTGTTGAGTTGTATAATAGGGAGCAGAAACACTATAAGACTTTCTCTGGTTTTCTGCCTTCATTTGGGGCCACCCTCACCAGCGATGCTGCATCTCCTTTTAGCTGCACCCCTTTCTGAAGCACCTCCACTTTGAGACCCCAGCTGGAGACCTGGTGGTTTGGGATGAAAAACAGAAATTGGAAGCTGAGAATGACATGGTGAATATTCAGAATCTTTCCAAAGTTTTTGAAAACAAAGTGAAAGTGGGAACGTTTTCTCCCTACGAACCACATGGTCAACCGGTGTCCATAGCTGATGAGATAATAGAACGGCGCACTGGATTTCAGAGGTGAGTCCACCGAAGGGAGCAGAATTCTCATCCTGGATTTTAGGTTCTGTATCCTCATTGATGATCCATCATCGTGCACGTTCCAAAATTTTCAAATTTAGGAATATTTTCTTAGGAAACGATTAGTGGACAATCAAGGAGCCCACTTACTTAACAAGGTTTCTAAATTGTGCTTCGTTATGTGTCAAAATATATGAGACCTATGTAGTGCTTCCTTTTCTCTCTTGATTACAGATTATCTTAGTCAATTTGTAAGTTGTAACTATTTATCTGCTCAAAATATTTCATTATATGACCATTTAGCCCATTACTCTTGTGATTTCTTTTCTTTTCTTTTCTTTTTTTTGGTTGAACTTTGGGGCTGGGCGCGGTCCCTCAGCTCTTCAGCTCAAGGCAAGTATTCTACCAATTGAACCACAGCACCACTTCTGGTTTTTGGGTGGTTTATTGGAGATAAGAGTTTCATGGAATTTCCTGCCCAGGCTGGCTTTGAACCCCAATCCTCAGATCTCAGCCTCCTGAGTAGCTAGGATTATAGGCGTGAGCCACTGATGCCCAGCTGTAGTATTAAGAGCATGTACTGCTGTCAGGCACTGCTGGCTCATGCCCATAATCCCAGCTATTCTAGGCACTGAGGTCTGAGGATTGGGGTTCAAAGCCAGTCTGGGAAGAAATTTCTGTGAGATTCTATCTCCAATTATTCCCCGAGCTGGAAAGGGAGCTGCGGCAAACATCGGAGACTACTGGCTTTGACAAAGGGAAAAGACTAAACACCTCAGATACCACACTCAGTTTCTCAGTTCAAGCTCAAGGACTGTCACCAAAACAAAACAAAAAAAAGCCACAAATTGTAAAGGCCCTCCACATTCCCAGCACTGCCCTGGCCTTAGATATAAGACTTCAATCCATTGGAATCAAAGAGTCAAATCATATCCCACCGATAATAACGCCCAATACATAGATAGGAGAGAGGAACACAGAATGATGCTTCTTAATGACTGAATTCTATATATGACAGCCCTTTGGATGGTCAGAAAAAGACTAATGAGTGAACAAAACATCTCTGGTTTTTCTCAGACCCCCTCAGTCTGTGTGCACTGAGAGCTGTGGCCCTGGATTCAGGAAATCCCCTCAGGAGAAAACGGTGTCCTGCTGCTTTGATTGTACCCCTTGCCCAGAGAACGAGATTTCCAATGGCACAGGTGAGGCTCTGGCTGAGGGAGAACTGTCCACCTCTGCCCACTGCTTCCCAGCCCGTGCAGGATGATGCAGAAACCTGATAAAATACTGTAAAGACACACACTTTTTTTCTCTCAACAGAGAGTTCAATACTTACAGTTGATCATATGGGTCTTTGAAACAGCTCAACCAAGCAGAACACAGGTGGTCAAATCCTGTCATCCCAGAGACTCAGGAGGCTGAGATCTGAGGATCAGGATTCGAAGCCAACCCTGGGAAGGAAAGTGTGTGAGATTCTTATCTCCAGTTATTCATCAAGGAAAGCCGGACATAGAGTTGTGGCTCAGTGGTAGAACACCAGCCTTGAGTATAAAAGCTCAGAGACAGCACCTAGGCACTGAGTATAAGCCCCAGCACTGGTACAATAAGAGAAAGAAGGGTAAAAAGAAAAAAAGGAAGGAAGGAAGGAAGGGAGGGAGAGAGGGAGGGAGGGAGGGAGGGAGGGAAGGAAGGGAGAAAGGAAAGGAAGGAAGGAAGGAAGGAAGGAAGGAAGGAAGGAAGGAAGGAAGGAAGGAAGGAAGGAAGGGAACTCTACCAATGAGGATTAAACATGTGATTCTGTTTTCAAGTTTCTCATAAGCATGATTTAATGAATAACATTTCGCCATTCCATATTTAAATTTTATCATGGAAGTAAACACAAGTTATAACTAATGACGAAAACTTTCACCTCCTTAGCTGCATTGAGACCATGGTGAGACATGAATCTGTCCTGAGTGCTTCTTCCTCATTGAGTGAGTGCTCAGAAAGGTTGTGCTTGATTCACAAATGGGGGTGGGTGTGCTGTACAGAGCGCCCTGAACTTCCATGCATGCTTTCACCATCTGTTCCCTGCTATGTGACAGGTGCATAGCACGCACAAGGTGTAAGAGCATGGCTCAAGCCTAGGACTAGGATTGTGAAGAATAAATGCTCAGAGAGGTATGCTGGTAAAGGTGAGGTGATACCAGGATTATTGATCATTTCCATGTCGCTACCACGTATGTAATTACATCTTGCACACAATATGTGCCTGTTTTCATTTCTCACGGCTCCAGGCAGAAGCTCCCGGCAGTGGCTGGTGTCCCGGGCTCCCAACCTCCTCATCCCCATCTGCACCCTGGTCCAGGTGACCCTGTGTGGCCTCTGGCTGGGGGCGTCTCCTCCCTTCATGGACACAGACGCACACTCTGAACATGGCCACGTCATCATCCTGTGCAACAAGGGCTCCCTCCCCGCCTTCTACTTCGTGCTGGGATACCTGGGCGGCCTGGCCCTGGCCAGCTTCACCGTGGCTTTCCTGGCCCGGAACCTGCCTGACACCTTCAACGAGGCCAAGTTCCTCAGCTTCAGCATGCTGCTGTTCTGCAGCGTGTGGCTCAGCTTCCTGCCTGTCCACCACAGTGCCAAGGGGAAGGCCGTGGTGGCCCTGGAGGTCTCCTCCATCCTGGCCTCCAGGGCGGGCCTCCTGGGCTGCATCTTTGCCCCTAAGTGCTACATCATCTTGTTGAGGCCACACAGAAATTCTCTGCAAGAACTCAGGGACAGATCCCACTCTGGGAGAGAAAAAAAAAACATAGGATGAACGTACAAGTTCCCTCAAATGCTTAAGAGGTTGTGAGGCAAATCCGTCCTAGTTTTCCAACAATGTCTTCCTTTTAATTTGGGAACTATTTCCAAGGAATAAATGATGGTCACTCATTTTCTAGGTGTGTCTACGTGCTGTAACCCAGCATGTCTAAGCTTACATTTTCTTTGGGGGTATTCTTTGGTTTCCCCTATTTAACGTCTACTTAGTCACATCATTTCTATCTTTAGAGCATTGTATGCTGTCTTCTCATTTCATTTGCAGCCTCAGTTCACTTTTCACATTTTACACAACCCACTTTCGGTGCATACGCCATTAGGCTGTTTCTCCTAATATATATCTGTAACACCTGTCCAGCCGATAAATTTCTGTGGTTTGACCATGTCAATTAATGCCTATCTTTTCACCTACTTGCATTTTTCTTCTCACTTGGTATGTTTTTCACAAAGTCCTATGTCTTTTTTTTTTCCGTCAGCCTACATCTCTTATGCGTCATTCAGAATTATGGAATTGTCTTGGTTTATACTAATGACTCAGTCTTCCAGTTTGCATGGAAACATTTTGAAGTTATCCATTTCTGCTTTAGAAGAGTTAGTATATGCATAATGGCTTTCTCCTTCACTGTAAGCCAGAGATTTCTACCTACTGTTGTTTAATGTCCTTTATGAATATAGTTTATTTTTTAAAAATTTAGATAAATGTCATACAATTTCATGCCATTTTTTTCAGGATATTTTTGGGATTTGTTGATAACTAGAAAGAATCCATCTGTAACAATAGTCAACTTATTCATGTGTGACAAGGAAAATGTTAATTCTGGTATCAAAATAAACCAATTTCTTATTTCCTCTAGTGGTGTTATCAGAATCTCTTGAATTTGGAGTTCATATTATAATTACCCCAGGCATGTTTTATTTTCTGGATACAATCTTCCTCTTGTGTAAAATTAGCATCCATGGGCTGGGAAGGTGGCTCAGTGGTAGAGTGCTTGCCTCGCATACATGAGGCCCTGGGTTTGATTCTTCAGCACCACATACACAGAAAAAGCCGGAAGTGGCGCTGTGGCTCAAGTGGTAGAGCGCTAGCCTTGAGTTGAAGAGCTGAGGGACAGTGCCCAGGCCCAGAGTTCAGGTCCCACGACCGACCCCCAAAAAGGAAATTAGCATCCAGAAGTGACAATCCTCCTATGTGCTACTTGGCCTTTTCCTATGCTGCATTAGAATCGATGCTAATTACCTTATCCTCAATGGAAAATCACAGAAAATGATTAATACACAGGTAAGACCTGATACTGATAGCCGGACACTAGGAATTAAAATTTTAACACATGCTTTGAGGAGAAACATGTCAGGGTACCGCATACAAATAGTGTCCACACATGACTGTAAGGATGACGTGTAACCGGCAGTACATTTATAGGGTTCTTGCAGCAGAAGAAGGTCCTGCAGGGCCCTGTGGGTATTCAATTCACCTTTCAGTGTCTCCACCGCCCAAGAAATGACCCATACAAAATCTAAGCCTCAGGGATTTCATTTAGAGTAACTCATAGTTAAATGCTGTCTGTTCATATTGTATAGCCAGTGCCAACGTTAATGCTGAAGTGTGGAGTGGACATTGGTTGACAGAAACGTTGGGAGACACATTGTTTACTGTGAAACTCAGTGGCATTGCTCCCTTTATATGAGTGTGAAATGCTCCACAATGGTATCAGCACAAAGGCTACCAGAATGAAAAGTGTGTTTGTCTTGAGACAAGAAGATTCCCCGGAAATTACCCAAAGTCGCTGCGAAGCCAAACATCCATTGTTTCCCTTTTGCTATGCATCTTGCATCCTGTGGTACATAGCACAAGACAGTAGCTTCCATCAAAGTATCAGCCATCTTTTTTTTTAGGGGGGGTCATGGGCCTGAACTCTGGGCCTGGACGCTGTCCCTCAGCTCTTCAGCTCAAGGCTAGCGCTCTACCACTTGAGCCACAGCGCCGCTTCCAGCTTTTTCTGCTTATGTGGTGCTGAGGAATCGAACCCAGGACCTCATGCATGCAAGGCAAGCACTCTACCACTGAGCCACCTTCCCAGCCCAGCAGCCATTATTATTAAGTAGAGCCCATCACGAGGAATTCAGAAGCCGGGCACTGGTGACTCACATGCCAGCGTAGCTATTCAGAAGGATGCGATCAGAAGATCAGGATTCAAAGTCAGCCCGGGAAGGAAAACCCATGGGACTCTTCAATTAACCATCAAAAATAACAGAAGTGGACCTGTGGCTCAAATGGTAGAGCATCAGTCTTGCGCACAAAAGCTCGTGGAGAGCAGCCAGAGAGCCCTAGGACCAGTACCAAAAAAGTTTATCTGCATGAGGGAGGTTTCTTCTATGATCACTTTGTTCTGTGTCTGGAAGTTCACCAGTATCTTTGAGACAGTGATACCCACAAAGGAACGGAGTGGAGGGGAGGAAGTAGCTGGGCCTGGTCAGGTCACTGGGAGGATGAATGGGTTCCCAACTATGGTGGCAAGAACAGCACAGACAGAGTGTGTTACCATCTGACCACCTGCGAAATCCTTAGAGGAAGAGATTTTGTACCCTCTGTGTCGTTCTCTGAATCTATAGACTCCATGAGGCTAACAAAAGGAATGGATGAGTCATACATGTACACAATCCCAGCCTGAAAGAAGTATGACGACCATGACTAAGAGGCTACATAGTCAAGAGGTGAATTTTTGCTCTGCGTATGAATTTGTTCCCCTTAAAGCCCCTCGGTTGCTATCTCTGACTTGGGATTCCTGTCTTCCCCTCAGCTTTCCCCCAGGAGATCTTGTGTTGTAAATACTGAAGTCCCTAACTTTCCTCTACTTGAGCTCTGTAAGTTAGCTTCCCATACCCTGTCCAGGCAATGATCAATCCGTGTGAAAAAACACGTGTCTCTCAAACTGAATCGTAGCGTTAGTGGTTGTTCCTATCAATAACGGCTGCTGTAACGGGAGTAAGATGGAATTTCAGTAGGCTTTTTATTTGCATTTCCCTCACGGCCCAGGATATTGCGCATTTCTTTATGTACCTAGTGGCCATTTATACCTTTTCTTCTGAGAGGTGCCTGCTTAGCTCTTTTTGATAACTTATTAATCAAGTTATTGAGTCTCGAGGAGGGGGGAGAGTATAATTTGGTAAATGCTCATATATCCTGATGATTGTTAGGTCTGCCTGGGAGAAATGGCCGTCTTCTCTTTGTTCTCTGCCCATACAGCCTAGAAGTCCCCACCCAGCACCTGTGACCCAAGCAACTGGCATTCCTGGGGGCAGTGGGTGTCCCCCAGGCTCCGAGGTCATTTCCTCCTCCTCTGAGGTCACCTCCTCACCTGGTGCGGCCTTATATAGTTGATCTAATTTATGTGTGTGCCAGTCCTGGGGCTTGAACTCAGAGCCTGGGAACTGTTCCTGAGTTTTTGTGCTCAAGGCTGGCACTCTACCACTTGAGCCACATCTCCATTTCTGACTTTTGGGGAGTTAATTGGAAATAAGAATCTCATGGGCTTTCCTACCAAGACTGGCTTTGAACCACAGTGCTCAGATCTTAGCCTCCTGAGTAGCTGGATTACAGGCATGAGCCACTGATGACCAACTTAGATATATATTTTAAAAGTTGTTTTCCAATGATATTATTAAATACAACTCTTTTTCTTGTATTCAGCCACAACCAAATCTCTGTATTAATTCATTTTATGCAATGATGTCATCTTAATAAACACATTTGTTTCTTGCTTTTCAATACAACACTCATTTTAATTTTTTCATTTTAACTTGGTTAGGGAATTCAGTGTCAATGGAAAAGGGAATCGTAAATTATATTGAAATAGACATGTGTAAAATTTAAACAAAGCAATCTCCAATGCACACTTCATCCATGGTGCATTCGAATGTCTAAAAAGGTCGGTGTACTTCCTGACCCTTTTATTTTTTTTTAATTAATTTACTTTATTGTAGTTTTTTTAACCAACAAAAATGTAAATGGCAACGCTCAGCTTCTAACTCAAAATGAAATTAATCTTGCTGTGTAAAAGGTACCCAAACCCCGAGGTAAGTTCCAGGGATGTCCCAGGATCCCATGATGAGCGGAATCAGCTTTCTTCTCTCTGGAGGGAGAAGGAAGGAAGGAAGGGAAACTGAGGTAGCCTGTGGGCCGTGTCTCCTCCGCGCGTGCGCAGTGCAGACTCCACATGGAGCCCTTCCTCTCAGAAACCTCATCCCGGGGGTGTGAGACCCCAGCAGGTAACTGCGGGAAGGACGCAGCGCGCAGAGCCGCCGAACACCTCACCTGACAGCTAACTCACACCCCCCATTACCTACAAACCCATAACCTCCTCGCCCTCCCACCCCAGGGCCGACGCGCGCCCCGCCACGGCGCCATGACGCTCCCACAGGAAGTCCCACCTTCAGAGGCTGCGGCCTTGCCATTCCGACGCGCCCGGCCCCCTGGGCCTCATTCAGGGATTGGTGCCTTTTCATGTCACTCAAAATCTGAGCCCGGGCAAGGCCTGAAGGTCCGTTTAAAATGATTGGCAGCGCGCGGGATGTCAGGACTGTCCAATCAAGACACCGGAAGTCGAGAGGAGAAGGGACGGGGCTTCGCGCGGATGTGCGGAACACCGGGCGATCTCGGCGCCATCTTGGAGTCCGTTTACCGGCTGTGCGGGAAGTCTGGGTGACCGCAGCGTCTTTACCCTGTGAAGGTGCCAGGTGGACCCAACACCCCCCCCCAGAACCAGGAATGGTGGGTGTGGGGGTACAGTAGGCAGCGCTGGGGGAGGGGGGAGGGGAGGTGGGGGAGGGGAGGGAGGGGCCCTTAGGGCAGCTTTGTTTGGGGGTGAAATAAAAGGGGGAAAGGAGGGGTCCCTACTGGCCTTCTGGTGTGTCTTCCCTCTGTCCCGAACACTTTTTTCTTGTGTGTGTCCGTGCTGGGTCTGGGCGCCGTCTCTGAGCACTGTTTAGGTGTTTTGCTCAAGGTTGGCGCTCTACCACCTGAGCCACTGGCTCCACTTTTTGGTCTCTCGGTGGTTTTGTCGGGAGATAAGCTCATGGACTTACCTGTCTGAGCTGGCTTTGAACCATGATCCTCCCTCAGTAGCAGGGATTGCAGGTATAATTACAGGATCAAAGAAATGTTCAATAGGAAGAAATCTAGGGCCGGGAAGTGGGCTCAGTGGTAGAGTGCTTGCCTAGCATGCATAAAGTCCTGGGGTCAATTCCTCAGTACCATATACGCAGAAAAAGCCAGAAATGGTGCTGTGGCTCAAGTGGTAGAGCGCTCGCCTTGAGCAAAAGAAGTTCAGGGACAGTACCCAGGCCCTGAGTTCAAGCCCTAGGAGGGCAAAAAGAAAGAAAAGAAAAAGAAATCAATAGCAAAAATTTCTTTAATCCTATCATAAACAATACAAAGTCCTTTTCACCCCTTGTGCCCTGTAAGTAGCACAGTAATCGTATTGCATTGACTTTTCTACCTCAGAATAGAATACAAATCCAGTTGCACACTATTAAGAATTTGGGTATTGGCATTCCCAGGGCATGTGGACTGGGAATGAGGAGCAAAGTGTCATTTCAGGAGCCAGTGACATTTGAGGATGTGGCCATGGACTTCACCCAGGAGGAGTGGCAGGTCCTAGACAATGCTCAGAGGACACTCTACAGGAACGTGATGTTGGACACCTACCGCAACCTGATGTTCGTGGGTCAGTGACACTTGCAGGAACAGAAGAGCTTCTGTTGGTGTAGGAAATGCACCAGCCATTTCTGACTTTTTACCTCTACTGCCTTATTACATGCTTTGAACTGACACAAAGTAGTAGCACATCCACAAAGTAGTAACACATTACAGTGTGGCATTTCAGTAGACAAATAAGTTACAATGACCAGGTCTCAGTTATTGGCTAGTCTTATCAGTTTAAGCAAACACAACTTCTTTGCACATGGAACAGGTAACATCGTTTGCGCTGGCTGTTCTGAAATATTCAATTAGTGGTGGTCACTCATAGTTAGGCTAATATGCTTTGCCACATTGCAAATTATTCTGCATCTTTTACATCTAGTAAATACTTGCATTATATAATCAGGTATTCAGTATTGGCTGTGCATGTCTATCATTATACTGGACCCTTTTTGAATTGACCGTTTTTGGTATGTGGTAGTGCTGAGACTTGAACTCAGGACCTGGGCTCTGTCTGTCCCTTAGCTGCTTCACACAAGGCTGGTGTCCAGTACTTGAGCCACAGCTCTACTTACAGCTTTTTGGTGTTCCTTGGAGATGAGTCTCGTAGACTTCCCTGCCTGGGCTAGCTTAGAATTGCAGTCCTCAGATCTCAACCCCTTAAATAGCTAGGCTTACAGGTGTGAGCCATCAGTGCAACTGAATTATGATCATATTTTGTTGTTGTTGTTGTTGATCATAGGGCTTGAACTCTGGGCCTGAGCACTGTCCCTCAGCTCTTCAGTGCTCCACCACTTGAGCCACAGCGCCACTTCCAGTTTTCTAGTGGTTTATTGGAGATAAGAATCTCACAGATTTTCCTGCCTGGGCTGGCTTTTAACTGTAATCCTCAGATCTCAGCTTCCTGAGTCGCTAAGATTACAGGTGTGAGCCATCAGCGCCCAGCTCATCATTTTATACTGACCTTTTTTCCTCTTTGCACTTCTTAATTTTAAAAAAATGTACCATATTAAATGACAGCAGTGTCACCTATCTGTTTGTTTCCACTTGCGCAGTTTATCTTTTCCACAGCTTCCCTTTGATTCCATGTGCATTTTTCCTGAAGTGGGGTTTTTTTTTTGGCAGATAACCATGGCATCTAAGTTACTTTTATGCCATTCAGTGAGTCTATATCTTAAGTTCTGTGATTAGAATTTCATCTGGTTAAATCAAATTTACAAAGACTTGATACTCTGTTACTTTTTTCTAATGGTTTTGCATATTGTTTTCCTTTTTCCTCCCCTTAATCTTTTTTGTCTGCTTGATGTTTGTATGGATAGGGTTTATTCTTTGAGTGTCTGCTTCTGTCATTGAGTTTATAAATTCTTATGTTTTCATGGTGGCAATTATGTCTTTTAGTAAAAGGATGTACTTAAGTATTTCCTGTCAATCTGACCTAGTGGTGGATCTCCTGACATTTTTTTTCCTAGGTAAGGTGTTTATTTGATTCTATTCTGAAGGACAGATTTTTAGGATAAAATAGTCTCAGGGGGAAACTTTCAAGACTTTTTGCATAGCCTCTTGTGTCTATTCTGTTTTCTGCTGGTCCTCTAGAATTTTTTTATAAGTGACGTGGTGCTTTTTGCTATTTTTAGGATTTTCTCACTATTGTGTACTTGTGATGAGTTGAGGAAAATATATCTCAGAGCCTTTATTAGCCAAAAAATCGGGAGTTGTTTAAGCTTCCTGGCCTCTATATTCATATCTCTCCCTTGGGTGACAATTCTTTTGTTGAATACCTGTTTGATATCCTTTTCCTTCCCTGACTGGAGCATCTGTAGTGCAAATGTTAGCTTGTTTATGTTGGTCTGTGTATGAAAGACTTTGTCTTCCTTCTCACCTTATATCTTTTTTATTAATCCACCTGAATTATTTTAAAGTAACCTATCTTCACTCTTAAGATATTGATTCTTCTAATTAATTCTGCCTGGTTACTTCTCCCGTTAAGTGTTCTAGCTGTTAGTTTTTGTTTAGTTGCTTGTTTGTTCTTTGCGTGTTTTTTTTTTAATATATGAGTTCTTTATTCCCAAATTCCTGGTTGGTTCTTTTCTGCTGTATTTTCTTAGAGTTTTGAGAGAGTCTTGTGATGTTGTACTGGTGTCTCAGCTTCCTAAATGCTGGGGTTACAAGAGTACCTCACCACAGCTAGTTCCCATTTGTTCTTTATGTACTCTGTCTCTTTTCCTAATATCTCCTATACATCATAAGTTAACCTTCTAATTTTATTGTGCCACCTCTCGTTTATTCTGATTCCTCCCTTAGCACTTTTCCCATTTTTTTTAATTTACATCAGTTATTTGTGGACAGAAATTTTATTTTAGCATGAAATATATGTGCAAACCATACAAGTTGATCAGACTATGTCCTCTGCCCCTGTCCCTCATCACACTTCCAAAAACAACTCCAACAAGTTTCCTTGTTCCATCTTTACACATAATATTTTTTCATATTCCACAGAGTACTAAAGTATCTTGACCATATTTATCAACCTTCATTCTCTGTCTGCTCTCCCACTAGTACCCGCCCCCAAGATGTCTGTTTTCTTAAATTCATCATTGTAGGTTATTTCCCATACAACTTTTTTGACAAATTAAGGATAAAATTAATAGCCTTACCTATACTAGATCTACTAGTATAGTAGATTTCAAACTGTAGCTATGATGATTGAGAGTGTATACTTTCTCTAAAGTTTAAAATTGGTCCCATCACCACACACTTGATAAATTAGAGATGTCTGCTCCATGGATCTGACTTAGCATTAGCAATGAATCTTAAGCTATTTTGCATTTACAGGGCACTGCAGTACCAAACCAGAGTTAATCTTCAGGTTGGAGCAAGGAATTGAGCCAGCTATGGCAGCAGAAGGTCTATACGGGAGCCTTTCAGGTCAGTCATTGCCCACAAGGAGGAGGATCAGGAGGAGGAGAGGTAGATTGTCCGATCCTGGCCATGGTGAGCTGTGTTCTAACACTGCAGCAGCATTAGGTTTCCGAGGCAGATTGTCACATGTAAAACCATCCCTGTTGGGTTGCCTGCTTTGTTTTGCTCCCGTGTTAGCTCCTTACCACACGTCTATTTGGTTGTGTCATAGGCTCTGGTCTTTATAGCTGTATGATGTTAGCAGAAATCAAACGTGTACTTCCTTTTATAAAACTTACAGCTTTCTGAGGGAGAAAGGGGACACAAAGATAAAATTATTTGGTATTGAGATAAGAGCCACAAAGACTAAGAAGAAAACAAAAGCACTAGATAAATTGTTAGCTCTTAAAGGAAGACTATTAAAGAGATTGTTCCTTACTAATTTTGAAGTGAGTACTTTCAAAATTTGGTATATAACATGTAGGGATGAATAAGATGTAGACTTCTGTTGTCATGATTATAATGTAAATACAAATTTGGGAATTAGTAGCTTGAAACAAGTATTTAAGTCATATTTATTGAGGCAGACACTTAAGTGGAGCTGATAAAATGAGGAAGAAAGCTCTAGATCAAGCTTTGTGTGCCATACACATTACACATTGCACATTGCAGAATTTATGGAGTTATGGATTCCTATGGTAACAGATGATGCACATTTCATAGGTGTAGAGCAACTAAAAGAGAAAGTAGCACTGAAAATCTCCCAATGCCATGTTTTATTCATCACCAGATACAAAATCCTTAGATCCATATTATTTTAAAATCTTACACTATTAGGTAATGGTGATACTACATTTATGTTAGAGTTGCAGAATGTTTGATGTGCTTTGTTGGTACTGATGATTTTCATGTCATTTTAGCTGTCCAGAAAATGAATGGTCCACTTGATATTGGCCAGGAAAATCCAGAGAGAGATTTGCAGGAAGTTGTGATGATGAACAGTAGTAGTACATCAGCTGAACACACAGTTACAGTAGGCAGAATATTTCCTATGAACTCAAACCCTACCTCAAATCTGAACAGAAACAATGGGTGCTATTCAGTAGCGATGCCTGGAGGGCTCTGTGTAAGCCAAAACGTGCTACACCATGGTGAGCTTGAGGACCTGCACCCCGGACAGGAACCTGACGCTCTTAACGGGAAACCCCTCAGGTATCCAGAACATTCTGATCTACAGAATAAGATTCAAAGTTCACAAAAGTATTTTCAATATCTAGAGCCAGGAAAGGCTAACGCGAGGATGACATTGACACCTAAGAAGTCTCAGCTGCAACACACTTGGAGTAAGTTTCACGAATACAAGAAACCCTTTGAGCAGGTATCACCTGTAGCCCGAAAAGTAGCCCAGGTTCTGAAGGAATCTTTTGGATGTAATATGTGTGGGATAGTTTTCTGTAACATGTCTGAGCTTAGTGACCACAAGGAAGCCCACAAAGGAGAGAAATTCTACAAACCTAGTAATGGTGAGAAATCTTTCCACAAGAAATCACACCTCATAAAACAAGAAGAAACACACACAGTGGAAGAGCACCAAGAGCATACACAATGTAAGAGATTCTGCGAGAAGTCAGAAGTAAGCGGTGATCAGCAGGTGTCCACTAGGGAAAAACTTACTAGATGTAAAATCTATAGGAAGCCCTTTCCCCAGAAGGCGAACCTCCAAGCTTATGAGAGAACTCACATAGGTAAGGAGTCCTATGAGTGTAAGAAATGCAGGGCATTTTTCTGTTACAAGTCTCACCTCACAGAGCATCAGAGAAATCACACAAAAGAAAGACTGTACAAATGCGACGAATGCAGGAAACTGTTCAGCCATTGGGCCTCCCTTCTCACACATCAGAAAATCCATACCGACGAGAGACCTTATCAGTGCGGAGAGTGTCGGAAAACTTTCCGTTGTAAGTCATACCTCATTGTGCATCAGAGAACTCACACCGGTGAGAAACCCTATGAGTGTGCAGAATGTAGGAAGACGTTCAAAAGTTTATCTTCCCTCACGGTGCACCAAAGGACCCACACAGGTGAGAAGCCCCATCAGTGTGACAGGTGTCCCAAAGCATTCTGCTCTAAGTCCCTCCTCACAGTCCACCTGCGACACCACACGGGTGAGAAACCCTACGAGTGTCAGGAGTGCAGGAAGGCTTTCTATTCTGCATCCAGCCTCCGGGTGCACCGGAAAACGCACACAAATGAGAGGCCCTATGAGTGTGCGCACTGTAAGAAGATGTTCAAATGCGCTTCATACCTCTCCATCCATCAGAGGATTCATACCGGCGAGAAGCCCTATCAGTGTTCCAAATGTGGCAGAGCCTTTGTGTGGAAGTCATGCCTCACCGTCCACCAGAGAGCTCACAGCAGTCAGAAGCCCTACGAGTGTGAGGTGTGTAAGAAAGCATTCAAAGTTCTGAAGTCCTTGCATGTGCACCAGCGACGTCACGTGGGTCAGATGGCCCTGTGAATGAGATGAATGTAAGACAACACTGTCCCCGTCCCTCACTGTAAAAAGTGTAGGGATATCATAGCCTCAGGGGCATCGGTGTACCCTGGGCTGTAGCTCAAGTGGTGGAGAGCTAGCCTGGCACAAAAAAAGCCCAGGCTCTGAGTTCAAACCCCAGGACTGCTGCACACACACACACACACACACACACACACACACACTCACACAGGAAAGCTTTCACATATGGTCACCTCTGTATAAGAAAAGGGATACAAGCCAGAACCCAGGTGCATATAAGCAATTGCCAGACCTAGTGGTGCCTGCTTTAATCTCAGCTACTTGAGAAACTAAGGCTGGAGTGTCTCATTAACTCAGGTTTGATAGTTCATCTGGGCTAAATGACAGGATATGATGTTTTAAGATAATTTTATTTGGAAGTGAATGTCATGAAAGAAAGTAGCAAGACTGTCCATCCTGAAGGGGACCCCAAAGAGGAATCCCCCAATAAAAAAAGGGAAGCTGAGTAAAAACTTGTGCTGTCTGTATATGACATCTAAAACTCACAGATTTAAAACTAGATGTTTTTAAGACTTAATGACTTGAAAACTCCTGTGAGCAAGCACCAGGTTCCAGTGTAGGAAATTCTCTGCACAGATTGCCCCCATGTACATCAAAGACTTCATTCCACAAACCTCAGGAGTGCAGAGAATTTGGAAAGGCTTTGCAGCAGAAGTCAGACACTGGGTAATTCATGAAAATCGGAGGCTCTGAGAATGTGGAGGAGGTAGTGGGGCTGAGCTGTCCCTCAGTGACAAGATGTCCTCGAATGTCGGTTACTTGTCCAATCACACTGACGGAGCCATACTGTATGGTCGCCTTGCTGGCTCAAATCAGCTTTTGGAAAAGTAGGAAAATTGCAGTACCCTGAGTGTACCTCATTAAGCTAGGACATTGGGCGAGGGATATTTTAAATTGTCACAAATTTCTTTGAATGTTAGAATTTATAACAGTTGAAAATGCCTTAAATTCAATGGATGAAATCCAATTTAGGTAATTTGAGTGTTAATCTATAGGAAGACTCAAATGTTGTGTTTTAAGTTCCTTGAGAGTATTCAGTGTTATACTAGCAAATAAATAGGATGTTAATGGCCTTTTCTGGTGTGCCTTGTGCTCTTTCTTGGGACGTCTGTGGGTTTCATGACTAGAAACTGGTCCTTGTTTAGGCCTAAACCCCCTAGGACACATAGAGGTTGGCCAGGATGTCAGGTGGAAATGTGCACATCGTCTCTGTGATCATCTGTGTGGCTAGCTCATATCAACAAAAGCTCCCCAGTTTAGTCAGGCACCTGTGGAGGCTGAGATCAGAGGATCACCGTTCAAAGCCAGCCCAGGCAGGAAAGTCCGTGAGACTGTTATCTCCAATTAATCATCAAAGAGCCTGGGCGATGTCCCTGAACTCTTCAGCTCAAGGCTAGCCCTCTACCACTTGAGCCATAGCACACTTCTGGTTTTCTGGTGGTTTACTGGAGATAAGAGTCTCACAGACTTTCATGCCCGGGCTGGCTTTGAACTGAGACCCTCAGATCTCAGCTAGGATTTACAGGCATGAGCCACTGGCACTCGGCTGTGTTGTTTCTTTTTGCACCAACACTGGGGCTTGAACTCAGGTCTTGGGTGTTGTTCTTTAGTTTTTATATGCTCAAGGCAGGTGTTCTGCCACTTGAGCCACACACAGCTCAGGGACTCTTAGAACACTCCACTACTGGTCTGAATGGGGAATAGCCACAGAGAGAGGAGACAGAGACAGAGACAGAGAGAGAAGATCTGACATGGTCCTCCAGTTCAAGCAGCAGAGAACGCCATCCTGGCAGCCAGTGGCCACACCTTCCCAGGAAAGGAAGAAGCAGAGAATCACCTGAGAACCACAGGGGAAAACAAGGGGAAAAATTAGTGCCCCTATGGCTGGTGCACTATTTCTCTCCCTGGGCCCTGCCTCCAGACCCTCAAGAGAGTTGCAGACTTGCCAGACAGGTTCCAACAGTCCAAGTCCCCGATTCTAGAACCATCTCCCAGGATGTCTTTTCTGGCAGGCAGGCAGTTCTGAGAGACCAGAGTGGAAATCTTTACTGATTTCCACAGCCCCCTTCCCCCACCCCACTTCACCACCACCAAAGCCGGGAAGTGAACTGCTGGCTGGGGCCTGACTCGGTGACAGGCATTCACTCCTGACCCTCCGAGTCATGTGACTGCCAGGCCTGGCCTGAAGCCCACCTCCAGGATCTCCACTGTGACATGTATCTGCTTCCAGGTTGTCGCTTCTGAGGCCCCCACAACCTCCAGTCTCAGTCCTGAGTCTCCTTCCCCTACAGAGAATTGAATGGGGCTCCCCCACCCATAGATTTGGACGCTTGTTACTTCAGAAGACAAAATCTGGGGGGCTTGTGGGAGGACATGGAAAGGCTGTAAAAAAAAAAAAAAGTAGTTCCCATGGCAACTGGCAATGTCCAGTACCCACAGAGATGAAGCTAACTAAGAGCAGGAAAGCAGCCCAGAAGCCGATGACCAGCACATCCACATGGCAACCAGGCTCATTTCCCTGCATCTGAGCAGGACCAGGGATCAGGGCAGTGCCCAGAGCCTGTGCGCAAATGCTGAGCTCCTGACCCATTCCCTTAGTCAGCTTCAACCCGGCTGCTGGGAGTGGTGCTAAAGGACTTCTTCCATCTCATTTTAACCTGTTACTTCCTGCCCCTGACCCACCTTTTTCTCTCCCAGGCTCTGATGATGGCTGCCGTTACACTCCACACCTCTCTGAGAGATAGACTTGTAGTGTCTGCTCGTGAGTGAGAACGAGGGGGTAACTGGTTTTTCCTGTATTGGCTTTATTTGTATTTATCTGTACAAAACAACTTCCAGCTCTATCCATAAGATGGACCAGAGAGCCGGGCACTGGTGGCTCATGCCTGTCATCCTAGCTACTCAGGAGGCTGAGATCTGAGGTCGCCGTTCAAAGCCAACCTGGGCATGAAAGGCTGTGAAAGTCTTATCTCCAATAAACCACTAGAAAACTGGAAGTGGTGCTGTAGTTCAAGTGGTAGAGCGCTTGCCTTGAGCTGAAGAGCTGAGGGATAACACTCAGGCCCAGAGTTCCAGCCCCATGACCGACAAAAAAAAAAAAAGATGGACCAGAGAGTCTCAGGACATTTTAACAACTTACATAAATTGCATAACTTAATTTTATAAGCATTTAAGCCTTCTTGGGAAATTTTTTTTACCTGCACACGTGGAATCCCGCCAGCTGCACTCATTGATTTTTGTATGGCTGTATAAATTCAGCAAGTTAGGGTGCTTTGAATTTGTGTCGAGTTACTGTATATCATTATCCTTGAATAAATTAAATAAAAGGGGAAAAACTCAAGTAACTGGGAACAAAAAGCACCAGTTATAAACTCTTCACAAGGCTGGCACTATTATTGCTAATTAGGAACAAAGTAAAGGTCACATAGGGTTTCAGAGACAGTAGAATTATGAAGGTGACTCACAAGAATAAATTCTGTTGCTGGGGTTGGAGGTATGGCTGGGTTGGTAGAGCAACAGCCAAGAGTTCAAACACTAGTCCCACATAACAAAGAAAAGAAAAAAGTCTTTTGTTTACAAACTAAAAGACTAACTTCAGTGGAGGTTTAATTATGCCCAGGTGGAAAAGCGCTATATTTGCCAACAACATGGTAAACAAGCCTTAGAACACAATGTATGGTCTCACAGCTAAACACAAACTCAGGAAGATAAAGAGGATCTCAGGAAGATTCCGCCAGCACACCATTTGAGGATCTTGGTATTTTATTAGGATGCCTTCAGAGGACTAGAATCACTGACCAATCCACTAATTAAAAGGGGGGAAAGAACATAGTAAAACTAACAATCTGCTACTTGGCTATTCTTGACATCTGATCTGGGGTCTGATGACAGCTACTTACTCTGTATAAGGGAGTTTATTTGTATAACTATTAGAAAGGTTCCCTTCCAGCTATGCAGGAGGTGTGGGAAGAATAAATGTATTTATTAGCCGAAAATTGACTGGCTCTGGATTACATGCCTGGAAGGAAAGTCAGGAAAGGCAGGCTCTCTTCTGTGCCACCAAGTGATCATAAAGGTTAAAGTGACTCGAGGATAAAAAGATATATAAGGAACTGGGTGCTAGTGGCTCACACCTGTAATTCTAAGGAGGCTGAGATCTGAGCATCGCAGTTCAAAGCCAGCCCAGGCAGGAAAGGCCATGAGACTCTTATCTCCAATAAACCAATCAGAAAACCAGAAGTGGTGTTGTGGCTCAAGTGGTAGAGCGCTTGCCTTGAGCTGAAGAACTGAGAGACAGCGCCCAGGCCCAGAGTTCAAGACCCAGGACTGGTGGCCGGGAGGAAGGGGAGGGAATATCTAAGGGATGAGCCGGTACTGGTGCTCATGCCTGTAATCCTAACTATGTAGGAGACTGAGAACTTCCCAGGCAGAAAAGTCTGCAAGACGAAAGAAAGAAAAAGAAAAGGAAGGAAGGAAGGAAGGAAGGAAGGAAGGAAGGAAGGAAGGAAGGAAGGAAGGAAGGAAGGAAGGAAGGAAGGAAGGTAGGTAATGGTAACATTTAGAAAATGAGAGGAATTTCATTTGGGGAAATAGGAAGAATTCTATTTATGGAAAGCACTAGACATTTCCAGACAGCAACAGGAAGATAACTTTAAAAAAATTAATTCCATCAGCCAGTCCTCAACTCTCTTACATCAGCCAATCCTCAGCCCTCTTACATCAGCCAGTCCTCAGCCCTCTTACATCAGCTAATCCCCAACCCTCTTACATCAGCCAATCCTCAGTCCTCTTACATCAGACAATCCCAAGCCTCTTGCATCAGCCAATCCCCAGCCCACTTACACCTGGATGAAAATTGCTCAGCCTTCCATTAGTACAGACAGATTGGGAGAAGGAATCCATGTCCATACCAATGTGTGCTGTGCTGTTCAATGTCAGATGCTGCTAAAATTGTTCACACAAAACCTAAATTGTTTCCTGTGGCGTTGCAGGTCGTCCCTGATTCTAAGGCTAAATCACAAGCTTCTGGCCTCGTTGCCCACAGGTGGAGGTGCGAACCCCTGACCCCAGCCACAGCACTGTGGGACACACCTCGCAGTCTGCAGGGAATAGAACACACCAGCTCGATGCAAGGATCAAACCCAACGAGTAGCCGGGCACCGGTGGCTCAGGCCTGCCATCCCAGCTACTCAGGAGGCTATCTGAGGATCAGGGTTCAAAGCCAGGCCAGGCAGGAGAGTCCTGAGACTCTCTGTCTCCAATGAATCCCCAGAAAACTGGAAATGGTACTGTGGCTCAAAGTGGTAAATAAATAAATAAGTAGACTGAGTGAGGTATGTTCATGTCTGTGTTCATTTAGGAAGACAAAGTAAGATAAGGTAGAGTTTACCGGTGAAGCATGAGCTGGACACACACAAGGTTCTGAAACTCAACGCCCAACACAGAAAGCAAGAGAGGAGAAAGATGAAAGAGGGGAGGGGAAAAGAAGAAAGGAGGGAAAGAAGGAAGGGAGGGAGAGAAGGAGGGAGAAAGAGAGAAAGGGAAGGAAAGGAAAGAAGCAAAACACAGACAGTAATCTGATTATTTGGGAGACTGAGGCAGGGCGATCATGGTTCAAAACTAGCTTAAAGTGAGACCCTGTTACAACAAAAACCAAAAAGAAAAGAAAAAAATGGAAGCACACATGAAAAACAGTCATCTCTGATTATTGTGTATTATAAGAATCAGTCAAATACCTTAGTTATAGCTTTTTAATAGAAATACTACAACTCATGATTATTCCCTTTTTTTTTGTCTGTTGTGGGGCTTGAACTCTGGGCCTGGGTGTTGTAGCCTCAACTCTTCAGCTCAAGGCGAGTGCTCTACCGCTTGAGCCACAGCACCACTTTTGGTTTTCTAGTGGTTTATTGGACATAAGAGTCTCGCCGACTTTCCTGCTTGGGCTGGCTTTGAACTGTGATCCTCAGATCTCAGCCTCCTGAGTAGCTAGGATGACAGGCATGAGACACCGGTGCCCATCTATTCCTTTATTAAAAGAAAAGTAATGTGACATAATAATGTTACTTGGAAGCAAGTATTCTTGTGTGTGTGTGTTTGTGTGCGTGTGTGTGTGTGTGTGTGTGTGTGTTGGTCCTGGGGCTTGAACTCAGGACCTGGGGTGGTTGCTGTTCCTGTGCTCTCTCGCTCAAAGCTACTGCTCTACTACTCGAGCCACAGCTCCACTTCTGGCTTTGTGGAGGTCAATTAAAGATCAGAGTCTCACAGACTTTTCTGATCAGGCTGGCTTTGAACCACAGTCCTCAGATCTCAGCCTCCTGAGCAGCTCGGATGACAAGCCCGGGCCATGGAAGCCCAGTGGAATCTACTATTCTTAAGAACTCCATGCTGTTTGACATTCTGAAATGTGAATTAATAAATGCCTCGGATCTGAGTATGGAGTAATTTGAGGGCAAGTAGGAAATCACCAGCAAAGACAATGGTTTTTGAGAAAGTCCAAGGAACACGCTACTTAGGAATGAGGTCTCCTTGAATTTGCCTAGAAAGTTGAAGATGGCAAAGAAATGGAAAATCAGAATCAATGAGAAAGATCAAGTTCTGTTCCCCTATCGGCTGAAGAGGACCGCCATTTTGAACCCCCAAAACGTCCAGCCATTCTATCATGAGCACTTACTTCTACTGGGACCGATCGACTACTTCTTTTCTAGTCGCCCTCCAGGAGAGAATTCTCAGGGCCCTCTTGATGTCTTGGTTCCTCAGGCTGTAGATGAAGGGATTCAGCATGGGGGTGACCACCGTGTACATCAGTGAGGCTGTGGCCGTCGCGTGTGAGTTTTGAGTCACCGCTGAGCTGAGGTACACACCCAGAAGTGTGCAATAAAACAAGGAGACCACGGAGAGGTGCGAAGCGCAGGTGGAGAAGGCCTTGTACTTCCCCTGGGTGGAGGCGATTTTGCAGATGGCTGACACGATCTTAGAGTAAGAATAAATGATGCCGGCGAAGGGGCCCACAGCGAGCAGCAGGGCGGTGGCGTAGATCACCAGGTCATTAAGGAAAGTGCCAGAACACGCGTGGTGGACCACCTGATTCAGTTCACAGAAATAGTGAGGGATTTCAAGCGCTCTACAGAAGGTCAGCCGCAAGACCAGGAAGGTATGGAGCAAGGAGTTCAGGACGCCTACGATCCAGCATCCCAGAGCCAAGAGGCCACAGAGCCGGGGGCTCATGATGACCGTGTAGCGCAGGGGGTGACAGATGGCCACGTACCTGTCATAGGCCATCACGGTCAACAGGAAGATGTCCAACCCAGAGAAAAGCAACAGGCAGTACATCTGGGCAATGCAGCCCGCGTAGCTGATGGCCTGGCTGTGCGTCTGGAGGTTGAGCAGCATCTTGGGGACGGTGGTGGAGGTGAAGCAGACATCCACCAGGGACAGGTTGGAGAGGAAGAAGTACATGGGCGTGTGCAGACGGGGGTCTGCCATGATGGCCAGAACAATGAGCAGATTGCCGAGCACGGTGATCAGGTACACAGACAGGAACAGCCCAAAGAGGAGAGGGTGGATTCGTGGGTCTTGGTTGGAAAATCCCAGAAGAAGGAATTCTGAAAGTTGGGTGCCATTCCCTGGTTCCATGTGCTTGAGATGAATACCACACCATCACCCCCCAAAACATGACATTAAAAAAGAAAAAGAATATGAGTATGATGAATCACTTGCCATAAATGTTGTCTTTTATGGCCTCTCACATCCTGGGCCAGCACTGCATCACCAGCCACATGCCTTCTCTAACCCTCTATAAATCAAGAAATTAGCCAGGCGCCAGTGGCTCACACCTGCCATCCTAGCTACTCAGCAGGCTGAGATCTGAGGATCACAGTTCAAAGCCAGCCAAGCAGGGAAGTCCATGAGACTCTGATCTCCAATGAACCACCAGAAAACTGGAAGTGGCGCTGTGGCTCAAGTGGTAGAGCACTCGCCTTGAGCTGAAGAGCTGAGGGATGACTCCCAGGCCCGGAGTTCAAGCCCCACAACCAACCAAAAAAAGCCTGGAGGGGAGGGGGAAGGGGGAGGTGGGAATTTAAAAACACTCCATTGCCACTGCACAGAAGCAAAGGATTTGAACAACTTATAATTCACACAGTCAGTGGCTCACAAGATCACACACAGATTTCGACTCATCACCAGAATTTAATTGAGGTGAAATTTTGTTGATCTGCCCTTTACTTCACCCACTAATTGCTCCTCCTCTGACTCACCTGAGAGACAGGAATTGCACAATGTAACCCCTGTGGACCGCAATTGCAAGGCCCAATTTGCAAGCGACTTCCACTGATCGATATTTCAGCATCCTCAAATATACTTGGCCATAAAAACACTGAAGACAAGCCAGGTGACCCGTGGTTCACGCCTGTCATCCCAGCTGCTCGGGAGGTTGAGATCTGAGGATCACAATTTCAAAGCCAGCCTGGGCAGGAAAGTCCATGAGATTCTTTGTCTCCAATGAACCACCCAAAAGGCAGAAGTGGTGCTGTGGTTCAAGTGGTAGAGCACTAGCCTTGAGCCAAAGAAACTCAGGGATAGTGCCCCGGCTCTGAGTTCAAGCCCTGGGACTCACACACTCACACACACACACACACACACACACACACACACACACACACACACACACACACACACACACACACACACACCATGAAGGTTTGATCAAGTGAGAACTCAGTTCAGCATCGATCCCTCCCAGTGTCTATTCCTCGGCATCTATCCTTACAATGGCAAAAGCCATCATCAGCCTTACTGTCCTTGTGCCTGAGCCACATTATACATCCAACCTGCTCTTTGGCCCCCACCGCTGTCACCCACCCATCCGCCATCACCCACCCATCCGCCATCACCCACCCATCCGCCATCACCCTGGCCGGATACATCTCGCTTAGCCGTGCAGACATCTTCCTGGTGACCCAGGCCCTCACAGACGCCGGAGCCAGCGAACCCTCCCTCAGGGGTGAGCTCGCCAGTGTTCAGCTGAGCCGGACACACTGCCCAGGCAAATCAGCTCTGGTTCCGCCATCCCCTGAGCCCCTTCCCCCACAGCTGGTGCGGCCTTGGACACACCTGGATGGAGGCCTCTCAGAAGGGAAGCCTCTGGGGAGAGGCCGCTGTGCTCTTGAAGCTGGGGTGGGGAGGAAGATCTGTCCCCAGAGGAGATGGCAGGATGGGGCAAAGGCTTCCTGTCCCCAGGACAGACTCGGGACACCAGCAGTGAGAGGACAATGTCTCACAGAGCTCAAGGTTAGACATGCTGAAGGACCGTACAGGAGCGGGTATTTGTAACCCCCAGTCCCCTCTCCCTCGGCTAGATTTTCCTTCTTGCGGCTCCAACACCTGAGCACACTGGCAGGTCCCTGTGGGATGAGGCTCTACCCAGAAGGAAAATGGTCCCCGCAGAGTCTTCATTCTCAAGAGACCAGGCTTGGAAATAAAACAGAATAAGAAGAAACAAACCAGGTGAAGGCAATCTTCGCTGCGCTCTGCATCACGCTCTCTTGCTTTTCTGAAACTCGCTCAACCCCTCAACTAATTTACATTCCCCCCCAAAAAAATAAAATTGCCAATTAAGGAACCTGTCTGCCCCAGGCCCCTTCAATCACCAAGGGTTCCAGAAATTTCATTGTAATTCCCTGTGTGGCAATGAGGAGAGCCGGGTTCCTTTGATGTGAAAACATCGTGTCACAGGGATTTTGTAAAAATTAAAAAAAAAAACAAAACCTTACAAGTATGTCTTCCTCCATTCCATTTTTTATACTTACTGCAGGTATGTGTGGATGGTTTGATAAACATTGCTCGGGCATCCATAGATTGCACTATCATTTATTTAACTTCCATAAAGTATGATTAGAATACTGACTGGAAGCCGGGTGCCAGTGGCTCATGCCTGCAATCCTAGCTACCCAGGAGGCTGAGGATCACAGTTCAAAGCCAGCCTGAGCAGGAAAGTCCCCCAGAAACTCATCTCCAATTAACCACTCAAAAAAAAGCCAGAAGTGGAGCTGTGGCTCAAGTAGTAGACCACCAGCCTTGAGCATAAAAACACTCAAAGACAGCACCCAGGCTTTGAGTTCAAGCTCCAGCACCTGCACAAAGGGAGTCCTTTGGGGTGATTTTTAAGCATGTGGTATATTATGATGGCTGATAATTGTGTGGGGAACATCAGGGCGGGGAGGCGAGGGCGGGGGAGATGTTGAATTCAAAGCCAGAAAAGGAAAGCTCAGAATTTCAACTCTTAAAGAAAAAAATGTATTCACATATTTATTAACTTTTTCTTTGGCAAGTTTTTTATTTTGGTTTTGCATCACCAGATATTTTCAGTTTGAGGCGTTTGGTTGTGATATATTTTCACGGATGCACAAATTCCTCTCCCCCCCCGCATAATCCATTCCTTTCTTTCGTTTATAATTGTATTGTCTTGAAGTAGTTGTACAAAAGGGTTTCCATTAAACATATCCATTTATGAGCTCCATGCATTGTGATCAGTGGGACCCCATCTATCTCATTTATAATTTCCATTAAACTTTTATTTGATGAGAGTTGTAGATTGGCATCATTTGTAAGAACTAACACAGAAAGAGCCAGGCACTGCTGGCTTGTACCTGGAATCCTAACTACTCAGGAGAAGGAGATTCTGAGGATCGAGGTTCAAACTTGGCCCAGGGAAGAAAGTCCATGAAACTCTTATCTCCAATTGATCACCCAAAAAAAAAAGCTGGAAGTAGAGCTGTGGCTTAAATGGTAGAGCACTGGCCTTGAGCAAAAAAAAAAAATTCTCAGGGAACAGCACCCAGGCCCTGAGTTCAAACCCTAATAATGACACCAAATAAAATTATGTAAGTAACGTTACCAATTGTAGGCTTTTTTTCTTGTGTTATAAAACCCATGATTATTATTTTTCAGTGAATATTATTTGATATGTGTTATGTAGGAGGGATGACTGTAAAGTGTTGCTGCTCGGTTATATAAAAGGGAATTTCTGCCATCATATTTGGAACAATGGTAACTTATCATGTCTTCTGCTAATATTTCTGGTGCAAATCTTGGACTAAATTTGGGAAATCAGAAGGGCTGGACAAACAGTTGGATATCAGACAGACCAGATAGCTTTAAAAACTAAGCACCCAGGATCTGGGCACGCCCGTCACCTGGGAGGCTGGTGATGGGAAAGGGATTTCTTCCCCCAGCATGAAGGCAAAATGTTAGACCCCATCATCCACCCTGTGGCCAAGATGGCGCCAGCCAGACCTGACCCTCGTGACTTCAGGACTAGAATGAAGGTTTGTGGAATGTAGTCACAAAGAGTTGTCTGATTTCTGTAACAAGCTGGAGACTGTACAGCACAGCTAGACGCCCTGAAGCCTGGTTCTCCATCACCTTCCTGCCGCTTCACTATTCTGCACTGAAGGGAAATTGCCCGGTTATATATTCTGGAGGTTTCAGTGACTTTCCTCCTACAATTTATATGGCCTACCATTTGGGGGTTTTTGTTGTTGTTTTTGCTAATTGTGGGGTTTGAACTCCGGGCCTGTGAGCTGTCCCTCAGCTCTTCAGCTCAAGGCTAGCGCTCTACCACTTGAGCCACAGCGCCACTTCTGGCTTTTTCTGCTTATATGGTGCTGAGGAGTTGAACCCAGGGCCTCAGGCATGCAAGGCAAGCGCTCTACCACTGAGCCACCTTCCCAGCCCCAGGCTTACCATTTTTTAAACAAGTTGATGGCCACGGCCTGAGGAATCCTTGTCAGGAGCACTTTCTCGGCCTTTGTGAGCCAGTTGCAATGGTTATGAGGGCTTTCGGCTTAAAGAAGTCAGAGGTGGGTTGGGAAGGTGGCTCAGTGGTAGAGCACTTGCCTTGTATGCATGAGGCCCTGGGTTCGATTCCTCAGCACCACATAAGCAGAAAAAGCCAGAAGTGATGCTGTGGCTCAAGTGGTAGAGTGCTCGCCTTGAGCTGAGGGACAGCGCCCAGGCCCAGAGTTCAGGTCCCACAATCGGGGGTTGGGAAGGGGGAAGAAGTCAGAGGTGAAGACTGTATTGTTGTTCTGTGTTTAGCTGCTTCACTGCCTTACCTGCTTATTTTGTACATGCTTGATGCTACCTCTGTCATCAAGGTGGGTCCACAGAGTACAGCAGAATGCAGTACTTGAGTGATCATGTTAGTATCACTGAAAAAGCGGTCACTCACCATCAGACACATTGCATGCATTTTCCTACAATAAGTGCATTCGGCTTTATAAATAATATAGGAAAAAATTTAAAGCAGATCTAGTAGTATTCATTCTCTTGGGGGCTTCTCTGGACTCTTGAATTTTTCTGAGTTTAATGAGTTAATCGTAGCTTAGGTTTTATGTGCTTTTCTTTGAACTGCCAATGAATGATTCACTTCATAATATGGGTGGCAGATTGCGATCATGTGTAAAAGGAATTGCAATGAATCCTAACTACGTGTTCTTACCATTGTTGTGTTTCTTTTGCGGTGAATATTAATTGGTTCCAGTCAATAAAAATTTTGTCTTTTGGGAAAATAAAAAATACCCAGAAGGCGCCGCCGGTAGCTCACCCTAGTGATCTTACCTACTCAGAAGGCTGGGATCTGAGGATCACACTTCAAAGCCAGCCTGGGCAGGGAAGCCCACCAGATTATTATCTCCAGTTAACCACCAAAAAGCCAGAAGTGGAGCTGTGGATCAAATGGTAGAGCTACCAGTCTTCAATGAAAAAATTCAGGGATAATGCCCAGACCCCGATTTCAAGCCCCAGGCCCAGCATTAAATATATATATAATATATTTTAATATATAATATTATGTATTATATAATATATATTAAAATATATTTTTAAGCCAAGCCTGATGGCTCAAGTCTGTAATCCTAGCTACTCAAGAGGCTGAGATCTGAGGATTGTGGTTGAAGCCAGCCTGGGCAGGAAAGTCTGTGAGACTCTTACCTCCAATAAACTACTCAGAAAAGGCCAGAAGTGGCGTTGTGGCTCAAGTGGTAGAGCACTAGTCTTGAGCACAAAGAGGCTCAGGGACAGTACCCAGGCCCCAACTTCAAGTCCTAGGACAAGCTAAAAAATAAAGGGAGGACTAGGAAGGTGGCTCAGGGGTAAAGTGCTTGCCTTGCATGCATGAGGCCCTGGGTTCGATTCCTCAGCACCACATAAGCAAAAAAGAAAAAAAGCCGGAAGTGGTGCTGTGGCTCAAGTGGTAGAGTGCTCGCCTTGAGCTGAAGAGCTGAGGGACAGCGCCCAGGCCCAGAGTTCAGGCACTATGACTGGCAAAAACAAAAACAAAAATAACTAGTATTTGTATTGAATAGACAAGTCAAAAGCCAAGCGATTTAGCCTCTAAGCAATAAACCAGTCGGAATACATCCCTAGCACATCATCTGAGGAAATGCTCAAGCCCTCTCATCTCTGCCTGTGAGTCTGGCCGCTCCGCCGGCCCCAGCGCCTGGACCTGTCTTCTAGGCTTTGCCTCCTAAGAGCTTCCTCAGAGCCCTCTTGACGTCCTTGTTCCTCAGGCTGTAGATGAAGGGGTTCAGCATGGGGGTGACCACCGTGTACATCACCGAGGCCGTGGCCGTGGAGCCCGAGCGGTGCGTGGCCGCAGAGCTGAGGTACACCCCCAGGCCCGTGCTGTAGAACAGGGAGACCACGCAGAGGTGGGAGGCGCAGGTGGACAGGGCCTTGCGCTTCCCCTGGCTGGACGAGATGGCCCGGACGGAGGACACGATCCTGCAGTAGGAATACAGGATGCCGGCCAGGGGCAGCGTGGCCAACAGCACAAGGGCAAAGTACATCACCAGGTCGTTGAGGAGCGTGTCCGAGCACGTGAGCTGCACCAGCTGGTTCAGCTCACAGAAGAAGTGCGGCATGTCCACCTCCGCGCAGAAGGACAGGCGCAGCACCAGGAGAGTCTGCAGCCAGGCGTGCGAGACACTCACCGCCCAGGAGCCCAGCACCAGCAAGCCGCAGCGCCGGGGGCCCACGATGGCCGCGTAGCGCAGCGGGTGACAGATGGCCACGAAGCGGTCATAGGCCATCACCGCCAGCAGGAAGTTGTCCAACTCTACAAACACCAGGAAGAAGTACATCTGGGCCATGCAGCCCGCGTAGCTGATGGCCTGGCTGTGCGTGTGAAGGTTGAGCAGCATCTTGGGGACGGTGGTGGAGGTGAAGCAGACATCCACCAGGGACAGGTTGGAGAGGAAGAAGTACATGGGCGTGTGCAGACGGGGGTCGGAGATGGCTGCCAGGATGATGAGCAGATTGCCGAGCACGGTGAGCAGGTACATGGACAGGAAGAGGCCGTAGAGCAGGGGCTGCAGTTGGGGCATTTCTGAAAACCCGACAAGAAGAAATACTAGATTTCTCGTGTTGTTTTCTGAGTCCATAGATGGCTTGTCCCTACCAGAGAACAGAAAAGTAGCTAGGTTACGAGCTGAAATGCTACAGCTCAGGATCTCAGGTGGTTACCTGAATGGCTACATATTTTTGTTGTTGTTATTTGTGGACCTGGTCCTAAGAAGATATTTTTGAGAGGCTGGGAAGGGGGCTCAGTGGTAGAGTGCTGGCCTAGCATGCATAAAGCCCTGGCTTCCATTCCTCAGCACCACAGACACAGACAAAGCCAGAAGTGACGCTGTGGTTCAAGGGGTAGAGTGCTCGCCTTGAGCAAAAGCAGCTCAGGGACAGCGCCCAGAGTTCAAACCCCAGGACTGGCAAAAGGAAAACAAGGGAAAAAAGCAGATATTTTGAGCTATTACCAATGGGTCATTTCTATCCCACTCGAATATTACTCCAGTGGCTCACACCTGTCATCCTAGCTACTCAGGAGGCTGCCTGAGATCAGAGGGTCACAGTTCAAAGCCAGCCCAGGCAGGAAAGTCCATGAGACTCTTATCTCCAATTAATGGCAAAAAAGCCAGAAGTGGAGCTATGACTCAAGTGGTAGAGCACTAGCCTAGAACAAAAATTCTCAGGGACTGCACCCAGGCCCTGAGATCAAGCCCCAAGACTGGCACAATTGTGTTTTAAAAAAGAGATCAGGGTCTGGGAAGGTGGCTCATTGGTAGAGTGCTTGCCTCACACGCATGAGGCCCTGGGTTCAATTCCTCAGCACCACATAAGCAGAAAAAGCCAGAAGTGGTGCTGTGGATCCAATGATAGAGCGCTAGCCTTGAGCTGAAGAGCTGAGGGACAGCGCCCAGGCCCAGAGTTCAAGTCCCACGACCAACAATGAGAGAGAGAGAGAGGGAGAGAGAGAGAGAGAGAGAGAGAGAGAGAGAGAGAGAGAGAGAGAGAGAGAGAGAGAGAGAGAGAGAGAGAGAGAGAGATCAAATACTGTGGAGCAGGGGGTTGAGATCGAGACTTTGCACTTTCTTGTCCAGACTCTAACCCTTGAGTCACACCCCCAGCCCTTCTTACTCGATTTCTTTGAATGTGGTCTTGCATTGATGCCCAGCCTGGAACACAGTCCTAGTGACATCCCTGCACAACTGGAATGACAGGGGCACCCCCACAGCCCTCAGCCTGTATGAGTTGACATGCTGGGGGGGGGGGGAGGCATCTTATAAACTTTTCCACCAAAGATGTCCTCAAACAAAATCCCCCCCCCCGACCTTCTCCACTGTCCAAGTGGCCAGCATTACTGCTGTGAGCCACTGTGCTCAGCATTTTTTTTTCTGGTCAGTTGTGAGGCTTGAACTCTGGGCCTGGGCACTGTCCCTCAGCTCTTCAGCTCAAGGCAAGCGCTCTACCCCTTGAGCCACAGCACCACTTCCGGTTTTCTGATTGGTTTATTGGAGATAAGAGTCTCATGGACTTTTCTGCCCGGGCTGGCCTTGAACCACAATCCTCAGATCTCAGCCTCCTGAGTAGCTAGGATGACAGGCATGAGCCTCGGGTGCATATTCTTAAACTCCAACTAGCCAGCAAAAACAACTTCAAACTGGAAGTGTGAAACCAGTGATAGAGCACCAATCAGCCAGGAGTGAAAAGTCCAAGTGAGAGCAAGAGGGTTCTGGGTTCAACACACACACACACACACACACACACACACACACACACACACACACACACACACACACGAACATATTGAAAACTAGGACTAAATACGCTGTCACCTCACTGGGGGAGAAAAAGAGGGAAGGAGTGACAGGGTTCAAAGGCAGTGTCTCGTCACCTGGCGCATGTAACCAACCCCTCCGCGCATCACCTCTGCAGTAATTTTTTATAAAGAGTGATGCCACGTTTTTTGCAGTAAAAAAAAAAAAAAAGTAAATGAGTCTCATGGGAATTGTCATCATTACAAATTGTCCATTTTCCTTTACATTTCTATCCTGTATGTTTATGTGAATGCCCAGACTGAGAAACAAAGCTTCGAACACTGCCTCTCATGAGTTTCTGTGGCCAAACGAAATCCTCACCAAGTCCTTTCCCTCCGTCTCTCTGATCAACATAGAGAAACATGGCTGCATATGATGTCTCCTCTTCTGCACAAAGGGTCCTTGCCAACAAGCTGGGTGCTTGGTGGCTCACGCCTGTCATCCCAGCTACTCAGGAGGCTGAGATCTGAGGATCACGGTTCAAAGCCAGTCTTGGGAGGAAAGTCTGTGAGACTCTTATCTCCAGTGAACCACCAAAAAGCCAGAAGTGGAGCTGTGGCTCAAATAGTAGGATGCCACAGTCTTGAGCAAAAAGGCTCAGGGAGTTCAAGCCCCAGGACCAACACCAAAATAAAAGTCTTTGCTTCTTTATGTGCTTCATAGCTAATCCCCCTCTCCTCTGTTCCTTTCACTTGAAAACAAAATCTCACACAGGCTTTTATTGCTGTTCTTTTATGAGAAGCAACGAGCCCAGCACTGAGTCCATTCAATATTTATTAGTCATTAAGTGTTAGAAAGAAACAAAGCAAGCCATGCACCGGTGGCTCACACCTGCAATCCTAGCTACTCGGGAGGTTCAAATCTAAGGATCTCAGTTCAAAGCCAGCCCAGGCAAGAAAGTACATGAGACCCTCATCTCCAATGAACCAGCAAAATAGCAGAAGTGGAGCTATGTGGCTCAAGTGGTAAAGCACCACCAATCTTGAGAAGAAGAAGAAAAAGAAAACCCAAGCCTATAATCCTAGCTACTCAGAAGGCTGAGATCAGAGGATCACAGTTCAAAGCCAGCCTGCACAAGAAAGACCATGAGAGTCTTGTCTCCAATGAATGACTCGAAAAAGAAAAAGAAAAATCCAGAAGTGGTGCTGTGGCTCAGGTAGAGCGCTCGCCTTGAGCTGAAGAGCTGAGGGACAGCGCCCAGGCCCAGAGTTCAGGCCCCACGACAGACCAAAAAAAAAAAAAAAAAACTCAGGGACAGTGGCCAACCTCAGGCCCAGCACAATAAATAAATACACACACGCACACACCAACGCGCAAATAACAGCATGGTGGTGCATTCGCACAGCCTAGTGCATACACACTGCACCGCGGACATGTACGATGTCCTGGACAGATGCTACCTGATGAATACATCACTCATCAGCAACCATCAACCCCAGAGACCCGGCTAGGAGGGGTCGGCAACTCTGGGGACCCTCCCTTCCATCCTCCCCGCCATGCTACCGGGCTGTCACTCACCGGACGTGCTGTGAGGGGACGGAAGCCACTGAGTGGGAAGCCTCGGTCCTCCCTGGATGTCAGAGGAGGAAGATCAAGCTCTCTGTTCAGAAGGCTCCCAGGGAGGACTGAAAGGCTGGTCCTCGGGGAAGACGTTCGCCAGAGCCGGCAGCAGACGCCTGCATCTCCACGCTGGGTGCCTTGCCCTGCCTTACATCATCCTCTAGCTCTCCGCCTGGTCTCCCCGTGGGCCGCTGAGGCCTGGCAGGAGAAGAAATCCTCTCCTCCTCTCTCCCCTCAAGAGACCAGTGGAGTCTCTGGTTCACCTCTTCCTCCTTCCCAGACCTCGTGGCTCCTGCAGAGATCTGGCCTCGGAGTCTCCTTCTCCTCTTGGGAGTTTTTAAAGTTTTCTCTTGTTTTGTTTGGGGTTTTTTCTGCCCTAAGATGGAACCATCTTGACTAAAACGCCAAGACCCTTCAGAGTGTCTGGGTAGGGTGACGAGGGCAGAGCCCCTGATGTTTCTAGAACGTTCATCCTCAGAAGGGAGAAAAGCGTCCCGGGCTGTCAGGCTGCAGGCATTCTCGTTCTTGGCTTGGTGGCCTTTGATCGGACGCCACTGGGAATTTTATATTTCAGTTGGACACCGGTGGCTCACGCCCGTCATCCCAGCTGCTACTTGAGAGGCTGAGGGCTGAGGATCCCGGTTCGAAGCCAGCCTAGGCAGGAAAAGTCCATGAGACTCTTATTTCCAATTAATCACCAAAAGGCCAGAAGTGGAGCTGTGGCTCAAGTGGTAGAGCGCTTGCCTTGAACAGAAAAAGGCTTAGGGACAGTGCCTAGGCCCTGGGTTCAAGGCCCAGGACACACACACACACACACACACACACACACACACACACACACACACACACACACAGCCATGTTATCCAAGAGTAAACATGGTGAAGAAGCTGGTCTTAACAGAAGAGGAAATGGCTTTAAACTAGAAGAACCTGATATTAGACACCATGACTGAACACGGGGTTCCCAAAAGAAGAGAATTGGAGGCAGCGGTTGGCAAATTCTTTTTCCCCTTTTTTTTTTTTTTTGCCAGTCCTGAGGCTTGAACTCAGGGTCTGAGCACTGGCCCCAAGCTTTTCCTCAAGGCTAGTGCTCTACCACTTGAGCCACGGCTCCACTTGCATCTTTTTACTGATTCATCAGAGAGGAGAGTCTCACAAACTTTCCTGCCAAGGCTGGCTTCGAACTGCGATCCTCACATCTCAGCCTCTTGAGTAGCCAGCGTGACAGGCGTGAGCCACCAGGGCTCAGTTTAAGAAGGCTAAATCCTACAAAAAGCTTTTCACCTGAACACCCTCTCCTCCCCGCTCCCCAAAACGGGAGACCATGACAGTTCAATGCCAAGCCTCAGACTCTTCTTCCTTATCCCCACGCTGTTTTATTTCGCTGTCTAATGTTTGCACGCGAAGATGTCAAACAAAATCCACCCCGGTTGTCCTAAGGCTATGAACTGGTCCAGGGCGGTGCAAAAGGCACAGAGCAGAATCACGCGTCAGTTTTTATGTGTAATGGGTCTTCACTGTGAGAGAGGACCGGGGGGTGATTCTAAGCACTGTGCATGTCATGAGAACATCAACTTGTGCAGAGACCAGAGGGGAGACGCAAAAGCTGTCACCATTTCAGCAGGTAAACTTCGTGTATGCTTAATTTTTTCCTAACAACTTCTGTGTGTGTGTGTGTGTGTGTGAGAGAGAGAGAGAGAGAGAGAGAGAGAGAGAGAGAGAGAGAGAGAGAGAGAGGACAGGACATCACATCAATGCATTGTAGAAATGCCCTGTGTGCCTAAAACATGGGGTTCTACCAGGCACCTGTGGCTCACGCCTGTCATCCCCGCTACTCAGGAGGCTGAGATCTGACGATCACGGGCAGGAAAGTCCATGAGACTTTTCTCCAGTGAACCACCAAAAAAAGCAAAAAATGTGGTGCTGTGGCTCAAGTGGTAGAGCACCAGCCTTGAGCAAAAAATGCCCAGGGACAGCACCCAAGCCCTGAGTTCAAGCCCCAGGACACTCTCTCTCTCTCTCTCTCTCTCTCTCTTTCTCTCTCTCTCTCACATACACACACACACACACACACACACACACACACACACACACACACACACACACACACACACAATGTACCTTATCAGCATGTGCAAAAATGTTACAATGAAATTTGCTGGGGAGTTTTTTTGGCAATTAATATATTCTCAAGAAACAAAAAAAAAAATCCCACATTATTAAAAATCAAATCACAGGTCCCTCGTGGTTTACAAGAATCTCCAAGATGACATTATCTTTATAATAACAATTTAAAAAATTAGGCGGGAGCCAGTGGCTCACGTCTGTCATCCTAGCTACTCAGGAGGCTGAGATCTAGGGATCGAGGTTCAAAGCCATGAGACTCTTATCTCCAATGAACCACAGAAAACCGGAAGTGGCGCTGTAGCTCAAGTGATAGAGCACTAGCCTTGAGCAAAAGAGCTCAAGGGTAGTGCCAGAGTTCAAGCTCCATGACCAAAAACAATTAAATAAAATTAAAAATAAGCCGGGCACCGATAGCTCACACTTGCCTCCTAACTACTCAGGAGGCTGAGATATGAGGATCACGGTTCAAGCCAGTCCAGGCAGAAAAGTCCATGAGACTCTTATGTCCAGTGAACCACCAGAAAACTGGAAGTGGTGCTGTGGCTCAAGTGGTAGGGCACTCACACTGAGCAAAAGAAGCTCAGGGACAGCGCTCAGGCCCTGAGTTCAAGCCCCACTACCAACCAAAAAAAAAAAAATAAGGGGCTGGGAAGGTGGCTCAGTGGCAGAGCACTTGCCTTGCATGCATGAGGCCCTGGGTTCGATTCCTCAGTACCACATAAGAAAAAAGAAAAAAGCTGGAAGTGTGCTGTGGTTCAAGTGGTAGAGCACTAGCCTTGAGCTGAAAAACTGAGGGACAGCGCCCAAGTTCAGTCCCCATGACCGGACCCTAAAAATAAATAAATAAGACAGATGTGAAGAGGGAAATTATCTCAGTGCTCTCTAATACAAGTTACTGCGCATTGCTCTCAACGCTCCTGTGTTTGGATCCAACCATGGGTTTTACAAAGCTGTTACCTTTATAAAGCTGATACCTTGTGGTTTGGGTTTGGTTTGGTTTGGTCTTTCTAGCTTTTTTTTTCAGAGGTGAGGATCAAACTCAGGGTCTTGTACTTGCCAAGAAAGTGAGTGCTCTTCCATCAACAAAAATTCTAGATCCTCACACACCGTGAGACCAAAAGAGGATAGTCAGTGGTGTATATATATACCAAAATGAACTCCAAGAAAAGTCCAACAATAGAGCTCACTGAACACGGATGTAAGTGAACTACACAACTCATGGGCGGAAACGGGAGGGAGGGGCTGGGAGAGAACCAGAGAACAGAGAAAGGAAATGTGCTCATGACCTGCCGCGTGTCTGAATATCATCTCTACAATAACAACAAAGTACATTGATTCCTTTAAGGCCGTTACCATTATTGACCATAGCTAAGATATGGAACCAACTCAGAGGCCCCTCAGTAGCTGAATGGATCAAGAAGATGTGGTATCTATACACAACGGAGTTCTATGTTTCCATCAGAAAAAATGACACCGCCCTATTCAGAAGGAAATGGAAAGACCTGGACAACATGATATTAAGCGAACCCCCCCCCCACCAGGCCCAATGTATTGTAGGTTGCATGTTTTCCCTCATTTGTAATAACTAGACTCTGTCTAGGGGATCTCAGTTGCCCAATGGCTGAGTGCACAGGAACATATACAATGAAGCAGCTCAAAATGAGCACCAAGAAGTGGAAACAAGAGGCTCCCGATATGTTAGTAAGCAGTTATTAAGCTCCACTTCTGGTTTTTGTGGTAGTTAGGGTCTTGCAGACTTTCTTGCTCAGAGGTTGGCTTCAAACCGCCATCCTCAGATCTCAGTTACTATGCATCTATGTTCTCTGCAGTCATTCCTATTTTTGTTTTAGTGTTCTGTACCCTTTGTCTTGTATATGTGATCTGTGGAAGGGCAAGGGAATAGCAGAAACAGCAAGACAAAGGATGAACTAATGCAACAATGATATTCACTTGACACTATGTTGGAAATGAACTTTACAACTTAGGGGGAAGGAGAGTAGGGAGAGTAGGCAGGAGAAAATGAGGGAGCGGGTATGAGTGTTTAAAATGAAATGTACTCACTACTTTACTTATGAAACTGTAAAAAAAAAACCCTCATTCATCACCTTCACAATAAACAAAATAAAATTTTAAAAAAGCTGTTACCTAGAATGCATCTGTTTTGTTCTCTATTTCTGCCAGTCCTGGGGCTTGAACTCGGGGCCTGGTCAACTGTCCCCGAGCTTCTTTGGCTCAAGGCTAGCACTCTACCACTTGAGCCACAGCACCACTTTCGGTGTTTTCTGTGTATGTGGAACGGAGGAATCGAACCGAGGGTTTCATGCATGCTAAGCAAGCACTCCACCACTATGCCACCTTCCCAGCCCAGAGTGTGTCTGTCTGTTTGTTTGTTTGTTTGTAGATAAGGATGCTTTTTAAACCAGGTGTGACTAAGTAAGGCATTATTCAGGAGAGCAGTAGAGGGAGAAATCGAGGCCCACTGGGGGTCCAACCATTGAACTTGGAGTCTTGTAAAGCCCAGGGTCTGGCTTCCTTTTTTGATGAAAGAAACATCTCGATCTGTTCATTACTCCTTCAAGCTAAAAAGTCATCTCCTAAAAACAGTGTTCTACGCCTAGCATTCTTATTCGCTGCAATAGTTTGAACAGATGGTCACGTTGGGCTATAAAAGCATTGGTTTATAAATCCTCTGTGTGTGTGTGTGTGTGTGTGTGTGTGTGTGTGTGTGTGTGTGTGTGTGTGTGTTGGGGCTTGAACTCAGGGCCTGGGCCTGCTGTTCCCTTCATTCTTCTCCCCCTCTCCCCTTCTGCAAGCACCCATTTCCTAATACTTATTATTTGGGGCTTTGACTTTGCCTTTTGAAAGAAGTTTACTATTTTGTGCTCTCCATACACTTTCCTGAATGAGAAAAAAAAAATCAATACCTGACCTGACAGGAAGGGAAGTGAGGGAAGGGCAGGGGAGAATGTTGAACGCACAGCACTGACCAAGATACCATGTGCTCATCAGCAGCTCCTTGGTATAACTACTTAAAGATAATTATTTTTTGTGGGGGGGGGGTCTGATCGTGGGGCCTGAACTCTGGGCCTGGGTGCTGTCCCTCAGCTCTTCAGCTCAAGGCTAGCGCTCTACCACTTGAGCCACAGCACCACTTCCAGCTTTTTTCTTTTTGCTTATGTGGTGCTGAGGAATCGAACCCAGGGCCTCATGCATGCAAGGCAAGCGCTCTACCACTGAGCCATCTTCCCAGCCCCAAAGATAATTTTTAATACAAAAAAATAGAAAATAAAAGCACCTTTCTACGTTGGGTCTCGGCGTTCCTGCAGGACCACGCCGCCCGCTCGGGAGGAGGCGATCCTGAGGCTTTCTGGGGGATGGGGCCTCAGGAGGCTGCAGATCGGAGATGCCCATCCTCCCACCACCACCGCGCCAGGTCCATGACACCTTTTGCTGGTGGCCACATCCTCGCCCCCACTTAGCAGCTAGCTTGAGCCTCCATGGCCCCGTGAAACAGACCCAGGAAAAACATCACTCTGCAGCACCTGCTTGGATGCAGGTTTGGAGGGAGGGAGGGAGGGAGGGAAGGAGGGAGGGAGGGAGGGAGGGAGGGAGCTCTCCAAGGGTAAAGGCTGGCAACTTAAAGCATTCAGCACCATCAATCTCTGTCCTTCGTGGCCTTGTCACACCCTGTCCCCTCTTCTGTACCTTCCTCTTGGCACAAGTCTCTCTCTCTCTCTCTCTCTCTCTCTCTCTCTCTCTCTCTCTCTCTCTCTCTCTCTCTCTCTCTCACACACACACACACACACACACACACACACACACACACACACACACATCTGTATCAAGCTGTTATAGCTTGATATATAGCTTGCCTACTAGCCGGGCACCAGCAGCTCACGCCTGGCATCCCAGCTCCTCAGCACCACTTCTGGCTTTTTTTTTCTGCTTATGTGGTGCTGAGGAATCGAACTCAGGGCCTCAGGCATACAAGGCAAGCGCTCTACCACTGAGCCACCTTCCCAGCCCTTTTTTTAAATGACATACCTAATGAACTTTCTTGATCAAGGTTAGCACTCCACCACTTGAACTACAGCCCCATGTTCACCTTTTGTTTTGTTTTGTTTTGTAATTAAATGGGAATAAGAATCTCGCAGACTTTTCTCCCTGGACTAACTTTGAGCAGAGTTCTGAATCTCAGCATGGTAATTAGCTGGGATTACAGGCACGAGCCACCGGCATGTGGCCATCACCACAGGAGGACCTCTCTGTACCTCGCACCAACCTGTGCCTGGCACAACTGAACCAAGTCCCTACCTTAATTATGTGACTAGATCATTCTCTATTAGCAACAGCTGAGATTGTCACGGACAAAAAAAAAAAAAAGGATGACCCTATAGAACAGGGCCTGGCTGTGCTTTAATTACACTCCTTCTGATTCCTAGGCAAGATGGGCACTCTTTCCTGGGCTGATAGGCCAGCGTAAGACACTTGGCTTTTAGTTAACACCGGTATTTGTACTTTGCTCAGATAAAACTAACTGTAGTTCATTTCAGTTAGCATCATTTTATTTTTTTTTAGGGGCGGGGGTCTGGTCGTGGGGACAGCTCTGGGCCTGGGCGCTGTCCCTCAGCTCTTCAGCTCAAGGCTAGCACTCTACCACTTGAGCCACAGCTCCACTTCCAGCTTTTTCCTTTTTGCTTATGTGGTGCTGAGGAATTGAACCCAGGGCCTCAGGCATGCAAGGCAAGCGCTCTACCACTGAGCCACCTTCCCAGCCCAGTTAGCATCATTTTAGGTGCACCAGAGATACTCACAAAACCCTATGTTGGAAATGAACTTTACAACTGGGGGATGGGGGGAGGGAAGAGTGGAATAGGAGAAAAACGAGGGAGGGGGTAACAGTGTTCGACCAGAAATGCACTCATGACCTTACTGTGTAACTGTAACCCCTCTGTACATCACCTTGACAATAAAATTAAATTTTAAAAAAGAAACATTGTCAATCCCTTGTGACTCGGCTTTTGCAAGCAAGCGCGCCCTCTTGTGGCAGACCCGGGTTGGCCATTCAGTTCTTCACAGAGTCCAGCAGGAGTAAAAAATCCTGAATTGATCCAAGTCAGACATTGCTTGGTAAAATGTCAACTTGCAGACCTAGGGGGCGTGGCTTAGACAGTGAGGGCGTGGCTACGCAGGAGCGGACTTAGCTCAGAGCTGGAGGCGTGGCTTAAGCGGTGGGGGCGTGGCTACAGCGAAAGCCAGGCTCATCAGTAAGAGGGCTTAGCTCTACCGCAGGGGCGTGGCTCTGGGTTAGGGGCGTGGTTTGCCTGAGGGGGCGTGGCTCACGTGGAAGAATGCCCGCCTGGCAGATGCAAAGACCTGAATTCCAACGCCAGAGTCACCAACAGTAAAATATGACTAGTGAACCCTGACTTCACACACACACACACACACACACACACACACACACACACACACACACACACACACACACACACACACACACACACACAAGACTGGAAAATGGCAGCGAGGTAGAGGAAAGGAAAAGAAGAGAGGACAAAGGAGTATTCCAGAAGTGCATTAAATATGTGCATGGAAAACAGATCATGAAACCCACACCAAAGATCACTCATCAGGAGAGAGAGGTTACGGATTGTCATGGAAATAGTGAATTTGATCTAAGGACACACAAGCTGTGAATGGATTGCAATTGTGTTAGTCTTAATTGGCTAAAAAATGTGTTGTAAAAAAAATTAAATGTCTCAAGATCCAAATCTATAATAATGGGGGATCTTGCTACGCAAACTTCAGTTACATCTTGTCCACGATGGATTCAGGCGGAAAATATTTTGAAGTCAATTGCCTGATTGTTTCTTGCTGCTTTTTTTGTGTGTGTGTCAGTTGTGGGGCTTTAACTCTGGGCCTGGGCGCTGTCCCTCAGCTCTTCAGCTCAAGGCGAGCGCTCTACCACTTGAACCATAGCACCACTTCTGTTTTCTGATGGCTAATTGGAGATGAGTCTCACAAACCTTCCTGCCCAGGCTGGCTTTGAACTCCGATCATCAGATTTCAGCCACCTGAGTAACTAGGCTTACAGGCGTGAGCCACCAGTGCCTGGCATTTGGGGGATTTTTTTCTTTTTTCTCTTTTTTTTTTTTTTTTTTTTTTTTTGTGCCTGTCCTGGGGCTTGAACTCAAGGCCTGGGTGCTGTAACTGAGATTTTTGCTCAAGGCTGGTGTACTACCACTTGAACCACAGCTCCACTTCTGGACTTTTGGTGGTTAACTGGAGATGAGGGAAGACCTTCTGCCTGGGCTGGCTTTGGAATTGTGATTCTCAGATCTCGGTCTCCTGAGTAGCTAGGATTACAGACATGAGACACCAGCACCCGGCTCTTTTCCTTCTTTCTATTAACTGGTATAGACCAATTGTACAAAGGGGTTTATTATGGTATTTCCATAGTTGGATGTGAAGTATTTTGATTATATTCCCCACTTTGCAACACTTTCTTTTCCCTCTCTCCCTGTGTGGGTTACTATTTTCAATGGATTTTTATCATCCTGTTTTCATACATGCATATAAAGTACTGTGATCACAGGTGCATTAAATTGACATATGACATGGTAAAATCCACTAAAAGTTGTTGAAACTAGAAGGGAGGAAAAGAGAGAGGGACTTCATCTAAACAAAATACAACATATGCATGTGTGAAATTTCATACACTTAGAGTCTTCAAAGTACTTTGATCTATTTTTTAATTTTGGTGTTCTCTGTGTGTATGCGTGTGTGCATGCGGGGAGGGGGGCACATGCACACACCCCACCCAGGGCCTCATCTGACTTTCTTTTTATTGTTGTTACATACAGTCCTGGGCCTCGACTTCAGGCCCTGGGCACTGTCCCTGAGCTTTTGTGCTCAAGGCTAGCATCCTACCACTTGAACCATACTTCCACTTATCACTTTGGGCAGTGGGTGGACAGGGATTGATGGTTAGGGATGAGAATCTCATAGACTTTCTTGCCCAGGCTGGCTTTGAACCTCATTCCTCAGATCTCAGCCTCCTGAGTAGCTAGGATTATAGGCGTGAGCCACCAGCACTGGCTTCACTTGGCTCTCTGTTGTTTTGTTTTGTTTTTTGTTGGTGATGGGTCTTGAACTCAGAGCCTGGGCGCTGTCCCTCAGCTCTTCAGCTCAAGGCGAGAGCTTTACCACTTAAACCACTGCGCCACTTCCAGTTTTCTGGTGGTTTATTGGAGATAAGAATCGTATGTACTTTCCTGCCTGGACTGGCTTTGAACCATGATCCTCAGATCTCAGCCTCCTGAGTAGCTAGGATGACAGGCATGAGCCATTGGTACCCTGCACTTGGCTTTCTTCTGGCTAATGTTCTACCACTTGAATCATGCCTCCAGTCCACTTCTTTTTTAGCCAGACGCCGGCTCAAAACCCAGGATGAGGATCCTGCACTTGGACAGTGAGGGGCGCCGCGCTCGTGGGTGGAATAGCGCCTTTCTCATGGGAGTGGGTGCACTATCAGCCCCCCCTCCACCCCCACCGCTTCCGCACATCTCCCCTCTCCCCCCCCCCGCCCCCCCACCGCTTCCGCACATCTCCCCTCTCCCCCCCCTCCACCCCCACCGCTTCCGCACATCTTCCCCTCTCCCCTCCCTCCACCCCCACCGCTTCCGCACATCTTCCCCTCTCCCCCCCCTCCACCCCCACCGCTTCCGCACATCTTCCCTCTCCCCCCCCCTCCACCCCCACCGCTTCCGCACATCTCCCCTCTCCCCCCCCCCCCCGCCCCCCCACCGCTTCCGCACATCTCCCCTCTCCTCTGGCTTCCACTGTGTCTCGAAGCACTCGGGGCCCGGCAGCAGACTCCGCAGCCAGATGCTGGGCCCCGCAGCGTCCAGAACCAGTCATTCACAGTGACTTCACCACTTATAAAAACACCCATCCCGGGGACTGTGTTACAGTAATGACAAAAGCACACAAGTCCCACTCCGTCTCCTGTGTTGCCCCCCAGTCTTTGATGTCCCACAGGGAAAAGAATTCTTTTTGGGGGGGGGGTCTGATTGTGGGGCCTGAACTCTGGGCCTGGACGCTGTCCCTCAGCTCTTCAGCTCAAGGCTAGCGCTCTACCACTTGAGCCACAGCAACACTTCCAGGTTTTTTCTTTTTGCTTATGTGGTGCTGAGGAATCGAACCCAGGGCCTCATGCATGCAAGGCAAGCACTCTACCACTGAGCCACCTTCTCAGCCCAGGGGAACAATTCTATGCCTGATGTATACTCACACACATGCACACACACACACACACAAACACACATACATACATGCACAAACACACATACACACACACACACACACACCTTGTGTAGCAGAGATACAGTGCTGATGTATCTCAGGAGAATAAGCCTGGGCTGCCATATCCTGCTGTTCTTCCCAGAGGAAACTGCTTCTATTTTCTTTTTGTTGTTTTTTTTTGTTTTTTTTTTTTTTTGTGCCAGTCCTGGGGCTTGAACCTAGGGTTTGGGCTTTCTTTTCTTTTCTTTCTCTGTGTGTGTGTGTGTGTGTGTGTGTGTGTGTGTGTGTGTGTGTGTGTGTGTGTGTGTGTGTGTGTGTGTGTGTGTCTGTGTCTGTGTCTGTGTCTGTGTTGGGGCTTGAACTCAAGGCCTGGGTGCTGCCCTTGAGCTTCTTGTGCTCAAGGCTGGTGCTCTACCACTTGAGTCACAGCTCCACTTCCAGCTTTGAGTGAGTGCTTTCACTGGAGATGAGAGTCTCCCGGACTTTCCTGCCCGGGGCTGGCTTTGAACCGTGCTCCTCAGATCCTGCCTGTGGGATAGCACAGATCACTACAGACGGGAGCCAGACACCAGCCCCCACTGGCCTTCCTTTGTTGTGAACTCTGAAGCTTTCCCCTGCACACCCCTAAATTACCCAAGAGAGGGGTCCCCCGTCTTCCTTGTCCAGCCCCACCACACAGCACTCAACACGCACTCAGAGAGGACTCGAGGCCTGGGACAGCTTTCGCTCCTGCTCCTTTATCTCAGCTGCCCCCTCCCCAGACAAGACAAGCAGAGCACCGCGCGTGTTCCACACACGGTCCGCTGGGCTCCGAAAGCCCCCAGGGCTCCCTCCCGTCCCCTCCCCACCCGCCCGCCCGGCGGCCCCCCGCAGGCCCCTCACATGGCGCTCTCGTGACCCCCCCGGCCCCTGGATGCCCCTTTTTCCTGTGCCATGAGTGACTTGTAGGGCTTGCCCAGGCTGGGGAGGGTGAGCTCGGCCTCCTGCAGATCCAGCTCCTGCTGGGACAGGTGCTCGATGACGGCCGCGCCGATCGAGTCCCCTAGCACGTTGGTCATAGTGCGGAGCCGGTCGCTGGTGGGAGACAGAGACAGAAGCCATCGTCCACGGGGGAGCGTGGGGGGGGGAGGGGACCGCGGGGAGGACCGTGGGGAGGACTGTGGGGAGGACTGTGGGGAGCGGGGCATTCACACCCCCCACCCCACCCCCACGCAAGTCCTTCTCCTTCTGTACCCTCAGTGGACCTTCTGTTCATTTTTGTTGGCCATGGGGCTTGAACTCACGGCCTGGACGCTGTCCCTGAGCTCTGTGCTCAAGGCGAGCGCTCTACCACTTGAGCCACAGCGCCACCTCCGGCTTTCTGGTGGCTCATTGGAGATCAGAGTCTCATGGACTTTCCTGTCCAGGCTGGCCTTGAACCACCATCCTCAGATCTCAGCCTCCTGAGAAGCTGGGATGACAGGCGGGAGCCACCGGCGCCCGGCTCAGTGTCCCGGCTGTGAGATGATCACAGCTGTTCTTAGCAATGGGGTTGTTTCTAAGGATGTGAATCTCACAAGACAGGCCATGGGGAGTAGAGGCAATGGCCAGGGCAGAGCGGGGACGGTCCATCCAGACCCTAGCCCACCACAGTAGAGTAGCTCCCAGCTACTCTGTGACGCAGGAGGCTGAGATCTGAGGACCGCAGGTCAAGGCCAAGCCCACACAGGAAAGTCTGTGAGACTCTTATCTCCTTGGGGGAAAAAGAAGCCACAAGTGGAGCTGTGGCTCAAGTGGTAGAGCACTCACCTTGAGCAAAAGAAGCTCAGGGACAGCGCCCAGGCCCTGAGTTCAAGACCCAAGACCAACCAGAAAAAAATTGCAAGCCAGATCTGTTCTGAGTATCTCCCCCCCCCCGCCCCCCGCCCCTTTTTGTTTTTTGTTGGTTGTGGGGCTTGAACTCTGGGTCTGGGCCAGCTCTTCAGCTCTAAGCTAGGGCTCTACCATCTGAGCCACAGCGCCACTTGCAGTTTTCTGTTGGTTCATTGGAGATAAGAATCTCACAGACTTTCCTGCCTGGGCTGGATTTGAACCGTGATCCTCAGATCTCAGCCTCCTGAGTAGCTAGGATGACTGGCGGGAACCTCCAGCTCGTATCCCCTTTTTTGATTTCCACGTAGAGCACTTCCAAGAGGAGCTGCTCTAGCTGACGAATAAAGCTCTCCCTCTGTGTCCCGTCCCGCCCTACATCCTGGGGCCCACAGGCCACGGCTTCCAGAACTCTCCAAAGACCCTTTGGTCTGAGACACTAGGGATCTGTCCTTGCTGGATCCTACAGACAAAAGCAGGGGTGGGGTTGGAGGAGAGGGTAGGCGGAGGGCACTCACAGAAACCAGTCCACAGCGATGATGAGTGTGATGTCCTCGGTGGGCAGGCCCACGGAGGTGAGCACGATCACCATGGTGACCAGGCCCGCCTGGGGGATGCCGGCCGCGCCCACGCTGGCCGCCGTGGCCGTGATGCTGGGAGAGGAGAGGGGAGGGGAGGGGAGGGGAGGGGTGGATGGAGTCAGCTCAGATCCCCAACCCGGCACCCAAAGAGAAGAAATACTGCAGGAGCTGCCTGACAGCGAGGGAGCTCCCCAGAAGACAGAAGATGTCAAACTCAGGGAAGCAGAGTAGAGTAGTGGGGTAGTTTTTTTTTTTCAGGGTTGGGGGGGAGGGGGAGGAGAAGACCTGGGTCAAAGGGTACCAGATTTTAGTCACAAAATTAGTAAGTCCTAGGGATCTAATGAATTGTATGGCAGCTAGAGTTAATAATGGCGGTGTTGCAGGGAGAGGAGAATGTAGGTGTTCTCAGAACACCAACAAAAAGGAAGGAAGGAAGGAAGGAAGGAAGGAAGGAAGGAAGGAAGGAAGGAAGGAAGGAAGGAAGGAGGGAGGGAGGGAGAGAGGGAGGGAGGGAGGGAGAGAGGGAGGGAGGGAAGGAGGGCAGAATGAGGGAGAAGGGAAGGGAAGGAGGAAAGGGAAGAGAAAGGTAATTATATAGTGTTGCATAAATTCATCAGCTTGATACAGAAATCATTTTTGATGGGCATATATATGAGACCACATTACATACCTTAAATCTATACACAGTTTGCATCAGTTACCCCTCAATGTGGGTGAGAGGAGGGGAGAAGGAGAAGTTTTGATGGTTTCCTTTTTTTTGTTTTTTTGCCAGTCCTGGGGCTTGAACTCGGGACCTGGGCGCTGTCCCTGAGCCTCTTTGTGCTCAAGGCTAGGGCTCTACCATCTGAGCCACAGCACCACTTCTGGCTTTTTTGAGTAATTTACTTCCTGCCCGGGCTGGCTTTGAACCTCCATCCTCAGATCTCAGCCTCCTGAGTCGTCAGGATGGCAGGCGTGAGCCGCGGGCACCAGGTTTCTTGAAGTACCCACACAGCTAGCCACACTGAGGCGGATTAAGTCAGGTATGGAGTGCATTTCTCGCTCAGTTAAAAAAGAAAAATCTGTTCGTTTTGAAAAAACATACTAAGCAACTTGCTGACAGCTCTTGCCTAGACACACTGGGTACTGTTCTCGGTACTGAGACTAAACCAATCAACCCTCAAATTAATCAATTCAAAGTGACACACACCCCTCCCCGCTGTGGCTCCCACCCCCCCCCACCCCCAGCCCAGCGCCACCCACTCCCCGCAGGCAGGTCTCACCTGATCGTGGTGATCTGGCCCAAGTTGAGCTCGTAGTTGTTGACTTGGGCGATGAAGATGGCGGCCAGGGCCTCGTAGAGAGCGGTGCCGTCCATGTTGACCGTGGCACCCACGGGCAGCACAAACCTGGTGATGCGACGGTCCACGCCCAGGCCTTCTTCCAAGCAGCGGAAGGTGATGGGCAGAGTGGCAGAGCTGCAGGGGGGAGGGGGAGAAGAGAGAGGGAAGGGGAGAGAGAGAGGAGAGGAGAGGGGAGGAGAGGAGAGGAGAGGCGAGGAGAGGAGGGAGGGGGGAGGTGCAGGGGGAGAGGGAGGGGAGGAGAGGAGAGGAGAAGAGAGGAGAGGAGAAGGGAGGGGAGGAGAGGGGAGGGGAGAGGTGAAGGGAGGGGAGGGGAAGAGAGGGGAGGGGAGGGGAGGGGAAGAGAGGGGAGGTGCAGGGGAGAGGGAGGGGAGGAAAGGAGAGGAGAGGGGAGGGGAGGAGAGGGGAGGGGAGGAGAGGGGAGGAGAGGGGAGGAGAGGAGAAGTGAAGAGAGGAGAGGGGAGGGGAGGGGAGGAGAGACTGCAGCATAGGACCAAAGGAGGGCTTCCCATGACAGCATGGAGAGCGCCAGTGGAATCGGGGCCAGAGGAAGAGAGGAAGTGGCAGGCCTCAGCACCCGGTTAAACTCAGGAGTTTAAGGCCAACAGTACCAGCCACTAATTAATCCGGTCCTGCGCTTCCAACCCCGCCCCCCTTTCCCCCCCTCCCCACGCCTTAGGGCAAACAGCAGTGTGTTGGCCAGACGCCGGTGGCTCCCGCCTGTCATCCCAGCTACCCAGGAGGCTGAGCTCTGAGGACGGGCAGTTCAAAGCCAGCCCCAGTCCTGCGGGACTCTCCATCTCCAATGAACCACCAAAAAGCGGGAAGTGGAGGTGGCCTCAGTGGGGGCGGGGCCTCGGTGGGTGGGCGGGGCCTCAATGGGGCGGGGCCTACGTGGGTGGGCGGGGCCTACCTGGAGGAGGTGCCCATGGCGGTGAGGAGCGCCTGCAGCATGCCCCCGATGAAGGGAAAGGGGTTCCGGTGGGTGACCAGGAAGTAGATGAGGGGCAGGACGCCGCCGGCGTGCAGGAACAGGCCCACGATGACCGTCAGCGTGTACATGCCCAGCTGACCGCCCAGGACCGCCATGTCTTCCATCTCCAGAATCTTCCCCGCGATCAGGAACAGGATGCCCACGGGCGCGTACCTGGGCGAGCCGGGCACCTGTCTAGGCTGGTCACCCTGTTACACACGCACACACGCGCACACACACACACACACGCCTCAACCCTCCCGCACACCCACAAACCACACAGATCTAACGTTCCCTAAAGCTCAGCGGTCGCCCAGGGCATCAGCGCCTTTGAGGGGTGATCGGATCTCGAGGATCCTGACCCCCACGCCCAGGGATTCATCCACTGAGGGACTTCGAAGGTGTGGAAACTACCGGAAGTAGAGCCCAGTTCCATGAAGTAGGTCACTACAGAGGGGGAGGGGGTGACCTTATAGGGTGTATCTGGTCCCCCGGTCCTTCCTTCGATGTGTGTGTCTGCACCACCGCCACAATGAACAACTCACATGCACGTTAACAAAAAGGAATAAAAATTCCACCAGGCGCCCGTGGCTCACACCTGGAATCCCAGCTACTCGGGAGGCTGGGATCTGAGGATCGTGGTTTGAAACCAGTTCAGGCAGGACAGTCCATGAGCCTCTTATTTCCAATGAAGCAGCCAAGAGCCTGGAGTGGAGCTGTGGCTCAAGTGGTAGGCTGCCTGTCTAGCAAGTAAGAGGCCCTGAGTTCAGACCCTGGTACTGCCAAGAAAAATTAAGTAGGAGCCCGATACTGGTGGTTCACACCTATAATCCTAGCTACTCAGGAAGCTGAGATCTGAGGATCATGGTTCAAAGCTAGCCCAGGCAGGAAAGTCCGTGAGACTCTTATCTCCAATAAACCACTAGAAAACCAGAAGTGGTGCTGTGGCTCAAGTGGTAGAGCGCTCGCCTTGAGCTGAAGAGCTGAGGGTCAGCGCCCAGGCCCAGAGTTCAAGCCCCACAATCAACAGAAACAACAGGAAACAAAGAATAAATGAAACAAACAGATGAATGAGAGATGGTGCAACTGAATAAACTATTGCAGGCAGGAAGGAATGAACTGGCAAGTAAATTAACCAGTAGATGAATAAATGACTTTGGTTAAACATCCACCATCACCTCTTCAGCATCTCCCACACGGCCTGGCTGGTCCAGCCCCTCGGGGCTCCCCCACGCACCCCCAAGTTACCTGCATGCCCGCCCAGACCCAGCCACCACTCACCAGATAATGATGCCCACCAGCCTCATAATGGCCTCGTTGAGGCTGTCGAAAAAGTCCCTGAGGACGCGGCCCTTGTGTTTCATGCCCCCGATGACCAGGCCGAAAGCCACAGAGAAGACCACCAGGCCCAGGGCGTTGATGCCATTGGCAGAGCCGGGCACCGGCACGGTCTCCTCGAAGCTGAGCATCTCCTGCAGGGTGCCCAGGGCCCGAGTGACGTTCTCCACCACGCTGCTCTCGTTGTCCACCGTGGACAGGGGCGCCGCCGAGGCTCCTGGCTCCGACCCGTTCTCCGTCCTCACCACCGTCCTGGTGACCACTCTGGTGCTATACTGAGTCTTGAACTGAAACGCAGAGCGGTGGAACCCAGATTTAGCATGGTGGGCATAACAGGGAATTCCAGACTCTCACAATGACGCATACACACACATTTCACTCGCACACACACAGAAAACTGGGAGAGTGAATTAATGATTTGATCGAGGCATGGGGGCGGGGGAGGGGGAATGCAAATGAATTACAAGAGCCGCCCCCAACCCCATTACCAAGTATCTATAACCAAAGGAAATGAATTCGGTGTCTCAAGGAGACAGAGGTTGAGCCTCCCTGATTGGAAAAAAAAAAAAAAAAGCCACACAAAGTCTGAAACTTTTTTCAACACTGGCATAACACAAGCAGAAAAACCCCACGCCTGAATTTTTGTGTGACAGATCACAGTGAAAACACGGGTGTCCGGCTGGGTGACCCAGCACACACCTGTAATCCCTAGCTACTCGGGAGGTGGAGATCAGAGGATTTCAGCTTAAGGTCAGACAAGATAATAATAATAATAATAATAATAATGTCCATGAAACTCCATCTGAACCAAGGACTGGGTGTGGACACTTGTCACCCGCAGTGACAGAGAGAAACACAAAAAGGAGGTTCACAGTCCAGACAGAAGTGGTCATAAGTAATATCCTACCTCAAAAATAACTAGAAAGAAGGCTGAGACTACTCACTGGAGGCTCACACCTGTAATCCTAGCTACTCAAGAGGCTGAGCTCTGTGGATCACTGTTCAAAGCCAGCCCTGGCAGACAAATCCAAAGTGTGTGTGTGTGTGTGTGTGTGTGTGTGTGTGTGTGTGTGTGTGTGTGTGTGTGTGTGTGTGTGTGTGTGTGTGTGTGTGCATACCAATACTGGGGCTTAAACCCAGGGCTTCATGCTCTCCCTTAGCTTTTCCCACTCAAGGCTAGCATTCTACCACTTAAACCACAGCTCTACTTCTGGCCTTTTGCTGGTTAATCGGAGATAAGAGTGTCACAGACTTCTCCACCCAGGCTGGCTTTGAATGGCAATCCTCAAATCTCAGCCTCCTGAGCAGCTAGGATGATAGGCGTGAGGCACCAGAGCCTGACTGATTTTAAGAAGAGGGAGCGGGGGGGGGGGGGGGGGGGGGGCGGGGAGGGGTGGCAGAGCGACAGAGGAGGTGAGGCAGGCTGGGACACGGCACACACATGTGTGGGAATGTCACCACGCAACTCCCTGTACAACGAATGTGTGCCAGCAAAACAAATGACGATCATAATTAACTAACCACTAGAAAATAAACGAAAAGGAAATGAGCCGGACAAATAGGTAATAAATGATGCACAGAAAAACGAATGTAGAGCCTGCATCCTTCGCTACTCTGGATGTCGCTTTAGGGCCTCTCTCCCCGAGTCTCCACGTCCAGGCCTCCTCTGATCCCAGGCCGGGAAAACCCAGGTCTCTCCCTGACCCTGGTGCCCGTGGAAACTACATTTTGTCTCTCAGTGTCTTCCAACAACCCTTGCCCACTCTCTTCTCCTCCCACCCCTCACCAGCAGCCTCCACCTACCTCCCCCCACACCCCCCAGGCTCCAACTCTTTCCAGACGAAGCAAGCTCTTCGTCCTCACCTGTTTGAAGCAGGCCTCCACGAGGTTGGGTGGAAACATATTTCTGCAGAAAAAACAACAGGAAGCAAAAGCGCTTAGACCTTGGAAGGGAGCCTCAAGCGTGACTCTCCTTCATCTGAGGTAATGATGGCGCGCATCCATGGTAGGCCAGGACCCATCTGCACCTCATCTGATTTGAACACTACAACAGCCCTGCCACACAGGTGTGTCATGTCCCGGTTTTTTACATGGGAAGAAACAGGTGGTCAGGGAACTTCTGTTCATTACCCAGAGCTGTCCAGCTAATGGAGGTGGCCTTGGCTGCTAGCGCTCTACCACTGGAGCCACAGCGCCACTTCCGGTTTTTCTAGTGGTTCACTGGAGATCAGAGTCTCATGGACTTTCCTGCCCAGGCTGGCTTTGAACCATGATCCTCAGATCTCAGCCTCCTGAGTAGCTAGGATGACAGGCGTGAGCCACTGGCTCCAGCTGGAAGGTTCTTTAGCTTATGGTTTTGGAAGCTGGGGAATGGAACACAGCCCCAAATGGACGAATCCAGCTCTGACAGCCAAGCCCTCATCTCTCCAGAGATGGATTCATCCATTTGTGGCTGTGTTCAATTCCCCAGCTTCCAGAACCATGAGCTAAAGAACCTTCGAGTCTCCACAACCCACCCAGACTTAAGCGTTCTGTGACAACCATGGAAAACAGACTAAGACAAACCTCAAACCCAGGGCCTAATGAGCACCTTTGTCAGAGCCCTTCCAATTCTGAAGCTCCCGGCCAAGTTGGTGGTCAGGGGGAACCTGTGAATAGCCCTGATTTTGCCTACCTAAACCTCGATGAGAACCACGGGCCCACCCAATGGGAGCCTGCCAACATCAAGCCAACAGTAGCCCTCAAGATGGCGCCACCATACCCTGCCCGGATGAAGGGTGGGAAAGCTCTCTCGGAAGATATGCATCCACCAGGGAAAGACAAGGTGGAGGCTCAGGTCCCGGGCTGGGTATTCCCCTGTCCCTTTGTCCTTGGCTGCATGGCCCAGAAGGAAGTCCCGCCCCAGAGGCGGGCCGAGCCTCACCTGACCAAGTCCATGAAGGCGTCGGCCGTGGGGACGGTCTCAATGCGGCCCTCTCGGTGCAGCCCCTCCTTGGAGCCCTTGCCAGGGTGGATGATGGTGACCATGAGGATGCCGATGAAGACCGCGATGACCGTCGTCACCATGTAGTACACAGCTGCCCGCATCCCCATCCGCCCTGTGGCCTTGTTGTCCAAGGACGCCATACCTGAAAGACAGACAGCGCAGTCTCCACACACGTGTCCGTCCTGGGGCTTGAACTCGGGGCCTGGGCGCTGTCCCTCAGTTCTTCAGCTCAAGGCGAGCGATCTACCACTTAAGCCACAGCACCACTTCCCGTTTTCTGGTGGATCATGGGAGATCAGAGTCTCACGGACTTTCTTCCCACCTGTGACCCTCAGATCTCAGCCTCCTGAGTACCGAGGCTGCCGGGTGTGGGCCACCGGCGCCCGGCTTCGCCCTCTTTGTTTTTATTTCTCTTTCATTCTTTTCTTCAGGTGGAGTCTCTGTTCTTGTCAAGCTGGTCTGTGATTCCCATACCGCAAAGCTGGGATGGTAGGCGTGAATGACCATGCCTGACTTTCTTTCACTGACAGAGGGGAAGATTGCACCCCTGGCCTTGAACCTCAATCCTCTCCATCTCTATCTCCCTCTCAGATCAGATTACAGGCATGGGCCACCACATCTGGCTCCCCCACCCCATTCTTTACCCCAAACACACCTCCAGCCCGCCACACTACCTTCCCTCTACTCCACACCAACCTCTTGATCTCAATCTTGCCCCATAACCTCCTTTCCATCTGTCTTCATGTCACTACCCACCTCAGACCTGCCCTCCCTCCAGCTCCCCTCACCAGACACTCACTCGGTGGATATTTTTGGCACTGTATCCAAATGCCCGGGACCAGCCCAGTGTACTTGTCCCTCAGCTGCTGTGAACGCTGGCTGCTAAGAACTCAGGCTGCCGCCTCCTCCTGATAATTGCCCTGAGCACAACAGGCACTTCTTCACCAGCAAGGCTCCCCAAAACAGCCAACAGCCAAACACCGACTGGTATAAGAGTTCAAAGGCTAATTCCTCCCAGGCACCCCATGGCTCATGCCTGTAAATCCTAGCTACTCAGGAGGCTGAGATCTGAGGATCACAGGTGGAAGATGGCAAAGGCAGGAAAGCCCATGAGATGCCTATCCCCAACTAAGCAGCAAAAGGCCAGACGTGAAACTGTGGCTCAAGTGTTAGAGCGCTAGCCTTGAGCAGTAAAGCTCAGGGGCAGCACCAGGGCCCTGAGTTTAAACCCCAGGATTAGCTCCCAAAAAAGGCAAACTCCTTTGATGCAGGTGTAAACAATCTCCCAGTGCTGTCCCAGGCAATGAGGCAGAGGGTCTGGAATTCTTCTGAGCACACATCCCTCACCAAACCCTGCTTCCAGACCCCTCATGATTCCCTCCCTCAAATATCCTGTCAGCCTCGGCTTCTAGGAAACCCAACCCAAGGAACCACTCTTCATCTTTTCTTTCTGTTGTCAAAACCAGAAACACGCCACCTACGATTAAGGAACCAAACCTGGCCCGCTTCTTGTTTTTATAAATACAGCTTTTATTAGAATACAAGAGTGTTCATTTGCTCTCCTGTTGCCTATGGCTGCTTTTGTGTTACAAGAAACAGCAGTGGGTGAAGCTGCAGCGGAGATCAGAGGGTCAGCAGAGAGGAAAATGCTTGCTATCCAGCCTCCTAGAGAAAATGCTTCTAGAGCCCTGCATGATCCATCCATCCTCCCAGCCCACCCCCTGCTCCCCATCCTGGAATCTCAGCCTCATTCACCGCCTCTTCATCCCCCACCCCCACCCCACCCCATATTACAACTAGCTTTCTTGACTGGCTCTCCTTTTCCAGCCTTTCTTTCCCCTCTGGATAAAACTGAGCCCTTGTAGGCTGGCATATCTGCTCCTAAGGAGAAGTACAGGAAAGTTACTGAGGCAAGTGGGGTGTGAGTGCCAGGACCACCAAGACTTGAATGGGAAGGGAACCTAGGCTCAGACCAAGGGCGAGGGGAGCCGAGGTGTGGAGGAGACCCACAGTTGGACTGTAGGTAAGTCTTGGAGGCCAACACTGGCCCACAGTCGCTCACCTGTGACCAGACTGGAGACGATAAGAGGCAGGACCAGCATCTGCAGCATCCTCATCAGAAGCTCGCCAGGAAAGGAGAAGTATTTGATTTGGCGGTAAGTGAGCTGGTATGGACGCAGGGCGAATGCCAGGCTGACTCCTACAGCCAGAAGAAGATGTGCATGGAGGACAGAGCAGGCGACTTGGGCCCAGGCAGGTTCCATCCATCCTCAGAACGGCGCGTGTGGGGATGGGCAGTTGGAGAAACGTGCTCTAAGTGTGTGTGTGTGTGTGTGTGTGTGTGTGTGTGTGTGTGTGTGTGCACGCACTGGTAAATGCATACACTGCAGAGATGTACAAATGTGTTGGGCGCCTGTGGCTCACACCTATAATCCTAGCTACGCAGGCAAGTTGAGATCTGTGGATCTCAGTTCAAAGCCAACCCAGGGAAGGAAAGTCTGTGAGATTCTTATTGCCAGTTAACCGTCAAAAAAAAGCCAGGAGTGAAGTTGTGGTTCAAGTGGTAAGAGCACCGTCCTTGGGTACCAAAGTTCATAGGCGGTACCCAGGCCCTGAGTTCAAGCCGCAGGAGGGATACAAGAAAAAAAAGTGATCTGATTCTGGGATGGGAGAAAACAGATATGATATTCAATGTACTGTGTGAACATGGAACCGAGGGGATGGAGTGGGGCTGGGAAAGACGGGAGGAGGGACAGGATGGCATTGAGCTGACACGTTGAACTGAAACCCCTTTATACAAATGATCGCTTTAAGTAAATATTCGCTTCTGGGCTAAGCATTTACAGACTTCTTATTTTTCTGTTAGAGAATAAATTTTATTTTTAAGAGGCTTTTTGGCACACGACTCGTGAGTGCCAATCAGGGATGAGCCAGTAGGAAGTTCCGCCCTCTACGGGGAGGAAGTCCCGTCCCCAACAACAGAAACTCTTTCTCCTTCATCCCGCCGGCAGGAAGCCCCTCCCCCGGAAGTCCCAGCTCACCAATGACGACGGCGCTGACGGTGAGCAGGATGAAGGCGTTCCGGCGCAGGAAGCGCCGCACGTGCTCGCGCGTGGTGGTCTGCAGGCGCAGGCGCAGGCGCAGTGCTCGCCGCTGCAAGCCCTCGCGCGTGCGCCGCAGCCAGCCCGCCCGGCCCAGGCGCGGGCCGCTCTCCCGCAGGAACAGGCTGTTGCCGTGGCTGCTCATCGTCTCGCTGCGGGGGACACAGGAGCCCGGGTCTGGTGAGGGAAGAAAGAGGGGGGCGGGGGGGGGGAAGACACCTGAGACCCTGCTTGGAGTTCAAAGGTCACGCCACATCCGGGCATCCGAGGCCCGCCAGGCTGTCGCAGGAGCATCCTGATGGATGCCGGGCTCAGTGCCCCGTGCCCGCTGCCGGGCTCAGAGTGAACAGCTTGCGGTCCTGGCAGGAAAGGCCATGCTTCTCACCAGGGCATCGTTAGCAGGCGAGGTAAACAGTGGGTGCCCCATAAATGTAGCTCTGCCCATCCCCAGCGCACCCCCAGCAGCAAGACCGGGAAGGGCACCCCAGGGAAGAGGCCGGGACAGTTCTCTGGTCTTTGTGCTTTGTATTTCCCTTCTTTATATTTGTCCATTTGCTTTTTTTTTTTTTTTTATGTTTGAGGATCTGAACTGAGGGTCTCGGAGCTGTCCCTGAGCTTTATTGGCTACCACCTGAGCCACAGCTCCACTTCTGGCTTTTGGGGTGGTTAATTGAGAGAGAAAAGTCTCATGAACTTTCCTGCCCAGGCTGCCTTCAGTGATGCTCAGATCTCAGCCTCCTGGGTAGCTGGGATGATAGGCGTGAGCCAAAGGCACTGGCCTTTACTCATATTCTCATTTACCTATCTTGGGGGGAAAAAAAAGCATCTATACACACATATGGGTAGATATATATCAACATATATATCCAAAGTGGAACGCTTAGATCACTACTGGAAATGATGTACTTTTCATAGATGTTAAATAAAATGCATTAAAAAAAAAAACTTGCCCATCTATTTGCCAACTAAACACCTCAAACAGGAGAGGTTGAAAATTGTGACTCTCCATGGATCTGAGGAACTTTCCCCTTCATGGACCCCTTCCATGATCTCTTAAAATTATATTTTACTACTGTCTTGATATCAAGATAAATACAAGCAGGGCATGGTGGGACATACCTGTAATGCTAGCATTCAGGAGGCTGAGACAGGAGGATCATGAGTTCGAAGCCAGCCGTGGCTACATAGCAAGACCCTGTCTTAAGGAAAAAAAGAATTTTGGCCATTCAGCTGTGTTCCAAGAAATCACAGCTCCCAAAACCTCTTCTCACCTCCAATGCCTGAATTCATGCAGAGCAGACCTAGGAGGTATGATTGCTTTCCTGGCACTGTCTCCCTAATCTCCCCAGCCCTTCCCAAAGTCTTGTTGTTGTTGTTGTTGTTGTTTGTCTTAAGTAAAAAAAAAAATTGTTGGTCACTGGGCACCAGAGACTCAAGCTGGAATCCTAGCTACTCCGGAGGCTGTGATCTGAGAATTGAGGTTCAAAGCCAGCCCAGGAAACTCCCTGAGACTCACCACCAAAAATATACTCAGGGGAAAAAAGAAAAAAAAAAACGGAGTGGATCTGTGGCTCAAGTAATAGAGCAAAATCTTGAACGAAAAGCAGCTCATCGACAGAGCCTGGGCCCTGAGTTCAAGCCCCAGGACCAGCACACACACACAAAAAAAACCTAAAAATTAAAAACTTGCTGGCCCTCAGCCTAGAGAAAAGCACACATGTCCATATTTCAGACCCCAATTCACTGTGGCTAAGATAGTTCAGTGCACCAAACACTTAGAACAGCACAGGGTGACCACAAACTTAAAAAAATGTGGTTGGTGAAAAGCAGAAACCTGAGCCCAGGGACTCAAACTTGTAATGCCAGCTCTTTGGGAGGCAGAGATGGGGCTCCGTTTTAGGCCAACCAGGGCAATTAAAAAAAAGTTTATATAAAAGACTCCACCTCAGGGCTGGGAAGGTGGCTCAGTGGTAGAGCGCTTGCCTTGCATGCCTGAGGCCCTGGATTCGATTCCTCAGCACCACATAAGCAAATAAAAAAAGCCGGAAGTGGCACTGTGGCTCAAGTGGTAGAGCGCTAGCCTGGAGCTGAAGAGCTGAGGGACAGCGCCCAGGCCCAGAGTTCGGGGCCCACGACTGGACCCAAAAAAAAGACTCCACCTCACATCAATGCCTGAGCATGGTGGTGCATGCCTGCTATCCCAGCTACCAGGGAAATGCAACAACTAGACACTGTGATGTGAGCCTCTCATCCCCAGCAAAGAGAAACACAAGTAGGAGAATTATAGATCAAGCTGTTCAGGGAATAAGTCAAGACTCTTGTAAATAACAGGAAAAGGGGGGTTGGGAACGCAGCTCAGTGGTAGAGCGCTTGCCTTGCATGCATGATGCCGTGGTCCAATTCCTCAGCACCACATACACAAAAAAAGCCAGGAGTGGCGCTGTTGCTCAAGTTGGTAGAGCGCTAGCCTTGAGCTGAAGAGCTCAGGGACAGTGCCCAGGCCCAGAGTTCAAGCCCCACAACTGACAAAAAAAAAAAAAAAAAAAAAAGGAAAGGGGGCTGAGGGAATGGCTCAAGTAACACAGCATCCGGCTAGCAAGCATAAGGCCCTGAGTTCAAACCCCTGACGTCAACTTGTTTCAGTCCTGTCTGCATTACTGTAAATAGATAATTATAGTCTGTTAATTGAAACTAATATTAGAAGTCTGGCTCTGGTGGCTCACATCTGTAATCTTGACTACTCAGGAGACAGATGGGTTTGAAACCAGCTTTGGGCAGGAAAGTCGGGGAGATTCTTACATCTAACTAACCACCAAAATGCCAGAAGTTGAGATGTGGCTCAAGTGGTAAAAGCACTAGCTTTGAGCAAGAAAGCTCAAAGACAGCATCCAAGCTCTGAGTTCAAGCTCCAGCACAAATACTATATATTTAATACATGCATATATACGTATATGTGCATGTACTAATTTTCTTATTTTTAATTGGCAGTAATTGTGCCTATTTATGAGGTAGTGATCGTTGGAAACATGAATACAGTGCGCAGTGCTCGCCAGAGTACACGGTACTTTTGCGCTCCAGGCATCCCACTGCCTGCAGAGCGCAGGACTCGGCCCAACGCCCCGCCCTGGACTGGCTCTCCCGTGTGGCCTCCCCCCTCCACCCTCTTCCTGTCTACGCCCTCTGACCCGCAGCACCCGCATCCGTGAAAACATGCAGTGATCTTAATAAAACTGTTAATACTGGTCTGACGTGGTTCTTCCTGGGTGGGCAGCCACCTGTGTCCCCGGCCTCTCTCGGGCTTCTGGAGGAGTCTCTTCTTACCCTGAGCTCTGGCGCTCCACCACTGATCCACACCTCCACTCCGGCTTTGGGGGGGGGGGGTCACTCGAGATGAGAGACCTGACAGGACTTGGCTGCCCAGAGCTGGCTTCGAACCGTGATCCTCGGGTCTCAGCCTCCAGAGTAGCCCGGATGACAGGTCCAGCCAAGGGGGGAAGCCGCGGCGGCGGCGGCTCCGGGTGCGGGGCAGGGCCGGGCCCGCGTCCTGTCCGCCCTCCGTCCCGCCCGCCCCACCCCCGGGCCCGCACCCCACGTGCGGACACCGCCGCGGGCCGGACAGCGCACTCGGACACCGGCGGACACGGGCGTGCCGCACGCGCACCCCTCCCCAAAGTACAGGCGCCGGCCTTGCACGGGCACAGCTTGCACACGCCCGTGCGCACGCCCGTGCGCACACCCGGTGCACAGGGAGCACCACACGCAGCGCGTTCGCGTGCGCACACCGCACACTCGCACGGCCCCCGTGCAAATTAAGCCTGACAGGCGGCTCCTGCACGCGCGCGCACACACACACACACACTCGGGCACAGAACTTCACCACGGCCCTCGGGCAGGCAGCCGCTCCCAGCTTCACGCCCGCTGGCACGCGCGGCCCGGCGGCGGGGAGGGGAGGCGCGCGCACCCCGGGGCGCAGGCCCGGCCCGGGGAGGGTCCCGCACTCACCAGCCGTGGAGCGGAGCGGCCGGCCGGCCCGCGCGGAGCCGCCGGGACCGTGGGGCGCTGGCTGGCGCGGAGCCGCGACGCGCGCGCTGTGCGGCCGGCGGGATCGGGGCCGGCCGTGAGCTCACGTGGGCGCGGGGCGCCGGGGGAGGGGGCGGGGTCCCCTGCGGGACGCCCCCCCACCCCGCCTCCCCCGACCCGCAGCCCAGGGCCCCCCGCGCGCGCGTGCGGGCGGCGGCGGCGGCGGGGAGGGAGGGCGCGGGCCTCCGGTGCGCAGCCTCCCCGCCTCCGCCCCGCCCCGCGCCCGCCCCGCCCCCGGGACCCCCGCGGGGACCTGGGGTCCGCAGCCCGCGCTCCCTCCGCGCCTCCCAGCCGAGAACTATTCCTTATCCGAAATGCGGAGTGCTTGGGCTCATCCTGTGTGTGCGCGCGTGTGCGTGTGTGTGCGTGAGTGTGCGTGTGTGTGCGTGCGTGTGCCGATCCTGGGGCCTGACCCCCGCGCCTGGGCGCTGCCCTCGGCTCCCCTCTAAGGCTGGCGCTCCACCCCTGGAGCCACAGCCCCACTTTTGGCCGGTTTCCTGGTGGTTCATTGGAGATCAGCGCCTCACGGACTTTCCTGCCCGGCTGGCTTCGAACCGCCGTCCGCAGATCTCAGCCTCCTGAGTCGCTGGGATGACAGGCTTGAGCCCAGCTCTGACTTTTTTTTCTTGTCTTTATTTTATATATATATACACACACACACACACACACACATATACATACATATATATATATATTAAGGTTAAATTCACACCATCTCCAAGAATCTTCCCATTCTAACCACCCGACAGGGAATCCAGACCCTGGCCACCAGCCTGCTCCCCGTGTTTCCCACCCGCAGAATGCTTCACACTTGACCTCTGCCGTGGCCTTGTACATCCCTCAAGCTTCCTCTCCACCCTCGAAATCCATCGGCTTACCCTTCTACACAGAAGAGAGGACCAAAGAGGTTAACTGGTGAGCCACGCCTTAACAGGTGACAGAGCCAGGATCTGAGCCAGGTCTGTGTGGTGTCCACCCAGCCCAGGCCCCCCCTGGCCCCCAGCTCCGGCTCACACGGGGCACTCCCCACCCCCACCTGTCCCAGGTGACCAGCAGGCTGCAAGGTGGGGCCTGAGCCAAGCCCAGAAGAGCCTGACACGGAAGAACCAGGCTAATTCCTCTGTGGGTAGCCTCCCTGTCAATTAATTAGGGCAGAGTTAGCCGGCGGCATCCCCGACACCCCCAGAGTCATTAAGGGAGAGGAGGGTCTCATTAGGATCCAGCCGCTTCCCTGCTGTTCCCAGAGGCCTAAGGGAGCTGGCCTCCCAGAGCAGCAGGGCTGCGTAGAGGAGGCCAGCGTGGCGGGGAGAGATGTCAGACCAGCGGTCAGGGAGAGGCCTTAGGAGATCAAACATGAGCACGAGCCTGGTGCTCACGCCTGTCATCCCAGCTGCTCAGGAGGCTGAGATCTGAGGATCGTGGTTCAAAGCCAGCCTGAGCAGGAAAGGCTGTCAGATTCTTATCTCCAGTGAGCCACCAAAAAAGCCAGAAATGGAGCTGTGGCTCAATGGTAGGCTAAACCTTGAGCACCAAGAGACTCAGGGACAGTGCCCAGGCCCCGAGTTCAAGCCCCAGGATCGGCACAGAAAAGGGAGGCGGTCTCTAGGAAATAAGCCAGACACAGAAAGTCAACTGGTCCATGTTCTGGTTCCTATGTAGAATGTAGCACAGCCGTTCTCACGGATAGAGGCGATCTAAGCTGACTACCAGGGCCGGGGAGGGGACGGGCAGAGAAGCCAGGCAGGGAGTGCAAAGACAGAATTCGGAGAGAGGCCTGAGCCCTGAACTCCACTCCCCAGGAGCAGCCGGAGTTGACAGTCATGGAATGCCTGTTCCATGGTCTCCACACAAAGAAATGAGGGCGGGTGTTAGAGGCACAGACACACTAACTTCTGACACGGACAGATACTGAGGTAGTCCTCTCTTGTTAATGCCAGTAATCTGTATGTGCCAGTTAAAAAAATAAATAAATAAAAGCTAATGGGTTTTGTTTTGTTCTGTTTTGGGGTTTTGTCAGTCCTGGGGCTTGAACTCAGGGCCTGGGCACTGTCCCTAAGCTTCTTTTACTCAAGGCTAGCGCTCTACCACTTGAGCCACAGGCACCACTTCGGGCTTTTCCTGTGCATGTGGTGCTGAGGAATCGAACCCAGGGCTTCAGGCTTGCTAGGCGAGCGCTCTACCACTAAGCCACATTCCTGGCCCAAAGCTAATGTTGTTTTTTTTAAGTAATAATAATTAATAAAATGGAAACCCCCAAAGAGAAGTGAGCCAGTCTGCCAAGTGGCCCATGCCTGTCATCCTACTTACTCAGGAGGCCGAGATAGAGGCTGGCCACTCAAAAAACCAGCTCAGGCAGGAAGGCCTGTGAAACTGTTATTCCAAGGAAGCAGCAAAAAGCTAGAAATGGAGCTGTGGCTAAGGGAAGAGGTAGAGCACTAGCCTTAAGGAAAAAAAGTTCTTAAAAAAAACTAAGGGACAGCTGGGCGCCGGTGGCTCAAGCCTGTAATCCTAGCTACTCAGGAGCCTGAGATCTGAGGGTTGAGGTTCAAAGCCAGCCAGGCAGGAACATCTGTGAGACTCTTATCTCCAATAAAACACTAGAAAACCAGAAGTGGCACTGTGGCTCAAGCGGTAGACCACTTGCCTTGAGCTGAAGAGCTGAGGGACAGCGCCCAGGTCCAGAGTTCAAGACCCACAACCGACCAAAAACAAAAACAAAAAAGAAAACTAAGGGACAGTACCCAGGCCCAGTACCAGCACTAAATAAGTAAATAAACAAGCAAATAAACTATGTGACTCTTCCATCCCAGAAACAGGAAGTTCAGCCATAATTCTCCCATCCCAGAAACAGGAAGTTCAGACATTTCTCTCCCAATCTCAACAACCATCTAGTGAGAGACCTAAAGTAAATAAATAAAGCTTTTAAGTGTGCAAAGTATCTATATAAGAAGACTCAGGGACATCAACAATTTCAGATAGTACCCTAAAGGTCCAGTCGACTGAAGTGGAAAAGACACTGGAATTTGCCAGGTCCAACAGAGCAATGGCGACCTTTGCTTGGGTCATTTCAGGAGCCTGGGGGAGAGGACCCATCCTTGTCACTCACTGGCCACCACAGGTCACTATTGAATCCCTACCTTTGCAGGAAGTGACCAGGAAAAACCTCCCCTCACAGCCTCGGGCTTCCCGCATCTCCTGACACCTCTGCTAGGAAAGCGACCTCATTTCTCAAAGACAAAACAAATTCTAGGTCACGTCCCCCTGAGAAGAGAGACCAACTGGATGTGATTATCTCCGAGAGAAAGGGGGGCACCTACTAAAAGTAGAAATCCATGCCCCAGAAGGGAAGACCTCGGGGAACCTAAAAAGGGGTCTCTGATAATTATCTGCCAAGATGGCAGTGTGAAGGGCATCTCCATGTAATGCCAAGAGGAAAGGCGAAAAGAATCACTAGAAGTTTTCGAAGGTTCTCCTTCCACGGCCACTCTGGCACTAAACTCTTATTGTGCCCAAGGACACAACTCTCTTCTCTGCTTGACACTTCTCAACTGCTCTAGCAGGTGGCCACAGCTCAGAAGGCAGCCAAAAAGAAATTTTTCACTGTTCCCTCTATTATTTAAAAAAAATGTGTATAATCACAGAGGTAATTTCATAGAGAAAGGAATAATTCCCTATTGGCCGGAGTTAGAAAGATTTGGGTTTTAGTATGTTAGAAGGATATGTGTGTATATTCACGTTATTCCTATTTACATAGGAAGTACAAGGGAATAGAGTAAAAAAAAAAAAAAAAAGGCCATATTCTGAATAAGTAAAGCAAGACCCTATATCTTGAAAATATCCCAAAGAGAGGCTGGCTATAAGCAACCAAGCACCACAGTTCAAGGCAGCTTAGGGGAAAAAAAGTCTTGAGAGTCATACCTCCTTTTAACCAGCTAAAAATCTGGAAGTGGAGCTGTGATTCAAATGGTAAGCGAGAGCACAAGGCCCTGAGTTCAAGCCCCAGTACCAACACAAATTTTTAAAAATTTTAAGAGGAAAGATGGGCACCAGTGGGTCACACCTGTCATCCTAGCTACTCAAGATCTGAGGATGGTAGTTCAAAGCCAGCCTGGGCAGGAAAGGGCGTGATAATCTTATCTCCAATGAACCGCCAGAAAACCAGAAGTGGCACTGCGGCTTAAGTGGTAGAAGGCTAGCCTTGAGCTGAAGAGCTGAGGGACAGTGCCCAGGCCCAAAGATCAAGCCCCACAACTGACAAAAAATAAAAATAAAAATAAAGAGGAAATATCAAAACAAATCAAAAAAAACAGCCATCCCTCTCTTCCCCACAAAAAAAATCCATAACAAGATCTGATCAAAAGAGTTGAACAAAGTGGCACTGTGGCTCAAGTGGTAGAGTGCTTGCCTTGAGCTGAAGAGCACAGGGACAGTGCCTAGGACCAGAGTTCAAGCCCCACGACCAACAACAAATGTTTGGGGCTGGGAAGGTGGCTCAGTGGTAGAGCGCTTGCCTTGCATGCCTGAGGCCCTGTGTTCAATTCCCCAGCACCACATAAGCAAAAATTTTAAAAATTAAAAAAAAAGAGTTGAACAGCCCAAGAATTGTAGGAAGACAGAGATAAGCCAGGGAGACTGGCTTCGGGATGAGGTGGAAATAAAAGACAAATTCACTCAGGAAGGTGAAGAAAACAGCCAGACTGCAAGGCCTTGTGAGGAGGGAGCTGGCAGACTTCATTCTCCCTTCACTGGGATTCACTGAAGGACATTACCGCTGGCTGCTGGGTGGGAAACGACTAATGGAAGCCGAGGAGTGGAAGGTGGGCAATGGATTAAAAGTTAAAAAAAAAATGAAGAGGAAGAAGAAGAAAAAAATAAGGAAATACTTCTAATTTTGTATCATGAGCAGCTGGAGTGCATAGCGAGCCGACTACCAAGTGAAGCAACTTTAATTGAGTGGAAAAAAGCGAGGACATTCCATCTGGAAGCTTCGGGAAACAGAGGTGTGATGGAGAATTACTCAGGAGAGAAGGACGGGCTCTTGTCTCTTGGGTTTCCCACCTGGCAGAGACTATGATAGGCCGCCAGAAGCTCTTCCTCCCATCCCAGAACCAGGAAGCTCAGCCCTGATTCTCCCATCCCAGAACCAGGAAGTTCCGCCATGACTCTCATTCCAAAAATCAGAAAATTCAGCCAGGACACGCTTCCACTTTTCTTAGAAACAGGAAGATCAGCCAAGAGTTTGCCATCCCAGACACAAGAAATTCAGCCCTGATTCTCCCATCCCAGAACCAGGAAGTTCAGCCATTTCTCTTCCATCCCAGAAAGAGGAAGTTCCGGCGTGGCTTTCCCAGCTTCCCTTGCTGCCAGGCATGGCCATGTGGCACAGGCCCTCAGCTAACGGAAGCCAACTGAGGCCCTGGGCTCCACAGAGGTAGAAGCGGGATCGGAGGGGAGGGGTCAGGGGTCAGGACAGCAGACAGGGTGCAAGTGTGGCCGGGCCAGCCACAGTGTCCCCAGGGGGCAGCCCTTGGCTCTCAACCTTGGGTTGTTTTGTGGCGTGGCCTTTTGCCCGCCATCTAAAGGTGAGGCCCTTTCCTGTTCCCACAATTCCCAAGCGATGACGGGGAATGGGGCAGAGAAAAAAAAAAATCTCCTTTCAGATACAGAGGCTGGGTTCTGGTATCGAAAGGAGGCGGCCATGAACACAAGGACATGCAAGGGCTGGGGGCATGGCTCAGGTGGCAGAGCGCCAGCCAGTGAAGAGTGCAAGTCCCCACACAGCCCCAAAAAGAAAAAGAGACATTGAGAGAGTATCCGGTGCGGAGGGATAACGAAGTCGAGCGGCGTGGACAGAACGCGGCACGTCCCAGCGCGACCCTCTTCGCTGCTGTTACAAATGGACCATGTTTCCCCTTTTTGTTCATGTTTTTCCGCTCGAGGCGGGATCCCACGGAGGCTCCGGTCACGGCGTCCGTGACGGGCCGGGCCGGGCCGGGGCGCTCCCAGGCACCCCCGCGCGCCGCCGCCGCCGGCCGGTGCTTCCGGTGGTTCCCTTCCTACCCAGGGCTGGCTTCGAACCGCGATCCTCCGATCCGAGCGTGGCCGGCCCGGGAGGGGGCCCCTCTTCCCGCCCCTCCCCCCTGGAACCCCGCGGGCGTCCGCGTCGCGTCGCCCCGGTGACCGGCGCGCGTGGCGTTCCGCGCCAAAGCGGAGCGGTGGAGGTGCGTGCGTGGGGTGGGCCGAGGTCCCCGCGTCCGTCCGTGCGTCCGTCCGTCCGTCCGCGCGCCCGCGCCGCCGCCATGCCGCCCGTGCTGCTCCCGCCCGCCGCCGAGCGCCCGCAGGACCTGCGCGTGGGCGCCCCCGCGTGGCGGGAGGCCGCGCTGGCCGCGTCGCGCCGCGCGCAGCAGCTGACGGAGCGCAGCGGCCTGGAGGCCGTGGGCATGTGGCAGCCGGCCGACACCGGGCGCGACCCGCACCTGGCGCGGCACCTGAGCCGCGCCGCGCACATGGAGCCCTGGCGCTTCCGCGTGGAGATGCTCAAGGGCGGCGGCACGGTGGAGCGGCCGCCGCCCGGCGAGGGCGTCACGCTGTGGCGCGGGAAGACCAAGCCGCCCGCCTGGCGCGCGCGCCTGCCGCTGCCGCTGCACCGCGACGCGCGCGCCCTGCAGACCGCCGAGGTGGTGCTCGCGCACGCGCGCGGGGCGCGCCTCACGGCCGCGCGCCTGGGCCGCGCGCAGGGCCAGATCAACGCGCAGCTGCAGCGCGTGCTGCGCATGCGCGAGGGCTGCGACCGCCGGCTGGGCGAGGTGCGCAAGGGGCTGCTGATCAACGAGCAGAGCACGCGGCTGCGGAGCTTCCGCCACGCCTCGGAGAAGGTGCGGGGCGAGGGAGCGGGGCGCACCCCAGGCGGGGAGGGGGCAGGCCCGCACCCCCCTTCCCAGCGCCAGGGACGGCTGCCCGGCCACGCTGGAGGCCGAGAGGAGGAGGATCGCAACATGAGGCTGGCCAGAGCCTGGTGGCTCTGCCTGGAAAACCAACACGAGTTCAAGTCCCCAGTGTTGTCGAGGAGGAGGGAGGGAGGGAGGGAGGGAGGGAAGGCAGCCAGACCCTGTGATGTGAGAACCCTCTTTGGTCAGTCGTGGGGCTTGAACCCTGGGCCTGGACGCTGTCGCTCAGCTCTCGCAGCTCAAGGCAAGCGCTCTGCCACTTGTGCACAGCATCATTTCCGGTTTTCTGGTGGATAATTGGAGATAAGAGCGCTTACCTTGCATGCACGAGGGCCTGGGTTCAATTCCTCAGCACTATATAAGCAGAAAAAGCCCAAGTGGCCCCATACTTTATTTCCCCCTCCACCCAAGGTTGGTACTCTGCCACTTGAACCCACAGCTCCACATTCAGGTTTTCAGTGATGAATTCTCCAATAAGAATCTCATTAAATGACTTCCCTGCCCTGGCTGACTTCCATCTAGAATCCTCAGATCTCAGCCTCCTGAGTAGCTGAAGATTACCGGTGTGAGCCACCAGTACCACCCACCCACCCCCCCTTGGTGTTTAGATTCCTGACAGAGTGGACAGCACACTGAAATGGGAGAAAGAGGAGCTGAAGGCCATGAAGAGGAAAGTGGAGGTGGACATGGAAAAAACAGAGACCTTGCTCAAGGTCAGGAGGCACCTGACCCTTGTTAGGCAGAGGCTGAGTTGCTGGGGGCTGGGGAAGGGACCCCCCCCCCCAGCTGTCCAAGGGCTGACTCATTCGGACGCCGAAGACTGTACGAATGGCAGATCCATGCACTCACATGGCACTCCTGGCGGTGGTGGTGTCTTCGCTTTGCAAAAAGGAAACTCACAGCCCTGAGAGGTGGGGTGTGCCCCACCCTGCACCATCCTTCAAAACTGTGAGGGGCTGAGCACATCATCCTGGCTGGATGAGAGACAGAGACAGGATCACGGATTCCCTGCTCTCCCGGCCCCCAGACTCTGGCCACCTGCCGCGACATGCTGGGCTTCTACTGTCAGGAGCGGCTCCAGGCCGCGGAGCTCATGAACCAGCCTCTGGACAAGGTCCTGGAGCAGGCCGGCCGCCACTCCTGGGTGGACCTCTCCCGAGCCCCTACCCCTCGAACCCAGGGCCTGAAGACACCGCCTCCCGACCCTGTGGGTGCCTACACCCCAGGTAGGCCCCACAGAAGGGAGGACTCTGTTACAGCGTGCATGCGTGCACGTGTGTGTGTGTACACTAGTCCCAGGGCGTGTGTGTGTGTGTGTGTGTGTGTGTGTGTATACTAGTCCCAGGGCTTCTGTGTGTGTGTGTGACACTTGTCCCAGGGATTGAACTCAGGGCCTGGGTGCTGCCCCTGAGGGGTTGTTTTGGGGGAGAGCACAAAGTTGGCACTCTACCACTTGAACAGCTCCACTGCTGTCTTTTTGGTGATTAATTAAAGGTAATCTCAACCAGGCGCTGGTGGCTCACGCCTGTCATCCAAACTACTCAGGAGGCTGAGATCTGAGGATCACGGTTCAAAGCCAGCCCAAGCAGGGAAGTCCATACGCTCTGATCTCCAATGAAGCACCAGAAAACCAGAAATGGTGCTGTGGCTCAAGTGGTAGAGTGCTCGCTTTGAGCTCAAGAGCTGAGGGACAGCGCCCAGCCCCAGAGTTCAAGCCCCATGGCTGACAAAAAAAAAAAGACAATCTCAAAGACTCTCCTTCCCTGGCTGGCTTTGAACCTTGATCCTCAGATCTCAGCCTCCCGAGTCGCTAGGTTGACAGGTGTGAGCCACCAGTGCCGGCTCACTTCCAGCTTTTTTCATGGTTCATCAGAGATAGGAATCTCTCAGACTTTTCTACCCAGGCTGGCTTTGAACCTTGGTCCTCAGATCTCAGCCTCCCGAGTCACTAGGGTGACAGGTGTGACCCACCGGCCACCAGTGAGCGTCGTCAGTCCCTGGCCCTGCAAGAGTTCGCTCTGTTTCTCCCCCTAGACATTCCTCTCCATGTTCAGCCACAGATTTTGCTTCAACAAACAAAATTCCTACTCAGGCGGTTGCCCGTGTGCATGGCCTGCCTCTGTGTGAGGGGTGAGGGGGCAACAGGAGAGGAAAAGGAGGGAGAAAGAGAGAGAGAGGAAAGAGGAAAAGGAGGGGAGGGGAAAGGGGGAGGAGAGAGAGGAAGGGAAAGGGAGGAGAAGAAGAGGAGGAGGAGAAAGTAGAGGAGGAAAAAGAAGGAAGAGGAGAAGAATTGGAGGAGGAGAGGAGGGAAGAGGGATGGGAGGAGGAGGAGAAAGAAGAGGAGAGGGGGGAAGAAGAAGAGGAGAAGGAGGAGGAAGTAGAAGTTGTTGAGAAAGTGCGTGGCCAGGTACCAGTGGCTCACACCTGTCATCCCAGCTACTCAGGAGGCTGAGATCTGAAGATTGTGGTTCAAAGCCAGCCCGGGCAGAAAAGTCTGCAAGACTCTTTATCTCCAATAAACAACTCAGAAACGCCAGAGTGGTGTGTGGCTCAAGTGGGAGAGCCTTGAGCCCAAAGAGGCTCAGGGACAGCGCCCAAGTCCTGAGTTCAAGTCCCAGGACGGGGGGGGGGGGGGGGGGGGGGGGTGGACAATGGACGTGGAGCTGTGTCTCAAGTGGTAAAGACACCATGCCTAGGCCCCAGGATGGGCACAAAAGAAGAGGAGGAGGAGGGGAGGGATGGCGGGGCCAGGGAAGGAGGAGGCCCGCCCCCCACCCTCACCCCTGCACCCCCAGACTGCGCGACGGCCCTGTTCGAGGCCAAGCGCCTGCTGATGGAGTCCAAGGAGGCGCTGGCGGAGCTGGAGCGCGGCTCCAGCGGCCTGGACGAGCAGCAGCGGCAGATCGGGAACCGCGTGAACAACACGCTCCTGCAGAAGATGCGGGAGACGCTGGAGCTGAAGGTACAGGGCTGCGGCGGGAGGGGGCGTGGGGGCCAGGAGGGGGCGCGGGGCCCCCACACCCACGACCCCCTGCCCCCCCCCCCCCCGCGCCCCGACCCCCAGGAGCGGATAAACATGACGCTGGGCCTCATGCGGGGCACCATCCACCGCTGCACCAAGTTCAGCCAGGAGATGTACGTGACCTGCGGGATCATCAAGGTACGCATACACCCGCGTGGGGCCTGCGAGTCTCAGTGTCCCCGCCCCCCAACACTCTGCCCCCCACTCCCGCCCCAGGGGCCTATGCTGAAGACTCACATGGAGGCCCGAGAGAAACTGGACAGACCCCTGGTTCGAATGTACCAGAAGCACGTGGGCACGCAGCTTCCCGAGGCCACACGCCTGGCTCAGGTAGGCGCACCCCACCCAGCCCCCCACCACGGACAGGAGCCGCGGCTCAAGGGGCAGAACGCAGCGTCCCAACAGCGCAAGGCCCCGAGTTCACAGCCCCGCACTGCCGAGAGAGGAACACGCACCGATCACCACGCTGCCTTCCAACCCAGCCTCCCAGGAGTCTCCTTTCTGTTTGTTTTTGCTCTGGGTGAACTCGGGTCTGGGCGCTGTCCCTGAGCTTTGTTGTCGTCATTTTGCTTATGGCTGGTGCTCTACCACTTGAGCCACAGCTCTGCCTCTAGCTTTTGTTGGTGGTTCACTGGAGATAAGGGTGTCTCAACAGCCTTGCTTGCCCAGGCTGGCTTCGAACCCCGATCCTCAGAGCCTCCTGAGTAGCTGGGATGACAGGCGTGAGCCACCGTGCCCAGCTCTATTCAGCCCTCTCTGGCAGTGCCGGGGGCCGGCAGGGTCCACCGGCCCAGGGCCTGGCCGGAACCCAGCCTGGCCTCTCTCCTCCCCTCTCCCCCGCTTCCCCTCCCAGGGCACCGACCAGCTCCATCAGCACAACATGCTCATGGAGAAGAACTTGAAGGAGCTGCTGGCCACGCGGGACAAGCTGGCCGGGTGCCTGGGCGCCAAGGAGATGGGCTACCAGATAGACCACAGCGTGGTGCGGCTGCGCCGGCGCCAGCAGAACCCGCACGTGGGCTACGAGCAGGCCCAGCAGCTGGTCCACCACTGAGGCCCAGCGCCCCCCACCCCTCCCCCAGCCCCTCCCCCTCCCAGCCCCCCTCTGGCAGAATTATAATTAAAAAGGCTATTTATCATGTAAACCTATTCCTGAAAGCTATTAGGAAGACGGGGGGGGGGGGCACCAGATGCCCTGGAGGTTCAAATCTCAGTCGCCTGGCTTCTTTAAGCTGTGCCACTTTGGGTACATCATCATCCCTCTCTGATCTGCCTCCCACCTACAACAAGACAAGGACACAGGGTCCCCGTCCTGGTCTATTTAATACCATGGGTTCCACTCCCCCCCCTTTCACATTTTTACTGGATAATTTTCTATTTAAAACACCCCCATAGGACTGGGAAGGTGCATTAGTGGTAGAGCGCTTGCCTTGCATGCCTTAGGCCCTGGGTTCGATTCCTCAGCGCCACATAAGCAGAAGTAAATAAAAATAAAGTTCTTTTTAAAAAAAAAAGGGGGGGCTGGGAAGGTGGCTCAGTGGTAGAGCGCTTGCCTTGCATGCCTGAGGCCCTGGGATCAATTCTTCAGCACCACATTAAAAAAAAAAAAAAAAAAGCATGGTCATAAAAAAGTCATCTCTTGGGACTGGGAAGGTGGCTCAGTGGTAGAGCACTTGCCTTGCATGCCTGAGGCCCTGGGTTCAATTCCTCAGCACCACATAAGAAAAAAGCCGGAAGTGGCACTGTGGCTCAAGTGGTAGAGTGCTAGCCTTGAGCTGAAGAGCTGAGGGACAGCACCCAGGCCCAGAGTTCAGGCTCCAAGACCTGACCCCCCAAAAAAAAGTCATCTCTTAATAGCAACAGAGAGAATATGTTACAAATATTTCTAAGAACATGGAAGTGTGGTTCAGGTGGCAGAGCACCTGCCTGGGAAGAGTCAGGCCCCAAGTTCACACTACTTCACACACACACATGCACACACACACACATATACACATACACATATACACACACATACACACACACTCACAATTTAAAAAGGGCTGGGAAGGTGGCTCAGTGATAGAGTGCTTGCCTCATATGCATGAGGCCCTGGGTTCGATTCCTCAGCACCACATACACAGAAAAAGCCAGAAGTGGCGCTGTGACTCAAGGAGTAGAGTGCTAGCATTGAGCAAAAGAAGCTCAGGGACAGTGCCCAGGCCCTGAGTTCAAGCCCAGGACTGGCAATAAATAAATACCCTCATATAAAGTGAGCATAAACAAGGGTGTCTCGCTGCATAAACTGCACATCAGTCTGGTCATTTAGGTCGTGAAATAACTGAAACCCCTTGGGATAATTCATATACACTTTTAAAAACAGACAAGGTAGACAGATCCTGTCTGGGCAAAAAGTCCTGGAGTCCTCTTCTCAATAGCAGCCGGACACAGTGCAGACGTGTCCCAGCCACCTGGGACACAAATGAGGAAGATCATGGCCCAGTCTGCTCACATGCAAGATCATGTGCAAAACAAGTGTGTGTGTGTGTGTGTGTGTGTGTGTGTGTGTGAGTGTGTACACACACTGGTTCTGCTGCTTGAACTCAGAGCCTGGGCGCTGTCCCTGAGCTGCATTTTGCTCAAGGCTAGCCCTCTACCACTTGAGCCACAGCGCCACTTCCAGTTTTTGAGTAGTTAGTTGGAGATGAGAGTCTCACGGAGACTTTCCTGCCTGGGCTGGCTTCAGACCTCAGTCTTCAGCTCAGCCTCCTGAGTTGCTGGGATGATAGGCGTGAGCCACCGTGCCCAGCCCTCCCTGTGTGTTTGGACCGGCCTGCAGCTCCTTTTCCTGGGGCTGCGCAATGCAGCGTCACCCGTCCCCATTCCCAGAACCTTTGCATGAGGATGCAAATGCTGCTCTGCAAGCAACGTCTTGTCCCACGGGATGGAAGCCTGCCACCCTCGCCCGGCTGACACAGCCCCAGCTGTCACCTCGGCGTGCACGTAACCCAGGCAGCATTTGCACAACCCCCAAAGTTGCCTCAGAGCCGAGGTTTCAGCTCGGTGGCCTCCCCAGGTGTGGGCTTTCCAGACAAGCCACAAGATGCTGGCCGGGTCACAGGTGAATCCAGTCACAATGGTGGAAGAACAGCATGAGGGAATGAAATCCAAACTCCAAACAGTGGTCGGCGAGCGCTAACCTCTCCTTTCATACAACATGGGGGCCCTGGGTTCCCTTACTGCAATAATGAGTAGACAGCTAGGATAATGTTAGCAGATGAGCAGAACAGCTCGCTGTCTGTGTGTGTCTGGCCATGGCAGACGATGCTAAGTGAAAGACATGGACACAAGAGGCGATTCTCCATTGTTGTTCTCCATGTGCTACATGATTCCTTTTTTCTATCGTGTTTTCCCCTCTATGGTATATCCCCTATTGTCACTGTATTTGGCCTTGGTACCCTGGGTACAATTTGCGGGGGGGGGGGGTTGGGGGAAGAGGGGAGGGGACAGCGCCAGGCCCAGAGTTCAAGCCCCATGACCACCAACAACAACAAAAAAAAACCTCTGGCTGGGAAGGTAGCTCCGTGGTAGAGCGCTTGCCTAGCATGCATGAAGCCCTGGGTTCGATTCCTCAGCACCACAGACACAGAAAAAGCTGGAGTGGCACTGTGGCTCAAGTGGTAGAGTGCTAGCCTTGAGCAAAAAAAGCTCAGGGACAGTGCCCAGGCCCTGAGTTCAAGTCCCAGGACTGGCAAAAAAATAATAAAATAAAGAGTAGGTCATCTCACAATTACAATCACACACACACACACACACACACACACACACACACACGAGTATTATTGAACCATAAAGAATGAAATGATGACATTAGTAGCAAAAAATGGATGGAACTGAGGATCCTCACATTAAGCAAAATAAGCCAGAGTCAAAAAGACAAATATCCCATGTTGAGTCCACATCTCTATAGAAAGAGATACATGAAGGAAGGGAGCAGGGAGGGAGGGAGGGAAAGGGAAGGAACGCGAAGGGAAGGGGAGACAGGGAAGAAGCCAGAGAGATATAAAGAAATGGAATGGGGGAAAAAGAACTTTCTAAAATAATCCCACATTTCCTCTTGATATGAGAGGAGAGAGAGAGACAGAGACAGAGACAGAGAGAAAGAGAGAGACAGAGACAGAGAGAAAGAGAGGGAGTGCAAGGGAGAGAGCCCTCTGTGTGTGACGCCGTAACATGCCCCCCCAGCAGCAGCTCCACGCCCCGCCATGCTGAGGAGACCACCAGGAAGCATCTAGAAAACCCAACCTCAGTCACCCCACCGTCTCCTCACTTCCGGCGTCCTGGCTCCTGAGGGCAGGATCTCCCTACAGATCTCAGCATTCACCCCGTGCTGCTGCCCTGACTCACTGGGGCTGACAGCCCGGGACTCGCGCTCCAGTGCTCTGGGCAGAAATGATCTTGTGCAAGCATCCCCCCCCAGCCCCTCCAGGACTCACTGTCTACTCCAGACCTCTTTCCTGACACTTTCTGCCCCCTTCCTCCCCCTCTCTTCTCTCTCTCTCTCCCTCTCCCTCTCATTTTCCCCCATTTCTTTCCCCGCCCTTTCCTGAGCACAGAAACATGTTTGCAGTTCTTCCTTGCAAGAACACACCACAGTGGCCATGTGTGCGTATTCGCGCTCTCAGGCGGATAATTGCTCTTTTATCTTCATCTCCCCCTCATTAGGAGCCCGCCTGAAACAGCCATGATTAAGTCATGCATCATCTTAAGTCACTCACCCCACGGGGACGCGGGGACACACATCCTCCTCCAGGAGACCTGGCTCTGCTCATGGGTCCTGCGGAGGCTTGGGGCAATCTCCTTCCCTTCCTTCTTCCATGTTGTCTTTGTTTTTGTCCATCGTGGGGTTTGAACTCTGGGCCTGGGCGCTGTCCCTCAGCTCTTCAGCTCAAGGCAAGCGCTCTACCACTTTGAGCCACAGCACCACTTCCGGTTTTCTGATGGTTCATTGGAGATAAGACTCTCACACAGCTTCCTGCCTGGGCTGGCTTTGAACCGTGATCCTCAGATCTCAGCCTCCTGAGTAGCTGGGATGACAGGCGGGAGCCACCGGTGCCCGGCTTTCTTTCTTCCTTGTTTATCATTGAAAACCCAGAGAGCGCACACATGACCCCAGCCAGAGGACCAAGCCCACCTCCTCAGACGCCAAGAGCACGTCCAGGCCAACCCACACGCAGCGCTGAGCCTCCGGGAGTCCGGGCTGCCCCTCGCACCAGCTGCCCACCGAGTACCATTCAAGAAGCCGTGTTGGAGAAAAGGGATGAAGAGAGGCGCGGAGGGCAGAGGGAAGGAGGAGGATATTCACAAGGTGTGTGGGGCTGGGCCTGGCGGCTCACTCCTGCCATCCTCACTACTCAGAGGCTGAGATCTGAGCATCGCCTGAGGGGGGAAGCTGACGAGATGGCGGGTGTGATGGGCCCTCTCTCCTTCTAGCTATACAGGGTACACAAGGAGGAGGGCTGAGCTTCAGCTTTCCCTCTGTGTCATCATGAAACCTTATAGGAAAACATTTTAAGCAAAAAAAGGCAGAGGTCCTGGCTCAAGGGAGAGAGCACCTGTCCCGCAGGGACAATGTCCAGTCCTTCGCTCCAACTAGACACGCAGCAAAAGAAGGTGTAGGGTTTGCTGAGTAAAAGCCACTGCTTCCCTCGTGTGTCAGAAACAGGAAGCCCCTACCACGCTCCACCACGGTGGGCACAGCTGTCTCATCTTTCCAGATGAGGAAACCGAGTCACCAGAGTGTGCCCTAGTTCAAGTCACTGGGATGGCGCCTTTGGAGTTGGATTCCAGAGTGAGCAGCCTTCCACAGTGCGCTCCTCTGTGCTTTCCACCAAGTGATCTACTGCTCCAGACTCCTCACCTGTGTGTGCCCCGCTTCCATCAGCCTTACACACACACACACACACACACACACACACACACACACACACACACACACACACACACACACACACACACACAATTTATAGCCAACTTACAGATATTGGAACAATGTGGATGTGTGTGCAGGAGGGAGGGAGGGAGGACGGGAGGGAGAAAAGAAGGAAGGAAGGAAGGAAGGAAGGAAGGAAGGAAGGAAGGAAGGAAGGAAGGAAAGAAGAAAAGGAAGGAAGGAAAGAAGGAAGGAAAGAAGGGGAGGGAGGGAAAGAAGGAAGTCCAGAGGGAGGAAGGGAGGAAGGGAGGAGGGAAGGAATGGAGGGAAGGAGAGAGGGAACACGAAGGCAGAACGGGCTGGGAGGATGGCTAAAGTGGTCCAGGCTCCCTGGGTTCAAAGCCCCAGCACTAGCCAGGCACTGATAATCAAGGAGGAAAACCATCCACTGCGGGAAGATGGCAGTTAATAAAACCTGTGTCATTCATTAGAATAAAAGAGGAGTAAATGCAAATTTCAGAAGCAGGATTTGATGTGGTATATATACACAATGGAATTCTATGCCTCCATCAGAAAGAATGACATTGCCGCATTTGTTAGGAAATGGAAAGACTTGGAAAAAATTATATTAAGTGAAGTAAGCCAGGCCCAAAGAAAACATAGGTCCCATGGTTTCCCTTATTTGCAATAACTAGTATATGTCTGAGTCAAGCAGAAAAGGTCAGATAAGGTGATGTTAGGGAAATGAACCCTAAGATATGTATTCAAATGTTTTTTTTCTTTCATGGAATTGTTTCTAACAGATTTATAAGATTATTTCTTTGTTGCTTTGTATGTCCCTCCCCCACAGTATAACCCCTGCTTTCACTGTATTTGAGGTCAGTGTAATTTTGGAGGGGAAGGGAAAAAACAAATAGTTTAAATAGGGATACAGGTGGACCCAATGCAACAATGAGATGTACAAGTCGTTATGTAAAAAAGGAACTTTACAACTTTGGTGCGGGGGTGGGGAGGGGGGGTGGGGGGAAGGATTGAGGGGGGGGCAGGGGGAGGATGGGAAGGGATAGGAAAGGGAAACAAAGGAGGAGCCTACAATGCTTGGTAAGAAATGTACTCATTATCTTGTCCATGTAATTGTAACCCCTCTATACAGAATTTTTGCAATAAAAAAATAAAGTAAAAAGAAGAAAAAAAAGAAAGAAGGAAGCAGGATTTGGGGGCTACGGGCACAGTGGGGTCACAGAGTCCTGGCGGAGCCCGTGTGAGGTCCCAGGTTCCAACTCCAGCCCTGAAACAATACCGACGGCCATCCTTGCTATTATTCTTTCAACAATCAGAAGTTCCATCCAACAATAACAAGGTACCGGTATTTCTACTGCGCCTGAACATATTCAGATTGTTTTCTCGTTATCAATACCAGAGGGAAGCTATTTCTCTTTTCAAAACAACGTGAACTTCAGGGGAAATAAAATGAGACATTCTAAGTGGGCGTCTGGGATCCGGGATCTTGGGAAACTCCACCACTGCCCTTCCTCCTTGAGTTGCAAAACTTTTGACACATTCCAGGAGGGAGAGGGAGGGAGGGAGAGAGGAGAGGGAGGGAGGGGAGAGGGAGGGGGGAGAGCGAATTCCTGGCTCTGGGCGTCATCCCCCAGACGTGGCTGACTCACTCCTGCCTGACAACCTGTCACCTCTTCTTATTGTCCTGGTGAGTTGTTGATCCTCCAGGCAGCCTGGGTTGGTGGGACGCTGGCCACAGGTTGGGGCTCAGCCACCCTCTCCCACCACCATCTCTGTAAAAGGGAGGCCTGGGGGGAATACTATGCTGGTGATAAAAAATATATATATATATGGGGCTGGGAAAGTGACTCAGTGGTAGAGCACTTGCCTTGCATGCATGAGGCCCTGGGTTAATTCCTCAGCAAACCACATAAGCAAAAAACAAAAAAAGCGGGAAGTGGCACTGTGGCTCAAGTGGTAGAGCGCTAGCCTTGAGCTGAAGAGCTGAGGGACAGCGCCCAGGCCCAGAGTTCAAGCCCCACGTCTGGACCCAAAAAAAAAAAAATAGGTTTCTGATCCAGGCAAACAGACAGAGAAAGGCTGCAGGGAGGCATGGAGGGGTGTGCTTGCCCAGGAGGGCCATGCGGGATCTGAGTGTGTGCTGGTCTCTGACCCAGTGTGGAGGCCGATCATCCTGCCACCTCCCAGGGAGAAATGGGACTCAGAAAGCAGGGCACGGAGAAACACCTTCCCTCACCACTCTCCAGAAATGATCAGCTGGGCACCGGTGGCTCACACCTGTAATCCCAGCGATTTAGGATGCTGAGATCTGAGGATCCTGATTCAAAGCCAGCCCAGGCAGGAAAATCCATGAGACTCTGATCTCCAGTGAACCACCAGAAAACCAGAAGTGGCGGCGCTGTGGCTCAAGTGGTAGAGTGCTCGCCTTGAGCAATATAAGCTCAGAGACAGTGCCCAGGCCCCAAGTTCAAACCTCAGGACTGGCACAACAAATAAATAAACAAATAAGAACAAGAGTGGTAGTTGAGTCCCCAGGTCTTTCTAGTTACGGATTTGCACTGCGCATCATGGCTGCTCATTTGTGTCAACCCCGCATGGTTCATGTGTCCTCTGTCTTTTGGAAACAGAAGGCCTCTGGCTATTTCATTTGGGGTCAGTACAGGGATTTGAACCCAGGACTCACACTTCCTAGGCAAACACTCTACCACTTGAGCCACACCACCAGTCAATGAAGGAAGACTCACTAAGCACCATTGTAAAGGCGATGTGGCTCCAGAAAGCACTGAGAACTCTGGATGATGGCCCCAAGCTGGTCCAATCTCCTGCCAGAGCTTCATTTCACCTGCCAACTGCCATCTAAGTGGTCGCCGTGGTCTTCTTTCTCCTCCTCCTCCCTCTCCCCCTCCTCCTCCTCCTCCCTCTCCTCTTCCTATTCCTCTCCCTCCTCCTTCTTCTTTTCCTGGTTCTGGGACTTGAATTCAGGGCCTGGGCGCTGTCCTGAGCCTCTTTGTGCTCAAGGCTAGCATTCTAACACTTGAGCCACACACCACTTCCAGCTTTTTCTGAGTGGTTCATTGGAGATCAGAGTCTCACGGACTTTCCTGCCCAGGCTGGCTTGGAACCACGAACCTCAGCTCTCAGCCCGCTGAGCAGCTGGGATGACAGGAGTGAGCCCTGGCACCCGGCTCACTTCTTACCGTATTGCTTTCTCTCTCCCTTCCCAGACTAAGCTTCACCATGACTGCCCCTCACAGCTCACTGTGTGACCACACAGCCACGGTGTCCGCCATCGAGTCCTCTCTCCCTCCTTGGCCTCCGCCATTCCTCAGTCTGGCCCCCTGCTCTACAAGCTGTGGCTTCCATGTGTCCTTCTGGACAACTCCGATTCATTCTCAGTGTCTTCCCTTTCAACTCATAATTCTGTATCCTCTAGCAGCGTGCCCGCACCTGAGTCGATTTTCCAGGCTGTCTTCTCTCTGACTAACCGAGTGTTTGATCCTCTTATTAATATAATGAACCACTTAATCAATTCCTCTCACCCTGACACGGTGTAGACCTCTCTAGAACATCTGGACTGCAGCATTTCAAAGATACACGACCAGCCATTAGTAACAAGAAGCCGTGCATTCCCATATACAGCCCCTCAGGGCTGCCCAGGGCTGGCTTCAAACCTCAGTCCTCAGATCTCAGCCTCCTGAGTAGCTGAGATTACAGGCGTGAGTCACCCATACCTGACCCTGTCCGTTGTTTGAGTGCATGTTACTTGGTGCCGCACAGTATAAAACACATGCAGATGAAGAACTCCAATCCACCGACCCCTCCTCCTAGACCCCATCTCCCTCACCCTTTACCCCGTATCATTCAATAGCTCCCAGTGAGTTCCAATCTGGCTTATCTCACTCAACATGATCATCTCCAGTCTCACACACTTTTCCCTGCAAATGATTTTGTTCTTTTTGTTTGGTTTGGTTTGGGTTTTTGGTCAATCATGGGGCTGGGACTCGGGCCTGGCTGCCATCCCTGAGCTCATTCGCTCAAAGTTAACCCTCTACCACTTTGAGCCACAGCACCACTTCTGTGTTTTTGTGGCTCATTGGAGAAAAGAGGCTCACAGACTTTCCTGCCCAGGCTGGCTTTGAACTGTGATCCTCAGTTCTCAGGCCCCTGAGTAGCTAGGATGACAGGTGTGAGCCCCCAGTGCCTGGCTTCATTTCATTCTTCCATTGGGTAGCTCCATCCATTCATCAGCAGGTGGACGTGTAAGCTGAGTGCACACAGCGTGGGGGTTGTGAATGGAGCGACAGTAATCACGGGTGGGTGAGTGTCTCTGTTGTGTGCTCAAGTGTGTGTGTGTGTGTGTGTGTGTGTGTGTGTGTGTGTGTGTGTGTGTACACCAGTATGAGGGCTTGAACTCAGGGTCTGCCATGGACTTTTACCCCAGGCAGGCTTTGAGCTGGGATCCTCAGGACTCAGCTTCCTTGAGTAGCTAGGATTTATAGGTGTGCACACTGGTGCCTGGTTTTACACATGGTTACTTATTGAGATGATGAGAATATTCTAGAATGGCATGTGGTTTACACATGGTTACCTATTGAGATGATGATGAGAATATTCTAGAATGGCATGTGGTAAGGACTCCAATCAGTAAATATAGGAAATAAAATAAATAAGGAAAAGCCCCTGAGTTGGACACTTTCTGTGGTCAAGCCCCGTGGTAGGTGAATGAAAGCTGGGAACATTTTTTTAAAAATCACAAAAATAAGCCGGATGTCAGTGTCTCCCACCTGTCATCCTAGCTACTCAAGAGGCTGAGATCTGAGGATCGCGGTTCAAAGCCAGCCCGGGCAGGAAAGTTCCTGTGAGACTCTGATCTCCAAAGAACCACCAGAAAACCGGAAGTGGCGCTGTGGCTCAAGTGGTAGAGCGCTCGCCTTGAGCTGAAGAGCTGAGGGACAGCGCCCAGGCCCAGAGTTCAAGCCCTACCACCAACCCCCACAAAAAAAATCATGGAAATAAAATGAAATACTGATTGATACTGGGGGGGGCAGCGAATCTCCATGGAAGCAGCCGGATGCCACCGCCCTGGCCCTGGGTGGCAACTGTGCCAGTTACCAGCTGGCTGAGCTCAAGCAGTCATTCCAATGTCCCAACTGTGGGCTTCGATTTCCCCATCTGCCAAGCAGAGGCGCCACGCTCACCTCCCTCCCACAGGCTGCGAGGTTAGCTGGGGCACGTGCGCGCCGGCACACACACACACACACACACACACACACACACACAGGATCAAGGGATCGGGCACGCCAGGCGGCAGCCAGCTTTGCCAGGGGGTGTTCTCCACGCCGAGCGCGCCAGGCCTCACTCCATGGGTGGCTGACGATTTCTACACCCAGGCCGGGCCCTGGGTGTGTCCTGACTGGAGTCAGGAGGTGGCAGAAGCTTTGGTGGCAATAAAAGGGACTAGCCGTCACAGGCGGCGCTCTGGGGAGGAAGCCGGGAAGAGCCCACTCCACTGGCCTGAGCCGCGAGCCGGGAGAGCAGCGGGCATCAAGGTGAGTGATGGCCATGCCCCCTCCCTCCGCTCCACCCAGCAGCGGCCCAGGCCACTTCCCGGAGTGAAGGATGTTTGAAAGGAGGGGTCTCCCGCATCACCTGGGTGAATGACAACTCCTTTCTTTGTACAGCGACTCCAGGAGGATTTGGGGGTTTGTTTGTTTTTTCAAAAAGGAATCAATTTAAACACTGGATGTGTTCTTGGATTTTTTTTTTTTTTGCTTTGTTCATGTTTTGGTTTTTTGTTTGTCTGTTTGGGTGCCAATCCTGGGGCTTGAACTCAGGGCCTGGGCGCTGTCCCTGGGCTCCTTTTGCTCAAGGCTAGCGCTCTACCACGTGAGCCACAGCGTCTCTTCCAGCCTTTTGTAAGTGATTTAGTGGAGATGAGCCTCACGGACTTTCCTGCCCAGGCTGGCTTTGAACCTCGATCCTCAGATCTCAGCCTCCTGAGTAGCTGGGATGACAGGCGGGAGCCACCAGTGCCTGGCACTTTTTTTTTTTTAATATGCTGCTTCGTAATGCAGGCAAAAGCAGATGGGGCCGTGGGAATCCTAAAGCCTACCTTGCTTCATTGCTACACTTAAAGGAAGCATGCATCCCCCTCTCCCTCCGGTCCTTTGTGTTCAGGTGGGAAAACAAGACTCAGAGAGGGGACAGAGATACTGAAGGTCACATCACCAGGAGGAGCCAAGGCAAGAGGAGATTCTGGTTTGTCGGGTTCTAGAGCCTTACTTCCACCTCCTCCTCCTTCACAACACACGGCTCACCTCCACCTTTCACTCATGTATTCCCAGTACTTAACACATAATACTCAGAAAATGTGTGCTGGGTGGATGGATGGGTGGATGGATGGGTAAGTGGATGGACAGATGAATGGATTGATGGATGGGTGAGTGGATGGATAGATGAATGGATTGATGGATGGGTGAGTGGATGGATGCTAGATGGATGGATGGATGGATGGATGTGTGGGTAGATGGAGGGATGGTGGGTGAATAGATGCATAGGTGGATGGGTTAATGGATGAAGAAATGTACAGACAGATGAATGGGTAAGTAAGGTGGATGGATGAGTGGATGGATAAATGGGATGGATGGATGGATGACAGATGGATGGTGGATGGATGGATGGATGGATGAATGATAGATGGATGAGTGGATGATGGTGGATGGATTGGTGGATGGATGGTGGATGGTGGATGGATGGGTGGATGGTGGTGGATGGATTGGTGGATGGATGGATGGTGGATGGATTGGTGGATGGATGGATGGATGGTGGATGGATGGGTGGATGGTGGATGGATGGGTGGATGGTGGTGGATGGATTGGTGGATGGATGGATGTAAAGATCATTGGATGGGTTGACGGATGAGTATATGGTAGGTGAGTAGATAGGTGAGTGATGTGGACGGATGATAGAGGAAGACAAGGCAAGTATTATGACACCAAAATCATCAAGGAACTCTTCGCTAACAATAAACTCCAGGCTAACAATAAATAACATAAAATACAAAATAATGTAAAGCAAAGTGATGGGAAAATACCAAGAATGTGCCTGAAGTCTCTCCATCCAGCCATAGAGCACCACGGACTCTGAAAGAATAGAGCACTTTGATAGACTCGTTTTTTTTTTTTTTTTTCTTGCCATGGGGCTTGAACTCTGGGCCTGGGCACGGTCCTTCAGCTCTTCAGCTCAAGGCGAGCGCTCTACCACAGGAGCCACAGCACCGCTTCCAGCTTTTTCTGAGTAGTTAAGTGGAGATAAGAGTCTCATGGACTTTTCCCCCCAGGCTGGCTTTGAACCATGATCCTCAAATCTCAGCCTCCTGAGTAGCTAGATCATGGGGCCTGAACTCTGGGCCTGGGCGCTGTCCCTCAGCTCTTCAGCTCAAGGCTAGCGCTCTACCACTTGAGCCACAGCGCCACTTCCCACTTTTTTCTTTTTGCTTATGTGGTGCTGAGGAATCGAACCCAGGGCCTCAGGCATGCAAGGCAAGCGCTCTACCACTGAGCCACCTTCCCACCCCTGGTGCCCCGCTTCTGCTAGCACTTTGCTAGAACTTTCTCAAGGCCAAAAGAGGATAGCCAGACAAACTTCTTCACATTACAGAAGCACAGCTTCAGAGGATATTCCCAGCCCCAAGGGCTCATGCCTGTCATCCCAGCTGCTCAGGAGGCTGACCGCTGAGGATGGAGGTGCAGGCAGAAGAGTCCATGGAACTCTTATCTTCCATAAGTCACCAAAAAAAGACAGACGTAGACATGTGGCTCACGTGGTAGAGCGCCAGCCTTGAACAAAGAAGCTCAGGGACAGCGCCCAGGCCCCGAGTTCAAACCCGAGGACCACGCGCGCACACACACACACACACACACACACACGCACAGAGTAATGCTACACACACACACACACACACGCACACACACACACACACGCAGAGTAATGCTACACACACACGCACGCACACACATGCACACACACACACAGAGCAATGCTACACACACACGCATGCACACACGCAGACACACACGCACGCACACATACACACACACGCACACAGCAATGCTCCTCACATTCATGGAACTCTCATCTTAAGCCTGAGCCCTGAAGCCCCTCCTCACAGTCCCCCAGCCCGTCACCCCGGTCGCCCCGTCCCCCAGGGCCCCGCAGAGCTGCGGCTGTGGCGGGAGCTGCCGGCTCCGAGGGCCTCGGGTGCAGGGCCTGGCCGCAGCGGTGCTTTCCGAGAGGCCCCGTGCCGGGGCGGCCACCTGTGCCCGGGCTGAGCCCGGAACAATTCCCCACCGCCATCCTCACAGCTCCCAGACGGCCAGCCCGAGCTTGTGTCCAGCCGCCGCCCGCAAGCCCACGCCGGGATGGAAGCAGAGATCCAGCCTCAGCCTCTGGAGGAGGTGTGCGGGGCAGTGGAGGGGTGACGGGGAGGTGTGGGGAGAGGGGACGTGAGGAGGGGGGACGTGGGGAGGAGGGAGGTGTGGGGAGGGGGGACATGGGGAGGGGGGACGTGGGGAGGGGGGACGTGGGGAGGAGGGAGGTGTGGGGAGCAACAGTGTTGAAGCCCGAGGACCAGCACACATGTACACACACTTACACACACGCACACGCGCGTGTGCACACACACACAAAATTCACAGTTGAGTGTGAACTGTGCCCAGGTAACAAATAATTCTGTAGTCCACACTCCATGTTCTATTTGGGATATACTTGCTTGTTTCTCACTTACTTTATTTAATCTGAAATGTCAGGATCACTAGACCCCATGTTGTTCTTCTTGTTGTTTTTTTGTTGTTGGTCAGACCTGGGCTTGAACTCAGGTCTGGGCGCTGTCCTGAGCTTCTTCTGCTCAAGGCGAGCGCTCTACCACTTGAACCACAGCGCCCTTCCTGATCTTCCTGTGTGTGTGGAGCTAAGGAATCGAACCCAGGCCTCACGCATGCTAGGCCAGCTCTGTAGCACGGAGCCCCTTCCCGGGTCCTGCGCCCCACGTTTTCCCGGCCACGCCCCACTGTCTCCCTGCCTGTCCCGGCCCTGCTGACGCCTACTGTCATGTGGGGTCCCAGGAGACATACGACATGTCAGGCGCCCGCCTGGCCCTCACGCTGTGCGTCACTGAAGAGCGAGAAGGTTCCGAGGTGGATCTGGACGCCCTGGAGCGCATGTTCCGCCAGCTGAGATTTGAAAACACCACGAAGGAAAACCCCACTGGGCGGGTACTGGACTGGGGGGGATGGGCACGGGGGGGGGGCAGGGGCCACAGCGAGGCCTGGGCCAGAGCCCAGCTCAGCCTCACCTCTCTCCCTTCCAGCAATTTCTAGAAGAGATGAAAACATTCCAGGAGACCCTGGACGGCTGGGCGGAGCCGGTCAGCTGCGCCTTCGTGGTGCTCATGGCCCACGGGGACGAGGGGCTGCTCAGGGGGGTGGACGAGGAGATGGTGGAGCTGGACAACCTCTTTGCGGCCCTGAACAACAAGAACTGTGCGGCGCTGCGGGGGAAGCCCAAGCTGTTCATGGTGCAGGCCTGCCGGGGAGGTGAGGCCCGCCACACCGCGCCGCTCCGCGGCCTGCGCGCTACACCAGGCCCGGAGCTCGAGCCCAAGGCCGGGCGCTGTCCCTGCGCTCTGCAGCTCCAGGCCAGCGCTCTACCGCTGAGCCGCAGCCCCACGTCCGGCTTTCTAGTGGCTCATTGGAGATCAGAGTCTCAGGGACTTTCCTGCCCAGGGTTGGCTTTGAACCGTGATCCTCAGATCTCAGCCTGCTGAAGAACTAGGATGACAGGCGTGAGCCACCGTCGCCCGGCTCCCCATGTTACTTTCAAGTAATATTAGGCTCCCACAAATCATGCCCAGGTCAGGGCCTCAAACCACGGGCCTCCAGATCTCTGCCTCCCCCAAGGGCTGAGATGACAGGCATACGACGTACCCTTCATCCGTCATATCCTTCATCCATCCCTCCTCCATCCTGAGCCCCAGCTGAGAGCACACACGCGTGCGTGCACACACACACACACACACACACACACACGCACACACCCCAGGCCCTCCCCCCACCCCCCGGCGGCCCCTGGGCCCCTCTGACGCAGCTCGCTCCTCTTTGGTGTTCCAGAACACAGGGACCTCGGTGAAGCCATCGGCGGGGACCAGGTGGCCGTGATCGAGCAGGAGCACCCCCAGACCATCCCGACGTACACAGACACAGTGCACGTCTACGCCACCATGGAGGGTACGCGCTCCCTGGCCGTTGGCCCGGGGTGGGCGGGTGCTCTCCCCCCTCCCGCCAGCGCCCCCCCTCCGAGCGCCTCTCCCACCCCACCCCAGGGCACATCGCCTACAGGCATGAGCAGAAAGGGTCGAGCTTCATCCAGACGCTGGTGGATGTGTTCACCAAGAAGAAAGGGCCCGTCCTGGAGCTGCTCACCGAGGTAATGTGGGGCGAAGGTGGCGCAAGGCCTGAGCAAGGTGGGACCCCAGCAGCCCCCTCCCCCCCAGTCTCTCCATCCCCACCCCCACCCAGCCCAATCCCACCCAGACAAAAAAGAAACGGAAATGTCTACTACTCAGGAGGCTGAGATCTGAGGATCGCGGTTCAAAGCCAGCCCGGGCAGGAACGTCCGGGAGACTCTGATCTCCCATGAACCCCCAGAACACTGGAAGAGGCGCTGTGGCTCGGGTGGTAGAGCGCCCGCCTTTGCTGAGCAGCTGAGGGCGGGGCGCCCTGCTCCCCCCAGGGCCGGGTCCCCTCAGTGACACGTGTGATTGCAGGTGACCCGGCGCATGGCGGAGGCAGAGCTGGTGCAGGAAGGCAGAGTGAGGAAAGTGAACCCCGAAATCATGAGCACCCTCCGCAAACGGCTCTACCTCCAATGAAACCCCAGAGCCCGCTGACAGCGCCACCAGCCACCCTGCTCCTTCTCTGTGTCCCCTCCCGGCGAACCCCGCCCCGGCCAGAGCGGGCCAGGCGCTGGGGGTACCCCACTCACCCAGGCACGGAGTGCACCCACCTAGTCTCTTCATTGTTCTTCCTCTCCACAATCAAACCACACAGTATCCACTCTCAAACCCAAGCTTGCTCTCCTCCTCCTCCTCCTCCTCCTGCTCCTCCTGCTCCTCCCCCTCCCCCTCCCCTTCCCCCTCCTTCCCCTCCTCCTCCTCCCCCTCCTCCTGCTTATCTTCTCTCTCTTCTATCTCCTCTTTCTCTCTTCCCTCTCTCTCCGCTTTGGAACTGCCTCCTCTACTTTTTCTAATACCCTGCATTCTGGGCACTCTCCAAGAAAATTCCACCACTGTCTCTCTCTATTCTCGAATCTTCCATGCTCCATCAGAGCACCCCGGGGCTCCAGGGCACCCCTCACCCCGTATCTCTGTTCTTTTCCACAGCCCATATAACTGACGCCCAGAGAGGTTCAATAATTGATCAAATGCCACACAGGATGACGGAAGTAGACTCGGGTCTAACTTTAATTCCACTGTCATTTTTCCAAGTCTTCATCCAGCATAAAACATTTCTCTTTCTTCTCACTCTCTTTGGAAATGTATGATCATTGAAGGGGAGCCAACTCAACATGTCGGTTTATGAGGACAATGCTTCTTCTCCCCCACACACACACACAGAATCATTCCTAACACTCCTTCCAGTTCATTCTGTCCTCTGACCCAGGGTGAGCCGAATGCCGGGAATCAGCAGCAGCTGGAGGGAGGGAAGGGCCGTTGATGGACATAAGGAATGATCAATAAACAGCTGCTGAACTTAGCAAGACATGTGTGGGAATCCTTGTTCAAACCACAAATCTGAGGCGTGCACCGGCGGCTCACGCCTGTCACCCTGGCTGCTCAGGAGGCTGAAATTAGAGGATGCCATTCTTATGTCAGCCTGAGCAGGAAAGTCTGGGAGACTCTTAGCTCCAGTTAACAAGCAAAAACCCAAAGTGGAGATGTGGCTCAAGTGGTAAAGCACTAGCCTTGGTGGGGGGAGAGCTTAGGGACAGCACCCAGGCCCTGAATTCAAGCCCCAGAACCAGTACAAAACAAATAAGTAGGGGCTGGGAAGGTGGCTCAGTGGTAGAGCGCTTGCCTTGCTTGCCTTGCAGGCCCTGGATTCCATTCCTCAGCACCACATAAGCAGAAAAAGCCAGAAATGGTCCTGTGGATCAAATGGTAGAGCGCTCCCCTTGAGCACAAAGAGGCTCCAGGGACAGAGCACAGGCCCTGCAGACAAGACTGGAAAAAATAAATTCACATCAACAAAAAAGGATCCCTACAACTTGGGGGCGAAGGTCTGTGTGTGAACAAGGAACAGGGTAACATTGTTCAAAAAGATATGCACCCCTCACCCAACTTGTATAACAGTAACCCCTCTGTACACTAGAATCATAATAATGAAATAATAAAAATATTGATGTTGTATACAATTGTTCCCTGTCCAGAATATTCCCCAGGAGGCCTCTGACCATGGAACAGTGCCTTGCCCGGCACGTGGGAGCTCACCAGGCCCCAGGAACACACATACGTAGCCAGTGAGCCACCATTTCCAGCCTGGTGCCAGTGACAGACATGACTAATCAAATCACAGTGAACAAAGATGCATCCTGGAAGTTGCTCTCTGTTCTGCATCCAGGAAGGGGCACTTGCCGGATTATTTGTATCCTTCCCAGCCATGACTTTTATTTCCTGCCAGTCCTGGGGTTTGAACTCAGGGCCTGGCTCTGTCCCTGAGCCGCTTTTGCTCAACACTGGCACTCTACCCCTTGAGCTCCATCTCCACTTCCAGACTTGTGGTGGTTCGTTGGAGGATAAGCGTCTCATGGACTTTCCTGCCCCAGTGGGCTGGCTTGGAACCGTGATCCTCAGAGTTCAGCCTCCTGAGTAGCTGGGATCATAGACGTGAGCTGCCAGAGAGAGCCCAGCAACATATTGTTTAATGCGTGCTGAGTGAGTCCCGCAGTATTGAAGATGTGACTTCGATGGGGTCTTATGGAGCAGAAGTCCGAGGGCTTCTTGTCCGCATGAAGGATGCTCAGTGGATTCCTGCCCTTGGGATTTTACTAAAAGCAGATTTCTTTCAAGCACACTGTGTGGGGGAGGGGCCAGTCCCGAGCCTGAACTGAAGGCCTGGCACCCGCCCTTAACTTTTTCACTTAGAGCTATTGCTCTACCCCGTGAGCCACAGCTCCACTTCTGGATATTATTTTTCGGTAGTTCATTGGAGATAGTCTCATGGACTTTCCTGCCTGGGGCTGGCTTCGACCCACGATCCTCTAGATCTCAGCCTCCTGAGGAATGAGGATGACAGGCGTGAGCCACCAGCACCTGGCTTTGAAAATTGAGGACACAAACTGGTCCACCTTCATTCTGAGCAGTTGGTTATACAGAAGGACTGTATTGCAAGTGTTGACGAAATTGCTCTGATAGCTGATCAATCGAGAGAAACGAGGTCACCCTCACCCTAACGCATTAAACTAATCCCCTAATAACCATGATCCTCACGGATTCCCCCCAGGACATCCAGGCAGGGGAACCGGCGCTCAAGTGAGTTCTCTTAGCTTCTGACAATTGTGAGACTCAGGGGGGACAGAGGGGGGAGGGGAAGGAAGAAGAAGAGGAGGGGAAGGAGGAAAGGGAGGTCTGAGCCTTTCTGATGGGGCTGCCTACAGCCACGGCGTCATTTCCGTTTCCAGTGCTTTCTGTTTCCACGTGCCAGCGCCCCTCGAAGCAGCTGCGCTCAGCTGATCAGCAAGGCCGTCCCAGAGACAGGGGTGTGGATGCACATGTCCCTGCTTTTCCACCAGAACTTCTAGGGCCTTAGCCAGGCGCTGGTGTGTACTCCTGTCACCCTAGTTACTCAGGAGGGTAAGATCTGAAGATCACGGTTCAAAGCCAGCCCAGGAAAGAAAGTCTGTGAGACCCTTTTCTCCACTCAATCACCAAAAAGCCTGAAGTAGAGCTGTGGCTGAAGGGGTAGAGCGCCAGCCTTGAGCAAAGAAAAGCTCAGGGACAGTGCCCAGGCCTTCAGTTCAAGCCCCAGGACTAGTACCAAATTAAAAAAAAAAAAAAACAAAACGTTTAGGGTCTAAACCAGGCACTGGTGTCTCTTGCCTCTAATCCTAGCTACTCAGGAGACTAAGATCTAGAGGTTCATGTTCAAGATCTCCTTCAGGCAGAAAAGTTCACATGACTCCACCTGCAGAATAACCAGCAAAAGGGAGAGATGGAGCTGTGGCTCAAATGGTAGCATGCCACCCCTGAGTGACAAAGTTCAGGAACAGTGCCCAGGCCAATTTCAAACTTCAAAATTGCCAAGAGAAAGGAAGGAAGTAAGGAAGGAAGGAAGGAAGGAAGGAAGGAAGGAAGGAAGGAAGGAAGGAAGGAAGGAAGGAAGGAAGGAAGGAAGGAAGGAAAGAAGGAAGGAAGGAAGGAAGGAAGGAAGGAAGGAAGGAAGGAAAAGAAAGAAGTTAACAAGAGAGGAGGATTCAGGCTGTTATTCAGCTGTAACTATCATTTTCTTTCTTTGGTGCCAACACTGGGGCTTGAACTCCACGCCTGAGCTTCTCTCGTGGGGCTTTTTGTCTTGAGACTTGAGCCACAGCTTCACTTCTGGCTTTTTGATAGTTCATTGGACATGAGAGTCTCGTGGACTTTCCTGCCCAGGCTGGCTTTGAACCGTGATCCTCAGATCTCAGCCTCCTGAGTAGCTGGGATGACAGGCAGGAGCCACCGGCGCCCGGCTTGTCCTGGTACACTGGGAATTTTAACCGGATGAAAGCTACATGAAATGCCTTATCTTGAACTCCACCCCTAGGAATGTTTGTTTACTGAGGAGCTGTTTGTGGTAGCAACAAAGAATGAACTGGAAATTTCCCTGCAGCTCCTCGGAGGGAGCCGGGCTGCATAAACACAGGTCACACCTCCTGTGAGATATTACACAGCATTAAAAATAATGAGTCAATGCATATGTATCTCTCCGCTTGGAGGAACTCCATGAAATACGTGCTGCCCTTAAACAAAAAGCAAGCTCTGAAAACACATCGACGGTACATTCTCCCAGACAAAGTGGGGTTTGTACAAACACACACACACACACACACACACAAACAAATAGTCTACTGTTAGCATTAATTACATGAGAATGGATGGATAGATAAGACAGTCAGGTGGACAGAATGATGGATGGATGAATGGATGGATGGATGGATGGATGGATAGACAGGCAGATGGACAGATAGATATAGATGACAGACGGATGACAGAGCGAGAGATGGGTGGACAGGTAGATGAATAGATAGATATAACATTATCTTATGTAACAGATCCTGAAGAGGAGAGGTGTTGGTTAAAGGGAGACAAAGGAACAAGACGGTAAAAATAAGTTGCACCAAAGTAGACAAGATACCAAGTTATGTAGTGCAAAGCTTTAGTCCCAGCCACTTAGGAAGCTAAGGCAAGAAGAATGGACAACGTGGTAAGCTCCAATACCAAAGAAGAGGTCGGGCGCCGGTGGCTCCCGCCTGCCATCCTAGCTACTCAGGAGGCTGAGGCCTGAGGATCACAGTTCAAAGCACCAGCCCTGACAGGACTCGTCTTCAATGATCTACCCAGAAAACTGGAAGCAGAGCCGTGGCTCTAGGGGTAGAGCACCAGCCTTGAGCTGAAGAGCACAGGGACAGCGCCCAGGCCGAGTTCACACCCGGGGATTGGCACCAAAAAAGAAAGAAAGAGATGAGCCGCCAGTGCTGAGCAGGACAGAAGCTCAGACCTCAGCCTGGCGCCTGGGGAAGTGGGGATTGCAGGGGGGAGGGCAGGGCTGTGGAGGGTGGGGGGGAAGGGCCGGGCCGGGGTGCAGGCTGGGCTGGGATTTCACTCTCAGAAGAGCGGGGGCAGAGGAGGAAGGGAAGGACTCGCGTGGGCAGTGAGGATTCCAGCTATGGGCCAACCCTCCATCACCTAAGCTGTCCTCACAGGACCCCGGTGGGGGGGAGACCAGGAATATCAATGAGCGGAATGCAAATGTAGGGCGGGCCACCACAGGCATGAAAAATGGCGGAGAAGGGAATGCCCTGGGCCTGCTGGCTGCCAGATGGATGAGATAGGTGTGTGATGATGAAATGGAGGGCAGGGCCGCATGTGGGATGGGTTTCTTCATGGCCAGGGCTGGGCAGAGGGGGGGAGGGAGGGGGAGAGAGAGATTGAGGGAGAGGGAGGGAGAGAGAGAGGGGGGAGGGAGGGAAGGAGGAAGGAAGGAAGAAAGGAAGGAAGGAAGGAAGGAAGGAAGGAAGGAAGGAAGGAAGGAAGGAAGGAAGGAAGGATCACTGGACTACCAAAAACTGGATTAACTGTCACAAGTGCAAAACAAAGTTCATGCACAATCCTTCCCGAACACTTCGTTTCCCAGCATAAATTAATGTGCATGCTCACGCCTGTAATCCCAGCTAATTGGGAGGCTGAAATCTGAGGATCAGGGTGTGAAGTCATCAAGTCATCATGGGCAGGAAAGTTGGTGAGACTCTTATCTCCGATGAACCACCAAAGAGCTGGAAGTGGCGCTGTGGCTCAAGTGGTAGAGCGCTGGCCTTGAGCTGAAGAGCTGAGGGACAGCGCCCAGGCCCAGAGTTCAAGACCCACAACCGACAAAAAAAAAAAAAAAAGGAAAGAGAGAAATGTACTCATTACCTAAATTATGTAACTGTAACCCCTCTGTACAGCACCTTCACAATAAAATTTAAAATTAAAAAAAAAATCTAGGAATGGGCTGACATTGTAGTTCAATAGAAAGAACTTGTTCAGTAGTAGGACAATAGTTCAATAGTAGAAAACTTGCCTAACGTATAACATCCCAGGTGTGAAAGCCGAGAAAAAAAATTAATAAATAACAGTTACCTATGAAATAACTAGAATAGAGTCAATACAGACTAACTACAATAGCCCGGCACTGGTGGCTCACACCTGTAATCCCAGCGACTCAGGAAGCTGAGATCTGAGGATTGCCGTTCAAAGCCAGCCCAGGCAGGAGAAAGTCCATGAGACTGTTATCTACGATGAACCACCAGAAGACTGGAAGTGGCGCTGTGGCTCAAGTGCTAGAGGCTAGCCTTGAGCTGAAGAGCTGAGGTACAGCGCCCAGGCTCAGACTTCAAGCCCCACGACTGACTAAATAAATAAATAGCTAGAAGAGAGGGTTCCCAAGACACAGAAATGATGAATGTTTAGTTATGTGGAAACATGTAGCACCAGGTGGATGTGAATTAAATTAGCACCGCAGCACACAAGCAAATGAGCAATCGACGGTTGTGTAATACCTGTGATTATTAGGTGCCAATTCAAACCAAATAAATACAATGTAAATCCACTCCTAGGCAAACGGACAAACTTTACACAATACCAGGATCGACAAGCGCTGTATCTAGGACAGCCAAGGCACGTGCTCCTTGCAACAAGCTTTTTTTTGGGGGGGGGAGGGTTCTGGTCGTGGGGCCTGAACTCTGGGCCTGGGCGATGTCCCTCAGCTCTTCAGCTCAAGGCTAGCGCTCTACCACTTGAGCCACAGCGCCACTTCCGGCTTTTTTCTTTTTTGCTTATGTGGTGCTGAGGAATCGAACCCAGGGCCTCAGGCATGCAAGGCAAGCCCTCTACCACTGAGCCACCTTCCCAGCCCCTTGCAGCAAACCTTTTATGTGTATTTTTTAACCTCTTAGTTTTCCATCTTCCTTTATTCCCAGATTTATGTATGGTTAAGAAACAAGGGTGGACCTAGCTGCACACTGTGGAGAGTCTGTGAGACTCTTAACCTCCAGTTAATCACCAAAACACCAGAAGTGGAGCTGTGGCTCAGGTGGTAGAGCGCCAGCCTTGAGTAAAAAGGCTCAAGTCCGGGCCCTGAGTTCAAGTCCTAGGATTGGCACACACATACACACACACACACACGCACACACGCACACACACGCACGCACACACACATACACAAGCACACACACGCACAAGCACACATGCACACAAGCACACACACACAAGCATACACACACACACAAGCACACAAGCACACACGCACACACACACACAAGCACACACGCACGCACGCACAAGCACACGCACGCACACACACACACACGCACACACGCACACATGCAAGCACGCACACACAAGCACACACGCACACACAAGCACACACGCACACAAGCACGCACGCACGCACACGCACACACAAGCACGCACGCACGCACACACAAGCACACACGCACACACAAGCACACACACAAGCACGCACGCACGCACACACACACACACGCACGCACACACACACGCACGCACCCATGCAAAGAAAATTGACATCTGTATGTTGATGGCTAATCACTTCCTGGATGGAACCAAATGGTATAAATCATCCACTCCGATGGAATGAATGAATGAATGAATGAATGAAGGCACATCTGAGATTCAGGGGTCCCAGTGCCCTAATTGAGGAGTTGGCCCTCATAACCGTCCAGACTGCGAACAGCCAAGAGGCTGCAGGAGGGAGGATAGCTCTCCACCTCCTGAACCCTCCATGACCCCACAGCCCCGCCCTCCATGACCCCAGAGCCCCGCCCTCCATGACCCCACAGCCCCGCCCTCCATGACCCCACAGCCCCGCCCTCCATGACCCCACAGCCCCGCCCTCTATGACCCCAGAGCCCCGCCCTCCATGACCCCACAGCCCTGCCCTCCATGACCCCACAGCCCCACCCTCCATGACCCCACAGCCCCGCCCTCCATGACCCCACAGCCCCGCCCTCCCAGGCCCTATGGGCTCCAGGGCGTCAAACCTTCTGCTTCTTCCTCCCTCAGGAAGCCTGCGAACCCCGTCCCCAGCATCGCCCGCTCTAACTCAGCGCCAGGCCCCTGGCCCGCACCTGCCCCAGGCTGCTCCACGCCGGCCCCCGCCTCCCAGCGAGCGGTGGTGGGGAGAGGCCTCTCCTGTCCTTCCTTGGGGATCGGGTGGACGTGGGCTTCCTGGGGTCGACAGCAGAGTCAGAGATTTGCTGAGCGTTGTAGGGGGGAGGACATTCTGTGGGGCGCTGGTGGCTCACATCTATCATCCCAGCTACTCAGGAGGCTGAGATCTGAGGATTGAAGTGCAAAGCCAGCCCCAGGCAGGAATGTCCATGAGACTTAGCTCCAATGAACCACCAGAAAACTGGAAGTTTTCTGTGGCTCAATGTGATGAACAAAGTGCTGTGGCTCAAAGTAATGAACAAAAGAGCTCAGGGACAGCACCCAGGTCCTGAGTTCAAGCCCAACCACCACCACCAACAACAATAAAATAGAATGTTATTTTGGTGAGCAGAAAGAGAGGAGTCCACGTCCTCTTCCCTATGGAGAGAGAAAGGGACAGAGAGACAGACAGAAAAACAGAGACACACAGACATACACAGAGACAGAAACACAGACACAGACACAGACTTGGGGGAGGAGGCAAAGAAAACAGGAAAGACTATGGGGTGCCCAGGGGCCCCAGGACCTCTGAGAACGGCCCTGGTGAGCCCTGGGCCCCTGGGAGCGGGTGAAGGTGGGGACCAGGGCTTCTCAGGGAGATCACCCCGCATCTCCTGGTAGTCAAGCCCGAGAACCCCCAGCAGAGCCCGGCGTGGCCTCTTCAGGCTTCTCCAGCCCCGGGCTCTGGGTGTCTGTGCATCTGCAGCGTCCCACGTCCCTGCCTTGTCCATAGTCCTGGGTTCGCTGTCGGCTGTGGCTCCATGGGTCCTCCGCTGAGCGCACAACCACACACAGCACATCTCTGCCGCTCCCACCAAGGCCCAGTGTTCAGACTGTGATAGCAGAACCAAGAGTTTCTAGAAAGTTCTGAGGGACGCTGGTGCTGCTGGCCTGGAGACCATGCGTCCGTGTCATCATCTCCCGCATCACTATGGGTCACCCCCCACCCTCCGCCACTGCAGGCCCTGAGCACGTTCCCTTCCGTGTCTTTTTCTTCTTCTTCCAGTACTGGGGTTTGAACTTGGGGCCTTGCGCTGGACAGGCAGGTCCTGCAAGGCGTCATGCCTCCGACTCTTTGAATTTTAGGTCCAAGACTGGGACTTGAACTTGGTACTTGCTGCTTTTACTCACTGGCTCGGTGCTCTACCAACTGAGCCACACCGGCTCTCTTTTTGATCTAGTTGTTTTGAAATAGGATCTCACCCTTTGCCTTGGCTGCACCTAGATATTCTCTCCTCTCTCTGTCTCTGTCTCTGTCTCTGTCTCTGTTTCTCTCTCTCTCTGTTTGCTTTTCAGCTGGCACTGGGGCTTGAACTAAGGGCCTGGGATTTTTTTGCCCAAGGCTAGTGTCCTACCACTTAAGCCACAGCTCCACTTGCAGCTTTTTGGTGGTTACATGGAGATAAGAATCTCTTTCCTGCCTAGGCTGGCTTCAAACCCTGATCCTCAGAGCTCAGCCTCCTGAGTAGCTGGGATTACAGGCATGAGCCACCAGTGTCTAACTTCTGAATTATTTTGACAACAATTCTAAATCTTTATGGTACATGTGATGCTGTCAAATCTATACGTTATAGAATGGCTGAACCAATGATCAAATCCATGATTTCATGTACATAAGTTTATGTGCTAAGAGCTCTTATGCTGGATTTCTCCAATTTATTCCTCCTGTACGGCTGAAATTTTAAAACCTACAAACAACATCTCACCAATCCTACCCTTGCCGGTGTCTGTAACCACCACTGAGCTCTGCTTCTGCGAATGTGGCTCTGAAGGCTGCACAGATGAGTGGGAAGCGCACGGCATCTGTCTCTCTGCGTCTGGCTTCTCTCATTTGGGATAAGGTTCTCCAGTTTCGCCCATGTGGTGACAAATGACAGGATTTACTGCTTATTTGAGGCTGAATCATATTCCATTGTGGGTGTGTTTACCACTTTTTGTTGGTGTTTCTGAGGTCACACTTAGAGCTTCATGCAGCTAAGTACACGCACGCTCTGCCACCGAGAAAAAATCACTCCAGCCTTCTATATAACCTGATTTCTTTACCCATCCATCTGATCTTAACACACAAACAATGTTCATATTGGAGTTAGGTGGCGGAAAGATGAGAGGGAAGGAGGAAGGAAGGAGAGGCTCCAGGAAGACACACTGGGGCTCAGGCCTGTAATCCTAGCCACTCAGAGGCTGACATCGCAGGATTGCAGGTGGAAGATGGGCCAGCGTCCCTTCACTGTGCCGGCTGGGGCCTTCCATTCCGGTCTGCTCCATGTCCGGAGAAGCTGGGTCCTGCTGAAGGTCTGGGAGTCAGCTTTCATCCCTGTCAGCAAGGACCTGACAGGAGTAATTGCTGTCAGAGGTTTCAGTCCCTGATTGCTTTGCACCTGTGGCAGCTCAGTGCATCTGGGCGGGCACACCTGACGAGCACACCTGGCCAGCACACCTGGCCTGCACACCTGGCGGGAACACCTGGCCAGCACACATGGCGGGAACACCTGGCCAGCACACCTGGCGGGAACACCTGGCAAGCACACCTGGCCAGCACACCTAGCGAGCACACCTGGCCAGCACACCTGGCGGGAATACCTGGCAAGCACACCTGGCGGGAATACCTGGCCAGCACACCTGGCAAGCACACCTGGTGGGAATACCTGGCCAGCACACCTGGCAAGCACACCTGGCGGGAACACCTGGCCAGCACACCTGGCCAGCACACCCGCACCCCATGCTCTGCAGCCAAGAAGCAAGCAGGGGCACAGACAGGCAATTCCCTTTGAGACCCTCTGAGGCCACGCCCCCGGTGACCTCACTTCCCTTGAGGCCCTCTGAAGCCACGCCCCCAACGGCCCTACTTACTCTCCATAGGCCCCACCTCTTAAAGGTGTAACCACCTCTCAACCGTGCTACAGATTGGCAAGCAAGCCTTTAACCCATGGACGATTCAAGGCTTGGGTTTAAAATGAGGGCTGCATGATTGTGAGGAACACTACGTGTGTGTGTGTGTGTGTGTGTGTGTGCGTGCTCACGCGTGAGCAGTCCTCAGGCTTGAGCTCAGGGCCTGGGCGCTGTCCCTGAGCAATTTTGCTCAAGGCTGGCACTCTACCACTTTGAGCCACAGCACCACATCCAGTTTTCTGGTGGTTCCTTGGAGGTAAGCGTCTCACAGACTTTCCTGTCTGGGCTGGTTTTGACCACCATCCTCAGATCTCAGCCTCCTGAGTAGCTGGGATTACAGGCGTGAGCCACTGACACCTGGCCGCATGATTCTTTTTTTCTTCTACCTCATGATCAGAGTGCCCAGGAAGGACTGGAAGGTGCTGCAGATGAGCCTCCCCTGGAATCTCAGCTACGAGAATCACACTGCTTGGATGAAAGACATAGCTACATGGACACAGACAGGGTTAGCGTGTGGTGGTTCATGTCTGTAATCTCAGCCACTCAACAGGTAGAGGCGGGGAAGATCAGGGTTCAAAGCCAATCCAAGCAAAAAAGGTTAGCAAGACCACTAAGCTGGGCATAGAGGTACCTGCCTATCATCCCAGCAACACGGGAAGTGCAGGTAGGCAAATCTCAAGACTAAACATGTATGTCACTATCCTGTTTTTGGACTTGGTGTATGTTGTGCTTTGTGTGTGTGTGCATGTGTGTCAGTCTTGGAGCATGAACTCAGGGCCTGGGCACAGACCCTCATCTGTTTTGTTCAAGGCTGGTGCTCTACCACTTGAGCCACAGCTCCACTTCCAGTCTTTTGGTGGTTCATTGGAGATCAGAGTCTCACAGACTTTCCAGCCCTGGCTGGCTTTGAACTGTGATCCTCAGTTCCCGGCCTTCTGAGTGGCTGGGATGACAGGTGTGAGCCACCGGCCCCTGGCTGCTTTTGCTTTTGTTCTTTTTCTTCTTCTTCTTTTAAAGAGGGTCTTTCTCTGTGGCCAAGGTTCAGGATCCCAGGCGGGAGCGACCCTCCTCCCCCAGCCTCTCCAGCAGCTCCAGCGGGCCCTGAGGGGGGCGTTTAATTCCAGGTTTAATTCAAGCAGATGCCACCAGGTGGCGACAGAGCCATTTTACAAAACATTTCAAATTCTTTTTGTTGTGTTGGGTTTTTGGTTTTGTTTTTTCATAACTGGGACTCCTAGCCGTGAGCTGGCTGGTCTCCCCCGGCCTCCCTGCCCCGGGAGGGGACAGTGGGTGGAGATTTCCTGTGACCCGGGGACAATCACAGAGACTCAGTGGATCCAGAATGACAGGCTGAAGAGAAACCTGCGGGCATGGTAGGGAGGAGCTCCACAGACAGAGGGGCCCTGGAAGACTTCAGCAGGGCCAGGAGCAGGATTTGTGCTGCAAAATAAAGCTATCTCTTTTTCTTTTTTTGCCCTGTGCCCGCCAGGGAGTTCTGCTGGGTTTACCAAATGCATAGTCTGTGCCTGCAACACTCTACTCTGCTGGGGTGATGTGAAGCCAGCTACACCCAATGCATTGAAGAAGCCCAGGCCAGGTGTCCTAGCTCACACCTGTAATCCCAGCCAATCAGCTACCTGTGATCTGAGGATCCCAATTTAAGGCCAGCCCAGGCAGGAAAGTCTGTAAGACTCTTATCTCCAGTTAACCACCAAAGAAAGCCAGAAGTGGAGATGTAGCTCAAGGGCAGAGCGCCAGCCTTGAGTGAAAAAAAGCTCATGGACAGCACCCAGGCCCCAAGTTCAAAGCCCAGGACTGGCACAAGAAGAAAAAGAAAGGAAGATCAAGTAAGTACACCTGCACTTGTTTTGTTTTGTTGTCCTGGGTCTTGAGCTCAGCCTGGGCGCTGGCCCTCAGCTCTTCAGCTCAAGGCAAGCGCTCTACCACTTGAGCCACAGCGCCACTTCTGATTTTCTACCTGGGCTGGCTTTGAACCTCGATCACCTGGCCCTTCTGGCTCTTAATGAGAGCATAAGAAAGAGAAAACAGAATGGTGCCAAAAGACGGCAGAAACTTCCTGAAATTAGTGAAATACACGTATAAAAGATGCTCAGAGGGCCGGACACAGCGTAAACACAGAGTACCACAGTGAGATGCATGAGAACTGCGCGCACGCGTGCGCACACATACACATACACACACATACGCACACGCGCGCACACACACGCGCACACACACACACGCGCACACACGCACGCGCGCACACACACGCGCACACACGCGCGCGTGCATACACACACGCACACGCACACACACACGCGCGCGCGCACACGCACACACGCGCACACACACACACACGACCTCCTCGCTGCGGCCTCCTGATCACACACACCCCATGCAGGCCTCCATCCCCTGACCCCTCAGCAGTGACCCAGACAGCCAAGCCCCATCCGGACAAGGCGGGGATGAAGAAGCCTCTGGAAAGATTCCATGATCCCACTCAGGCAATGGTGAGGGTTGGAAGGAAAGAGAAGTCAGGACCACACGGCGCAGAGTGGACGGACAGGAAGGGCCTTCTGGGACGACGCCTCAGACTTAGGAGAACCAGGGCTTGCCGGGCAGGAGGAGCCATGTGTGCAAAGGGCCTGGGGCAGCTTGAGGAGGAGGACAAGAACGGAAGGCCCGGAGAACGAATGGAGCGGAAGAGATGGAGCCATAGGCTGTGGTGGGAGTTGGACTCTGTTCAGGGTGGGTGAGGTCAGCGTGCGGGAGGAGCTCCAGCAGGGTTTGAAGCGTTGCCAGACTTTGGTTCAAGTTGGCCCTGAGCAAGGATGAAGGAAGGTGGGGGCTGAAGCAGGTCGGACGCCGCGGTCAGCACCTAATGTCCGCTCCGCGTGGACCTACAGGCTCACCTGGAGAGGCGGGGTCTCACAGGAAGGGGCGGGGTCTGCGGGTGGGAGGGGCCTGAGGGGAGGCCTATGGAGAGTGGGTGACACGTGGGCGGGGCTTTGAGAGGCGGAGTCTGTAGGAGGTGAGGCTTCGGGGCGGTCTGTGGATGGGAGGGGCCTGGGGCGGGGCTTGAGGAGAGGGGAGGCCTATGGACAGGCAGGTTGTGTGTGGGCGGGGCTTTGAGAGGCGGAGTCTGTAGGGGGTGGGGCTTTGGGGCAGAGTCTGTGGATGGGAGGGGCCTAAGGCAGGGCCTCGAGGAGGCCTATGGAGAGGTGGGAGACAGGTGGGCGGGGCTTTGGAGGCGGAGTCTGTGGGGGTGGGGCTTTGGGGCTGAGTCCGTGGGTGGGAGGGGCCTGGGGCGGGGCCTGAGGAGAGGGGAGGCCTATGGAGAGGCAGGTTGTGTGTGGGCGTGGCGTTGAGAGGCGGAGTCTGGAGGGGGTGGGGCTTTGGGGCAGTCTGTGGGTGGGAGGGGCCTGGGGCGGGGCCTGAGAGGGAGGCCTATGGAGGCGGGTTGTGTGTGGGCGGGGCTTTGGGCCTAGGCTTGGAGGGAGGGGCTCTGGGCGGGGCTTGTGGAGGGGCGGCCCGGCGGTGGGCGTGGCCTGTGGAGAGGCGGGGCCGCGTCTCTGCACTGCAGGAGTGACGCGCTCCTAGGCATGGAGGCGGTTCTCCTGGGAGCAGGCGTCCCGGGCGGGACTCAGCCTGGGCACTGGGCTTTTCTTTTTGCTCCAGGCTGCCGCTCTACCCCTTGAGACACAGCTCCAGGCCGGGCTTTGTGGTGGCTCACTGGAGACAAGCGTCTCGCGAGCTTTCCTGCCCGGGCTGGCTTCGAACCGCGAGCCTCAGCTCTCATCTTCGGCGTCCACGTGCATCCTCCCTGAAGAGCCCCCCGGGTGCTTTGAGACACCCCCCCCCCCGCTTCCAGCCCGGAGACAGCGCCCGGGCCCTGAGTTCAAGTCCCGGGACTCCACGCACGCACACGCACACGCGCACACAGTTCCGGGGAGGAAGCGGGGCGTGCGGTTCACCCGACGCCTTCGGGGCGGGCCGCCCCCGGCCGCTCCCCTCCGGCCGGGCCGACTACATCTCCCAGCACCGCCCGCTCGGGGCTGCGGGAAGGGGAAAGGGAAGGGAGGGAGAGAAGTTGGGGCCAGGCATTCCCGGAATGCGCTTCCTGCCGGCGGGCGGGGGGCGGGCGCGGGGCGGGGCGGGCGGCCGGGGCGGCGCAGCGGGCGCACGGGCCCGGCCGGGGCCCAGCATGGCCGAGCCGCTGCTCCGCAAAACCTTCTCCCGCCTGCGGGGCCGGGAGAAGCTGCCCCGCAAGAAGTCGGACGCGAAGGAGCGCGGTGCGTGGGGGGCCGGCGGGGGGAAGCGGGGTGCGGAGCTCCGCCCGGCGCTGGGATGCCGAGACCTCCCCCCTCGAGGGGGGACGGCGGGAGGAGCCGGGGAGCCCCCCCCCGCGGGCCGGACGCCCGATCCGGGGCGGGCCCGGGCGCGGGGAGGGGGTCGGGCGCGGGGAGCGGCGGGCGGGGGTCGGCGCGGACCGTTATGTGCGGTCGGCCGGCGGTGCCAGCGCCGCGGGCTCCCTGGGAGGCCCGGACAGGAAATGGGGACGCGACGGGGCGGCCGGAGAGGGGCCCGGGAAGGGGGGCGAGGCCGGCCGAGCCGGACACCGGGGCCGGCCAGGCCCTCCCCCCCCCGCCCCGTCCTCGGCTCACCCGGGGCTGCGGCTGTGCCGGCCTTGGGCACACCCCCCCCTCGGGACCCTTCTGCACAGAGGGGGAAACTGAGGCACGTGGCAGCTGCGTGGCTGGCCCCGGGGCCAGCGAGGTGACCTGACGGCTCTTTGTGGGGGTCGTGGGGCAGACACGAGGGGAAGGTCGGGGCCTGACCGCGGAGGGCGGCTGCGCCCCCCCCCCACGGGCCCCGACGTTCCCAGGACCGCGGCAGGAGCGTCCCGCGCACACAGGAAGCGGCCGTGATGTCACTGGGGGCGCTGGCCGTGGGGTCCGGGCTGAGGGACGGGGTCCGCCCCAGGTCCACCCGGGGCCGGCCGGACCCGCCCCCCGCTGGGTGTCACGTCTGTCGCCGGAGCTCCCGGGGGAGGGGGGCTGCCTGGAGGGGGCGGGATGGGGGGGCTCCCTGACTGTGAGGCCAGGGAAGGGAGGGGACGGGCGGCACCGTTGCGGGGGTCGCGTGTGGCGAGTGGACGGGGCGGACGCCCCCACGGCTCCGCCCGCGGCCTCACCGGCCCCTCCGCTTCCCCTTCCCAGGCCGCCCCGTCCCGTGCCCGGCGCCCAGCCCCCCGGAGCCCCAGCCCCCGGCCCTCGAGGGCGCGCAGGCCGGGGCGGAGGGGCCCCCGAGCCCGGAGCCGGCCCGCAGCCCCGCGCGCGGCGCCTACCTGCAGAGCCTGGAGCCCAGCAGCCGCCGGTGGGTCCTGGGCGGCGCCAAGCCCCCCGAGGAGGCGGCGGGGCCCGGGGCCCCGGGCGGCGGCGGCGGGGAGCCCGCCGGCGAGATCTGGTACAACCCCATCCCCGAGGAGGACCCGCGGGCGCCGGCGCCCCAGCCGCCCCCGGGGGCCCCGCCGGGCCCGGCCGAGCCCGACGGCCCCGCGCCCCAAGGTAAGGGGCAGGGCGCCCCGGCCCGCCCCCCCCCCCGTCACCCCCCTCCGACCTCTACCCTCCGCCCCCCCTCCGGCCTCCGCCCCGCCCCGGCCGCCTCCGCCCTGACGGCCCCGCCCCCCGCAGGCCCCGCGCCCAAGGCCTCCCGCACCAAGTCCCCGGGCCCGGCCCGCCGCCTGTCCATGAAGATGAAGAAGCTGCCGGAGCTGCGGCGCCGCCTGAGCCTGCGGGGGCCCCGGGCCGGCCGGGAGCGCGAGCGCGCGGGGGCCGCGCCGGCGGGCTCGGTCATCAGCCGCTACCACCTGGACAGCAGCGTGGGGGGCCCGGGGCGCGCGCCCGCGGCCCCCCGGCCCCCGAGGTTCGGCTACCTGAGCGACGGCGACTCGCCGGAGCGGCCCGCGGGGCCCCCGGCGCCCGCCGCCGCCGCCGCCTTCCGGCCGTACCGCGCGGGCCCCGCCGCCGGCCGCGCGCCGCCCGCCGCGCTCTCGGGGCGCCTCAGCCTGCACCTGTACGGGCTCGGGGGGCTGCGGCCCGCGCCCGGCGCCGCGCCCCGCGACCTGTGCTGCCTGCTGCAGGTGGACGGGGCGGCGCGGGCCCGCACGGGGCCGCTGCGGGCCGGCCCCGACTTCCTGCGCCTCGACCACACCTTCCACCTGGAGCTGGAGGCCGCGCGCCTGCTGCGCGCGCTGGTGCTGGCCTGGGACCCCGGCGTGCGGCGGCACCGGCCCTGCGCCCAGGGCGCCGTGCTGCTGCCCGCGCTCTTCCGAGGTGGGCGGGCGGGGAGGGGAGGGAAGGGGAGGGCGCACCCCCCCCCCGCGAGCGCACCCCCCGGTTCAGCCCCCCCGCCCTCGTCCATCCGCAGGGTGCCAGGCCCAGCAGCTGGCCATCCGCCTGGAGCCCCAGGGGCTGCTGTACGCCAAGCTGACCCTGGCCGAGCGGCGAGACGCCCCGGCGCCCGCGGAGCCCCGCGTCTTCGGGCTGCCTCTGCCCCTCCTGGTGGAGCGCGAGCAGCCCCCCGGCCGGGTGCCCCTCATCATCCAGAAGTGCGTGGAGCAGATCGAGCGCCGGGGGCTGCGGGTGAGCCCCCACCCCGGCCCGGACCACCCTCCAAGACAGAGAACCCAGGCTACAGTTCTTGGAGATCTGTTCTGTGTCTGTCTGTCTGTCTTGTCTGTCTGTGCGTGCGCGCGAGCGTCCTGGGGTTTGAACTCAGGCTCCAAGTGCTGTTCCTTAGCTTCCACTTGAGCCACAGCCTCACTTCCAGCTTTTTAATCAGAGAGAAGAGTCTCATAGACTTGACTGTCCGGCCTGGCTTTGAAGCCCGATCCTCAGATCTCAGCCTCCTGACTAGCTGGGATGACGGGCCTGAGTCCTTGCCTTTATCGATCACTGAAATGTTTAATAATACAATCCCACCTGTCCCTTGAGTTCCGTTTCCAGGGAGAAATACCACGAGCCATAGCCCACAGCTGCCAAACTGCAGCTGGGAGAAGAGGTCAAGAAGGGAAGAGTGGGGTGTGGTGGTGCATGCCTAAAGTCACAACAGGGTTAGGAGGATGAAGGTTCAAAGCCAGCCTGGACAAAGTGAGGCTCAGGACTCCATCTGAAAAAAACAAACTTAGGGCTGGGAAGGAGGCTCAGAGGTACAGTGCTTGCCTAGCATGCATGAAACCCTGGGTTCAATTCCTCATCACCACATGCACAGAAAAAGGTGGAGGTGGCGCTGTGGCTCAAGTGGTAGAGCGCTTGCCTTGAGCTGAAAAGCTGAGGGACAGGCCTAGATTTCAAGCCCCAGGACTTGGAGGGGGAGGGAGGGAAGGACCCCAAAGGACTGGGAGCATAGAGGTCAGTGGTAAAGCATTTTCCTAACAAATGCCAGGCCATGAGTTCAAACCCCGGTCTCTCCCCACCACCAGGTAGTGGGGCTGTACCGTCTGTGTGGCTCTGCGGCTGTGAAGAAAGAGCTTCGGGATGCCTTTGAGCGAGACAGTGGGGCTGTTTGCCTCTCTGAGGACCTGTATCCGGATATCAACGTCATCACAGGTCAAACCGGCCCCCTTCTCGCCCTCTCCACTCTGCCCCCTTTCAACCCTGACCTCACAGGTGGCCTGGTGTCTGCAGACACCCTGACTGCAGGCGGCTGTGTCTACAGGCATCCTCAAGGATTACCTTCGGGAGCTGCCCACTCCGCTCATCACCCAGCCTCTCTATCAGGTGGTGCTGGAAGCTATGGCTCAAGGACCCCCAAGCAGGGCTCCCCCTGGTCCCGAGGGCACCCGAGGGCTCCTCAGCTGCTTGCCTGATGTGGAAAGGGTGAGTTAACCCACCTGGGCCTGAGCCTGCATCACCTGCGGGACCAACACCCCACTCCCACAGAGCGGGTTAAATGCCTCGTCCATGATAAAAACCAAGGCCCAGAGTAGTGGAGTGACTTGCCCAAGAAAGCAAATGTCAAAAACAGACGCACCCGGCTCACCCCTGTAATCCTAGCTACTCAAGATACTGAGATACAGTTCCAAACTAGCCAGAGCAGGAAAGCCATGGGGATTCTTAGCTTTAATTAACCAGCAAAACAAAAAAACTAAAAGTAGACCTATGGCTCAAGTGCTAGAGCACCAGGCTTAGGTCAAAAAGCCAAGTCAGAGTGAGAGGTCCTAAGTTCAGGCTCCAGCCCACCCCCCTGCCCCCTGCCCATTTATCGTGGTCACCTTCCAGCTAGAAGACGTGGACCTCGGTCTCCCCACTCTGGGTCCAGACACCACCCGTGTCTCCCCCATAGGTGCGTTGGAGCTCGGCTCTACCACCTCATGCCCACCTTCCACCCTCCCCGCAGGCCACGCTGACGCTACTCCTGGACCACCTGCGCCTTGTCTCCTCCTTCCACGCCCACAACCGCATGACCCCGCAGAATCTGGCCGTGTGCTTCGGACCCGTGCTGCTGCCGGCACGCCAGGCACCGGCCCGGCCCCGCGTGCGCGGTTCCGGCCCAGGCGTTGCCAGCGCGGTAGACTTCAAGCGCCACATCGAGGTGTTGCATTACCTGCTGCAGTCTTGGCCAGGTGAGCCCGCCCACAGATCTGTGCCGCCAATCCAGGCAGGCCTGTGTTAGTCCTTCTCCCGGGCAGCCAATCAGTGTCTAGGAGTTAAAGGGGGCCACGCCCCCTCATCTGTAAACTGTTTAAGTTCGTCCTCTTGGCCTGCCAATCAGAGGCCTAATTATCTCACACCCAGCCAATGAAATCCTTACCTGGCTGAGGCCTTGCCTCTCCCGAGCCAATCAGGAGCCTGATTGCCGTTGCCGTGAAAGACGTCAGCATTAAGCGATGCCTGTGCTCCCTTCAGATCCCTGCCGGCCCCCAGAGGCTCCGGATGTCGTGCCATACTTGCGGCCCAAGCGACAGCCACCACCGCGGCACTTGCCTCTCGCGGGCCCCGAAGTGGTGACTCGGCCCCGTGACCGCGGGGGCCCAGAGAGCCCTCCAAGCAACCGCTACGCCGGGGACTGGAGCGTCTGCGGGCGGGACTTCCTTCCTTGTGGGCGGGACTTCCTGTCGGGGCCCGACTACGACCACGTGGCGGGCAGCGACAGCGAGGATGAGGACGACGAGGAGAACGGCGGATCGCGGGGTGCTGCCGACTTCGAGGATGAGTTCGACGCGCCCTTCAACCCGCACCTGAACCTCAAAGACTTCGATGCCCTCATCCTGGACCTGGAAAGAGAGCTTTCCAAGCAGATTAACGTGTGCCTCTGAGCCGCAGACGCGGGGACCGGCTGCCAGGACCGGGCGCCGGTTACCGAGGACGGGGATCCTGGCTACCGAGAACCAGGACACTGATTACCACGGAGCCGTGCCTTAATTAGGACAGAGAACTGGGTTACCAAGGACCAGGACCCCCGTTACCCAGAGTGGGACCCCTGGTTACAGGCAGGGCCGTAACTGTCCAAGAGGACTTGAGCAGCTCAACTTCAGCCCTTGTTCTTAGAGACCAGTCTCCTGTGCTGAGAATCATTCCTAGTTTCTAGCACCCAGTGTTTGGACCCCAGTTGCAAAAGCCAGGCACTGGGGCGAGTCTTAGGATCTAGCTCTCGGGACCACGTTTGCCAAGCACCAGGGATTCTGCTGCCAGAAGGCTGTCCTGCTTGGCAGGCTGCCCTCTCTTGCCCCTCCCCCTTTGCAGGGGAGACACCAGTTACTGTGAGTATCACCCTGGGGTGACATATACACACACACCCCAGTCCTCTTGCTGCCAACCAAATCAGTATTAGCTTTGATCACTGTACTCTGTTTCTCCCTCTCCCAGCGGGATTGAAGAAAGGCACTGTGTGAGGGTAGTAGCCCCTATCCTGGCTCCAGCCCAATAGGGGCTGCCTTCCCCCAGCCTCTTTTCCCAGGGAAGACCCCCCCCCAAGATCTGCCACCACAACATGCGGAGATATAAGTCCAACCGACCCTTCCCTTCTCCAGGTATCCCTTCACCCCTGAAGAAAATTGAGCACTTAACCCCTCCCCTTCAGAGGGGCCCCACCTGAACTGTCAGGCTGGGCACTTTGGTACAGAATATATTTATTGCCTCTGTGTGTGTGTGTGTGTGTGTGTGTGCGCGCGTGGGCGTGGGTGTGGGTGGGTGTGTGGACGTGTGTGGACATGTTCAGAACAGGTGTGGGACTTTTTCAGGGACCACAGAGTGGAGAGGAATTCACCATGTCCAGGCACTTTGTGTGTGTGTGTATGCGTGTGCATGTGGACATGTTCAGAGGAGGTGTGTGGCTTTTTCAGGGATGACGGGGGGAAGAATTCACCATGTCCAGGCACCCTGATGTCCCCAATAGTCCAGTGGGAATCAGGTCCCCTTCTGGTCTTCCTTCCCCTCACCTCCACCTTTGTGAACAATAAATCAATATGCACAAGATTTGTGTCTGAGTCCTTGGGCCCTTATGAGCTGGAGGGGATTTATTCAGATAAGAAGAAAGGGGACGGTCAGGTCTGTAGAGACAAGGGCCCAAAGCTCTCCAGGGCTGCCAGGTGTTTCTCTGAGTTCTGATCCCACCAGCTCCCTCTAGGGAGGGTTGTCGAGTCACTGCAGCTTCCGGACTAGGTCCAGATCCCACAGGGATAAGACTCCAAACCAGCTGAGCAGAGTCCAGGAGCAGGGAGCCAGGCACACCAGCCCCGGGAGTCCCTACAAGGAAATGGAGCCATCGCGCAAGTCCGTCCTCCCAATCAGGATGTTGACCACGACTGGGTGGCCATCCCGGCACTGCCGTTGGCCCTCACGCAGCACCTCGGCGACCTGGTCCTCACTCTTCCCTGACAGCAGCAAGCCCCGGGCCCCCAGACCCATGACTGCCTTGTGATAATCTGAAAGAAGAGGCAAAAGTCAGATGGCAGCAGAGCTCCAGCCCCCATGAAGTCGGCCCAGGAGAGGAACAGACATCCAGCTGGGCCTGAAACAGATCCCTCCACTCCCACAACTCCACTGAGAGCCCTCACCCGTGTAGGCTAGGCCGCAGGCTACGTTGCTGCCCAGTCTGGGCACCTGCTCTCTGGAGATCTGGGTCCAGCCTGCATCATTCCCTACCAAGGCCATCACTGGGATCTACAAGAAAGAAAAAAAAAGGCCAGGCTGTGGGCAGCCCGAGGGCAAGAGCCCTCCCCCACCCTCGGCACCCCCCCTCCCGCACCGCGCCACCACATCTTCCAGAATGGGGGGCAGCAGCTCAGTCACCTTGTGTCTGACGAACGTATCGAACTCCATGAGGCTGTAGCCAAAGGCTCCATCCCCAAACAGGCACCAGACCTGGTAAGGGGGGAGGGGGGACCAGGGCGGTTAGGGGGATTCCCGGACCGGAGAGCTGCAAGGCTCCCACATCCAGTGCCTCACCTCCGTATCCGGCTGGGACAGCTTGGCCCCAAGTGCAAACCCTGCACCAACTCCCAGAGTCCCAAAGGCCCCTAGAGGGACAAAACACACACACACACATGGGCATGGGCATCCACATCCACGGGGATGGTCCAGCCAGGCAAGCTGCCCTCCCCCCTCCCCACCCCTGCATGGGCCATCCCTAACCAGGGTCAAGCCAGCGCAGAGGCCCGCGGGGCTGCACCAGGTAGGCGGCGGTGGCCACAAAGTCCCCGCCGTCCACCACAAGCAAGGCGTTGTCAGGTAGCGCTTCCTCCACGGCCTGCAACACCCGCACGGGGTTCAGGTGCTGGCCCACAGACATGGCTGCCTTCTCCCTGGGATAGATGGCAGAGGTGAGCAGGGCTGGCGGCAAGCTCTGGGCGCGCACGCACACACACACACATGCACGCACACACGCATGCACGCGCACATCCACACCCACCTGAAGGTCTGCTCCTTGTGCCGATCGGCTTCCCGCAGCTCCTCCAGCCAGTCCGGAGCCCACGTCTGGCCCTGAAGGCCTTCCACCAGCTTCAGCATGAAGGAGCCTATGTCGCCTGGGGAAGGGAAGGGGGCAGCTCAGCAGGAGGCCAACAGCCAAGTCCAAACAAAAGCACTCGGGAGGCCATGGAGGCCAGAGGTACCCAGAGCCCGTGAGGACCCGGGAGGGCCAGCCTGATGGGCAAGGCAAGGGAAATGGGAGGCTCGGGGTACAGTCCAGATCCCCAAGTCCTGTCAAGTTGGTCTCTGTTAGGCTGATAAAAACAGTTCCCTGGGGGAGCTGCTGACTCCCATCCTGTCATCCCAGCTACTTAGGAGGCCAGGATCTGAGGATGAAGGTTCAAAGCCAGCCCAGGCAGCAAAGTCCATGAGACGCTTATGGCCAATGAACCAGATAAGAAAAGCAGAAGTGGAAGTGTGGATCAAGTGGTAGAGTGCCACCCTTGAGCCCAGGGACAGTACTTGAGTTCAAGCCTCAGGACTGGCACAAAGGAACAAAAACCACAGCGCCACCACCAGGCAAGTTCCCAAGGGAGACACAAAGCTCTCCTGGGAAACATCCAACACTAAAGCCGGTAGATGGGGCTCGTGTCATCCAAGCAGAGAAACGACCACCCCAACTTATTGGAGCTAGAACCCAGGGCCCTGCATATGGGACGCGAATGTTCTGGGCTTGGGCACAAGGCCTGGGCGCTGTCTCTGAGCTCCTTTGTGCAAGGTGGGCGCTCTACCACTTAAGCTACAGCGCCACGTCTGGCATTGTGGTGGTTCACTGGCAATCGGGGTCTGACAGCTGGCCACGCCCTCAGCGTGAAATGGGGAGAGGCAGCATGGATGGGAGGCTCGGGTCTGAGTGCACCTGTGGACGGCAAGGGTGGGGCCATCCCCAGGAGCCCCCACCCCACCCCACCCTCACCGCCAGCCCTGAGGGTGAGCTGCCCGGATGACCGAGGGGTGGGGCGAAGGCCTGGCACACACCCTGGACAGCCTCCTGAGGTTTCCAGAAGATGTCAGAGTTGAGCAGCATGTCAGCGCGGTTCCGATTCACCACGATGATCCGGCTCCTGCGGCTGAGGACGCGGCCGTAGGAGAGGCGGAAGTCACACACAGCTCCTGGGGCGAGCACAGGCGTCGGTGGTGGAGGAGGGCCTCCCTTCAGATCCACGGGCGCCCACGGAGTCCCCGTTCCCACCCATCCTGGCACCTGAGCCACCCGCGGCCGGCTCTGTGGCTCTTTGCCTCGGGAGTGGCTCGGACTCACAACCTGGAGGCCCGGGGCTCCCGCCTGTCATCCTAGCTACGAGGGAGGCTGAGGGCCGAGGACCGAGGACTGAGGTCAAAGCAGCCCTGGCAGGAAAAGCCCTTGGGACTCTCATCTCCAGTGAACCACCCAAGGAAGAGACGCCGGGAGTGAAAACACTAGGGGCAGCGCCCAGCCCTGAGTTCCAGCCCTGGGGCTGCCCGCTCCCCCCCCCAAAAAAAAGGAGAATGTGGCACAAACCACAGTGTGACGTTTCTGAGGCCAGACCTCAAGAGGCTTCAAGAACTGGAGATGACCATGTCCCCACCTGCTAAAGCCTTGGCACCAAGGAAGGGAGGGAGGGAGAGAAGGAAGGAGGGAGGGAGAGAGGGAAGGAGGGAAGGAAAAAAGGAAGGAAGGAGGGAGGGAAGGAAGGAGGGAGGGAGGGAAGGAGGGAAGGAGGGAGGGAAGGAAGGAAGGAAAGAAGGAAGGAGGGAGGGAGGGAGGGAAGGAAGGAGAGGAGGGAGGGAAGGAAAGGAGGGATTTGAACTCAGGGTCTAAGTGCTTGGCTGGCACACAGTTCTACCTCTTGAGCCACAAACCCTAACCCTCCCCCCCTTTTTTTTTTCTTTAATATTCCAAATGGGGTCTCATCCTGTGAACAGGGCAACCGACGTTCACAATCCTCCTGCCTACAGCCTCCCATGTAACTGGAATCCCATGTATGGACCAACATGCCTGGGTTCTCTGTTGACAGGGGATCTTGGCTCTCTGTTAGCCCAGGCTGACCTCGAATGAATGACAAGCCTCTCCATTTCCACCTCCCACATAGCTGGGATTACATGCATGAGACACTATGCCTGACCATGTTGGTAGGTCTTAAGTAATCATACACGTGTCCTGAGTACCAGAGTAGCACTTCAAGTGATTAAGTTCGATGGGCATCGGTAGCTCATGCCTGTCATCCTAGCTACTCAGGGGGCTGAGATCTGAGGATCATGGTTCAAAGCCAGCCCGGGCAGGAAAGTCCATGAGACTCTTATCTCCAATAAACCACTCAGAAAACCGAAGTGGCGCTGTGGCTCAAGCGGTAGAGCGCGCTTGCCTTGAGCTGAAGAGCTGAGGGACAGTGCCCAGGCCTGGAGTTCAAGCCCCCCCCTTCCACCCCCCCCAAAAGTGATTAAGTTCCTGTCTTACCAATCAAAAAAGGCCCTGAGTTCAAACTCTAGAAACACCAAAAAGAGAGGGGAAAAAAGTCTAAAAACATAGTAATAATAAATGTTTTGTAAGCCACTGAGTTTGGAAAAGCTAATTATAGTCCCACTCCATAAAATGACTTACTTTTTTTTTTTTTTTTGGATCAGTCCTGGGGCTTGAACTCAGGGCCTGGGCACTGTCCCTAAGCCTTTTTTTGTTCAAGACAAGCACTCTACCAACTTTGAGCCACAGCGCCACTTCTGGTTTTCTGGTGGTTCATTGGAGATAAGTGTCTCACAGGGACTTTCCTGCCCGGGCTGGCTTTGAACCACGATCCTCAGATCTCAGCCTCCTGAGTAGCTAGGATGACAGGCGTGAGCCACTAGCACCCAGCCATTTCGAGACACTTTGGGGGAGGATGGAACACACAGATATTTGCCTGGCCGCTGGGGCGAAGCCAGCGAGTGGGGTGGTGGCCCGCTGGCTTCTGAAACGGATGCTGTGCTATCAGTTCACGACAGCGAGATCACCCAGCGCCCAGCCATGTGTCTATCCCAGGGTCCTGTCCGTAGGGATACATGAGGGTTCGTGGGAGCGGGTGTGGACACAGTCAGAGCTCAGACACAGCTCTCGGGGCATGTGGCGGCTCTCAAAGCACATCATGTCACGTGTGTCACCACACACGTGTCCCCCTTGGGGAAGAGAGGGAGGGTGGGCCCCAGCGAGGAGGAGGGGCAGGGTGGCAGGGGGGAGGCGGGAGGAGACGGACGCTCACCTGCCAGGATGACCACATCGGCTTTCTTCAGGGCAGCACCACGGTTCTGCCGGATGTGAAGGGGGTGGTTCTTACCCAGCAGCCCCCGCGCCATCCCTCCCAGGAAGCAGGGGACACCTAGGGTCTCCACGGCAGCCCTATGGAGTCCAGGCAGGGCAAAGATCAGCGTGTGGCCCTGGGGTGCGAGAACCCCAGGGACCAGGCAGGGCATGGGAGGGACAGAGCCGAGGCTCTCACCGCAGCCGGGCAGCGGGCGTCGGGGGCAGCAGGGCCTGGCTGCCCATCACCAGCAGGGGCTTCTTGGCCCGGCTCACGATTTCCACACAGCGCTGAACCTGGGACGAGAGGTTCGAGATCGAGCACAGCCCTCCCCCCACCCCCCTACTCCCGGGCCAAGCCTGTAACCCGAGCAACTCTGGAGGATGCGATCTGGAAGTTCGTGAGTTTCCTATCTCCCATCAGCCACCAAAACGTGGAAAAGTGAGACTTGTGGCTCAAGCGGTAGAGAGCAAGCCGTGAGTGAGTAAGGAAGGGACGGCATCCACACCGAGTTCACTCCCCAGGACCAGCTCACACCCAGGCCCGACTGAGGGAGAGGGTGGGCAGGACCACAGGTCGCTCACCTGCTGGGAGGGCGCCAGGGGGATGTGCAGGGGCAGAGGCCCCTCAGGCTGAGGCTCCCAGGCACCCGCAAACAGGTTGGCCAGGCAGTTCTCTAAGTACCTGGGCGTGAGACAGGAAGGAAGCACTTTTTTTTTTGTCAGTCGTGGGGCTCGAACTCTGGGACTGGGCGCTGTCCCTGAACTCTTCAGTCCAAGGTGAGCGCTCTACCACTTGAGCCATGGCGCCACTTCCAGTTTGCTGGTGGTTCATTGGAGATCAAGAGTCTCAGGGACTTCCCTGGCCCGGCTGGCTTTGGACTACTGATCCTCAGATCTCAGCCTCCTGAGTATCTGGAATGACAGGCGGGAGCCGCTGGCACAGAGCAGGGAGGAAGCACTCTGCCAGTGTTAACAGGGGAATCCAGGAGCTGAGGGTGGAGAGGAGGGTCAGACAGACGGGCTCCGGCCGTCTGGGCCCCATCCCAGCTGTGGGGCAGTAGGCAGGTGACAGCGCCCCTCTGAGCTTCTCCCGCTGTAGAATGCCCCCCAAAGGTCTACTCTCAGCCCATTTAGATCTTAAGGTTCACTGTGAGCAGTGGTCGAGGCCTACAGACAGAGCGCGACTCCATCCCTAGCACGTGAAGTTTTTTAAAAGGCTCCTTGCCAACTGGTGGCTCACACCAGTCATCCTAGCTACTCAGGAGGCTGAGATTTGAGGATCATAGTTCGAAGCCAGCAAGGCCAGGGAAGTCCATGAGACTCTTATCTCCAATGAACCACCAGAAAACTGGAAGTGGAACTGTGGCTCAAAGTGGTAGAGCTACTCGTCTTGAGCGAAAAAGCTCAGGGACAGAGCCCAGGCCCAGAGTTCAAGCCCAGGACTGACGAAAAATAAAAAATAATAAAAATAAATGTAAAAAGCTCCTTGAGGGAGGACTGGGGCGTGGCTCAGCTGGGAGGGCTGGACTTCAGACGGGGGTGTGGCCTAACTTGGGAGTGTGGCCTTGGTGATATGGGCGTGGCTTCCTGGATGGGGAAGGTGTGGGACTGGGCTCCAGTGGGCCTGGCCCAGAGGTGGGGCCGTGGCTCAACAGTAGAGGTGTGGCTTATCTGTGGGGGTGTGGTCTTTGTAGAGGGGCGTGGCTCGTCAAGGGCATGGTTCCGCCCAGCTGGGGCATGGGCGTGGCTCTGCCGAGGGGCGTGGCTCAGCCAGGGCTGGGCGGGCAGGGCACTGGTTCACGGCCCTAGCAAGTGCAAGGCCAGAGTTCGTGTTACAGAATCCTGAGTTTCCCAAAGGCCCTGTGTGGATGCCCTGGATGCACACACGAATCCAGCCCAGGCTGGCCTTCAAGGCACGTTTAACCTGGGAAGGTAGGCACGTGGGCACTGGCAGAAGAGTTGACCCAGAGGCAAACGCCTACAGTTGCATAGAGAAAGGCCAAGGAGGCCAAGGGCAGATGGAGAGGAGCCCAGACTACAGGGAAATGAGGCCTCCTGAGGGCCAGGGAGGGGCAGGAGGGGCGGGGACAGGGTGAGGAGAGGCTGAGGGCATGGACAGCAAGTGGCTCCTGCTAACGTCAGCCTTCAGCCGGAGCACGGCCCACACCCCCGGACACGGGGACCCAAATGTCTTCCTCACCAGTGTCACCCTATGGCCGGCCTGGAATCTGGGGCACAGCTGGTGCTTACTACATATATAGAAAGAGAAAGGAGGATGGACAAAGGGAAGAGGCCGAGGGAGAGCAAAAAGAAGAGAGAGAGCCAGGAGCCTGTGGTGCACACCTGCAATCCTAGCTTCTCAGAAAGCTGTGATCTGAGGATGCCAGTTCCAAGTCAGCATGGGCAGGGAAAGCCCATGAGATTCTTATCTCTCAGTAACCACCCAAAGGGGCAGAAGTAGAGCTGTGGCTCGAGTAGCAGAGTGCTAGCCTTGTGCAAAAAAAATCTAAAGGGTAACAAGCTAGGCCCTGAGTTCAAGCTCCAATAAGATATGCTCCCCCGTCCCCCCCCCCCCAAAAAAAAAAGAAAGAAAGAAGCTGGTGGCTCATACCTCTATTCCCAGCTAGTCAGAAAGCTGAGATCTGAGGATCACAGTTCAAGGCCAGCCCAGGAGGAAAATCCATGAGACTCTTACCTCCAATTAACCACCAAAAAATCAGAAGTGGAGCTGTGGCTCAAAGTGGTCGAATACTAACCTTGAGCAAAAGAAGAGCTCAGCAACAGCACCCAGGGCCTGAGTTCAAGCCCCCAGGTTGGGGTCAGGGGGAGGAAAGAAAGAATAGGAAGAGAAGGAGGAAGGTAGAGGAGAAGGAAAGGAAGGAGTGCTGTTCTGAGCTCAGTCACTGACTCCACTCATCTGCTGCCATAACCTTATTGGTTTTTCAATCCACCAAGGTTCACTCCAACCTCCGGACTTTTGCACATGCTGTTCCTTCTCTACCTGGACCACTTTTCACCCCGGTTGGCTGCGGGGAGGGAGAAGGGTGTGGGGGGATGGCTCCACTCACCAGAGGACCACACGACCCATGAGGCCTTTGGGCACCTGTGCAGGAATCGTCTCTTTCTGGACCATGTAGTAAGGGTACAACACGTCGAGGGGCAGCTCCACAAACACGGGGCCTGCAGGGACAGGGAGGGGCCGTGCCTGCGTCACCTCCGGCAGCCCCCCCGGACCCCTCACCCCCGGCAGCCCCCCCCCGGACCCCTCACCTCCGGCAGCCCCCCCGAGCCCCCAGCCTGCACACTGCCTGGACCCCTCACCTCCAGCAGCCTCCCCCCTGGGCCCCCTCACCTCCGGCAGCCCCCCCAGACCCCTCACCTCTGGCAGCCCCCCCAGACCCCTCACCTTCGGCAGCCCCCCCGAGCCCCCGGCCTGCGCACTGCCCAGCCTCCTCACCTCCAGCAGCCTCCCCCCCGGGCCCCCTCACCTCCGGCAGCCCCCCCCGGACCCCTCACCTCCAGCAGCCCGCCCGGGCCCCCGGCCTGCCCACTGCCCAGCCCCCCTCACCTCTGGCAGCCCCCCGGACCCCTCACCTCCGGCAGCCCGCCCGGGCCCCCGGCCTGCCCACTGCCCAGCCCCTCTCACCTCCGGCAGCTCCCCCGGGCCCGCCGGCCTGCCCACTGCCCGGCCCCCCTCACTTCCGGCAGACCCCCTCCCGGGCCCCCCGGCCTGCCCACTGCCCAGCCACCCTCACCTGGGGTGCCCGACTGGGCGGCAGCTATGGCAGCCCGCAGGGTGGGCACGATATCCCGCACCCTCCGGACAGATGCACAGAACTTGCAGAGTGGCTGGAACAGGGACATCTGGTCGATGGCCTGGAGGGCACCCCGTTTCTGGTGGAGAAGGGAGAGTCCCCCACACTTACCACCTGAGCCCCAGGAGCCCCCTCCCAAGCCCCAGGGGACCACGCACCTGCAGCAGCGTGCTGGCCGCCCCTCCCAGGAGCAGGACGGGAGACTGAGCCACCTGCGCGTTCTTCACCGCCGTCACCGTGTTGGTGAGGCCCGGGCCCGCGGTCACCGCGGCCACGCCCACCGTCCCTGGACCACAGACTCGGGTCACCGTCTGCTCCCGGCCCGCCGACCGCCCTCCCCCCCTTTCCTCCCAGCCCCCCGGGGGTCCCCACGCCACAGCAACGCCCTCACCTGTCAGGCGGGCCACTGCGTCCGCGGCAAAGACGGCGGTCACCTCGTGTCGTGTGTCCACCACACGGATGCCCAGCTTCTCGCTGGCCACGAGCAGTGGGGAGATGTGGCCCCCGACCAGCGTGAAGACAAAGCGCACGCCGTGGGCCCGGAGCACGGCCGCCACACTCTCTCCACCATGCCGGATGCTCGCCTTGTCCACCTGCACGAAGGGGTGGGAGTGGGGCCCATGGTCAGGGGGCCTGGTTCAAGGGGTAGAGCGCCTGCCTGGTAAGCAGAAGGCAGTGTGGAAAGCCCAGCTCCACCAAACGCAGAACTGACAGGTATGAGCCACCAGCTCATACCTCTAATTCCAGCTACACAGGAGGCTGAAATCTAGGATCAACTGTTGGAAGCCAGCCTGGGCAGGAAGGCCTGTGACACTCTTTTCTCCGGTGGGCCGGCAAAAAGCCAAAGTGGAACTGTGGCTCAAGTGGTAGAACACCAGCTTCAAGTACAAGGCCCTGAGTTCATGCCCCAATAGGAGAACCAAAAGTAAATAAATAAAAGTGAAGCCTATCTGACATGCAGGCTCACGCCTGTGATTCCAGCTACTCAAGAGGCTGAGATTAAGAGGATCACTGCTCAAAGCCAGCTCAGGCAAAAGTAAGTTCACAAGGCCTGTTCTCAGATGACAGCGGAGCCCCACAGCACGCGTGTTACTCTAAATTACAGAGGAGGCTAAAATTGGGAGGAACATGGTTTGAGGCCAGCCAGAGCAAAGTCAGGCCTTATCTCAAAATATAACCAAAGCAAAAAGCATTAGAAGAATATGAGCACCCCACAGGTCCTGGGTTCAAACCCATTCGGCCAAAAGAGTAGGGGCAGGGAGAGAGAAAGAAAAATCAAAGCCAGGCTTGGCAGCTCACACACCTGTAATCCCAGAGACGAGTTCACATTTCAAGGCTAGCCTAGACTAAACCTGAGCAAGACCACACCTCACACCAATAAGCTGGGCTTGGTGAGGAACACCTGCAACCCCGGTGACATGGGTGGGTAGAGAGGAGGATCGCGGTGTGGCTCTGGCCCTGGACACAATCATGAGACCCTACCTGAACAATAACTACCTGAAAAATGTTGACAGCCAAAAAGGGGGTGGTGGGGAGGTTCAAGTTCCAGCTCAAGACCCTGAGTTCAATCCCCGGTACCACCCCTCCAAGAGAAGGGGGGGCCTGGAGAATGTGGGTGTTGGCTAGAGACATACCCCCACAATATTCTAGGTTCCAGATCAGAGGACGAGATGGTATCAATCTTTGGGCATTTTATTCCCTCCCGTGGCTAAGGATAAGACTTGACTTCCCTAAGCAAGATGGACAGTCCGATAGAACCCACATTCTCAAGGGCCTCATACCTGCCTCCTCCCCAGAGATGTTGGGGAGACCAGGAAGAAGAAAGAGAAGGTGAATCCTCACCGGCCCAGGGGGCTGGGCCAGAGCTCAGAGGGCAATGTTGCTAACTCCTGTCCCCGCAGGGCCTGACTACCCGACTGCTCACTCAAGCCTTACTTACCTGCCTGTCTCTGGCTCTGCTGGGCATGCCCTGCTGTCAGGCTGCCAGCCGCGTGCCTGGCAGGAAGGCATCTGCTTGGCAGAGACAGCCATGAGCATCCAGCCCTCGTTGTCACCCTCAGCAAGAACGAATGCCTGAGCTCTGGTTTTGACCCCGACTAGAGAGCAAGCACTGGAGGTAAATTTCTCTTGTTTCATGGATTGTGGGGCTTGAACTCTGGGCCTGGGCCCTGGTCCCTGAGCTCCTTCCCCCAAGGCTGGCGCTGTACCACTTGGCGCCAGAGTGCCACTTCTGGTTTATTGGAGATAAGAGTCTCACATGGGACTTTTCTGCCCCGGGGCTGGGCTTCAGGATCTCAGCCTCCTGGGGAGCGAGGATGACAGGCGCGCCTGGGCTTGATTTTTACTCATTGACTTTTCATCTCGGATCAAAAGCTCTTCCCCAAGCATATCACCTGGGGGTCAGACCCATCCTTGACCTTTCCGGGGCTTGGTTTCCCCCTTGTGGAAATAAGAACGGGGAAATAACCGGTACCTAACGTGACCTGGCACGGGGGTTGGGTGAGACGATCCGCCCCGATCCTGAGTGGATGGGCTGCAGGACCCTTGGCAGCGGGAGGGGGGGTTGGGGAGGGGGAAGGAGAGTGACCCCAAACTCTGTGACCCCGGCCGGGGGCGGGGGCGAGGGCAGCGCCCGCGGCTTCCGGGATCGCTGAGCGGGGTTGAAGTCCAGCGGCGTGGGGACGCCCTCGGGCCGGGCCGGGCTGGCAGCCCGCCCCGGGCTCTCTCGGAGGCGCGGTGTGCGGTGCGCGGTGTGCGGTGTTTTGGAGTTTTGTGGGTCTTGGCTCCTCCCTCCCCGCAGCCCGCCTCCCCCCCCTCTCCCCGGCCCTGGCACCTTGTGCATCAGCCGGTAGAGGAGCCCCAGGCGGTGAGCGGCGCCCAGCAGGGCGGCCACCAGCGTCCCGAACGACAGGAGCAGGAACACCGGGGAGGGGTCCGCGGCGGGGGCCGCGGCCGCGGGGTTCTCCATGAGGCCGGACCTGAGGGAAGGAGCGCGCCCTGCGCCCCGGCCCGCACCCGAGAGCAATTATCTCACCCGGAAGAGGGCACGGCCCCTCGGCCCCGCCCCGCCCCCTCCGCGGACAAGCCACGCCCCCACTGTGACGAGCCACGCCCTCTCGCCGGGCTTCCAGGCTCTGCCGAGAGCCCCGCCGGCCCCGCCCCCTGACGTCACCCGCGGGCGCACGCAATCACACAGGCATCCAAACAGGGAGCCCCCCCTCCGCGTGTCGTCATCAGGAGGTGCGAGGCCCAGCCCCGCCCCGGGCCGGCTGCCCTGGGGTGAACCCCGCTCCCCGAACCTGACTCTGAACCCCAGAGCGTCAAGATGCTTTCGCAAGCTCGGGCCCCCACGGCCCTCCAGCCATCACCTACAGGAAACGGCCCCGAACGCCGCGGACTTCTGCGCGCGCCCTTGGCGTCACGTGACCCGGCACGCGCCTCTACACTGGACCTGGTTGGCGCAAACGCGCCTCCGTAGTCGTTCTACGCTTGCGCAGAGCGGGAGCCACGCCCGGCTCGCCCGCCTGTGTTGACTGGCTGCTTGTCATGCAAGCCCCGCCCTTCTCCTCACTTCTCATTGGCTGCTGCTGCAAGCCTCGCCCCTTTTCTCTTTTAGCCGGAAGGCGTGGCCTCGCGGCGTCTTCCAGTAGTCAGGACTCCCCGCCTAGGCCGGCTTCCTCGGCCTTTCCCTTGCCAGCCTGGCAGGGCCGCGGGATCTGAGCCCGCCCTGTGTCCTGCACTGTGCACGCCGGCCACAGCCCGCCGCCCGCCGCCGCCTGAGTCCACCGTGAGCACGCTGGGTGAGTTCCCGCCACCCGGGAACGCAGCCCCCAGGCCAGCCCGCCCGTGGGCGTGGCTTGTCCAGGCCACGCCCGTGGGCGTGGCTTGTCCAGGCCCCGCCCCGGGTGGCTCCGCCCCGGGAGCGGGCCCGGCTGCCCCGCACTCCTGCCACCCAGGCCGCCCGGAGCCTGAGGCCCGGGGCGTGGCGGTTCGAAGCCAGCCCAGGCAGGAGAGCACCCGACACTGTCCTCGGTGACCCAGCAGAAAGCCAGAAGCGGAGCTGTGGCTCCATTCGTCGGGCGTCAGCCGTGGGTGGAAAGGCCCAACGACAGCACGAGGCCACGAGTTCGAGCCCCAGGACCAACACCACGGCCACAACGACGACAAAAACACTTAGTCCTAGCCGGGCGGCTGTCATCCCAGCCACTCAGGAGGCTGAGAGCTGAGGATCGCGGTTCAAAGCCAGCCTGGGCCGGAAACTGCTTGAGACTCTTATCTCCAATGAACCACTCAAAAGAAGAACGGAAGTGGGGGCTGGGAAGGTGGCTCAGCGGGAGAGCGCCTGCCTCCCGCCCCGGGTTCGATTCCTCAGTCCCACATGAGCAGAGAAAACCGGAAGTGGCACTGTGGCTCAAGTGGTAGAGCACTCGCCTTGAGCTGAAGAGCTGAGGGACAGCGCCCAGGCCCAGAGTTCAGGCCCACGACCGACAACACAAACAAAACAGAAGTGGAGCTGTGACTCTCCTTGAGCACAGAGCTCAGGGACAGCGCCCAGGCCCCATGACCGACAAAGAAACCAAATAAACAAAGTAAATAAATAAAGGGTATAAAAGAATTCCTTTGATGATCTGTCAAACATGTCCAACAAGCCACTTACTCAGTGTGTTTACAAGACTCAGTCTGAGCCGCAGAGCTTTTACAAAGAGCAGTTCATAAAGGCCCATGAATGGAGAGGAAATTGCCCAACTCCCCCCACCCACGAAAATAGCAGCAGATTCCCCCTGAGTTTGGCACAAGATGTGGATGCCAAGCCTGTGCCCCCCCCCCCAAGCATCGGCGACTGGGCTGTTCCCAGCCAAATTTCTTTGATCCAATTCAAGGGCTGATGACCTTTGCCCTTCATCTCTGGAGTCTCCCAGCTTCAGAGTTACATGAAAAAGTCATTTCAGAACTCACTTCTGTGCCTCTCCAGCCGGGTCACAAGCTGATCACACAACACCCAGTCCACCCTCAAAGAGATTTTTCTTTTTCTTTTCTGGGGGCATGAGGGTGGCAAAGATCAACCCCAGGACCTTGGACATATTAGAAAAGTGCTAATGTCTGAAAGATGTAGACTTTTTGTTTGACTGAGGTTGAAATTCAAGGCCACCCCAGTGCCTGGCTTTAGCTAACATTTCAGATGAAGAATAAATCTATAAATACATGTAGCACATTTTTAGTCATACAGGAAATGCAATTCAAAACACAGAGATTCCATCAGAAGGGCTGTTAACAAGAAATACACACACACACACACACACACACACACACACACACACACAGAAAGAAAAAAACAAACGTTGAAGAAGATGGAAACAAGAAACCTTACACTACACTACACTCTTCGGATCGCAGGCACCGTGGACATAACAAGCCAATTCTCAAAGACCAAACACAGGCCAAGTGAGCGCAGTGGCTCATGCCTGTAATCCCAGCTACCAAGAGGGCTGAGATCTGAGAATCTCTACAGTTCAAGCCCAGCTTGGGGCCTGAACTCTGGGCCTGGGCGCTGTCCCTGAGCTCTTCAGCGCAAGGCTAGTGCTCTACCACTTTGAGCCACAGCACCACTTCCGGCTTTTTTCCTTTTGCTTATGTGGTACTGAGGAATCGAACCCAGGGTCTCATGCATGCAAGGCAAGCGCTCTACCACTGAGCCACCTTCCCAGCCTCCACATGCAGATTTTTTTGGGAGCAAAAGCTCCTTGATCTCTTTCTGGGTTCACCAACTGTTCCTTCCACCCATGAGTCAAACACAACATCACCTGGGCCTGCCCCCCCCCCTCAGGTAGACTGAGTCACCAGCCACCTGCACCCGCCCCAGCCTGGCTGAAGGGGCTGAACAGGTATTTCCACTGGAGTCAGCAAAAACAAACACCCATCTTCCCCAGGTGTTCTTGGGAAACACAGAACCAAGGCCAGAAGACTCTCTAGTAACCGATAAACGCACAGATTCCAAATTTGAAAGGAATATAAAGGCTTCCTATTAAAACGAAAACAAAAACTTGCATCTGCTCAGTGTGAACCATAAAAGTGACACAGACTGGCATGGCGGCCCAAGCCTGTCCTTCTAGCTACTTGGGTAGCAGAGATTCGAGCCTAGTCTGGGCATAAAATTTTGAGACAAACTGGGCGCCAGTGGCTCCCGCCTGTCATCCTAGCTACTCAGGAAGCTGAGATCTGAGGATCTAGGTTCAAAGCCAGCCCGGGCAGGAAAGTCCATGAGACTCTGATCTCCAATGAGCCACCAGAAAACCAAAGTGGCGCTGTGGCTCAAGTGGTAGAGCGCCCGCCTTGAGCTGAGGAACTCAGGGATAAAATAAAAACAGTAAGATAGGATGACCTAAAATAATAAAATAATAAAGGAGAAAGCCAAGCTGGGCCTCGTCTCTGGCCACCAACCTCCAGGCCGGGGTTCCCACGGCACAGGTGTCCGCAGCGCCACCCCCGGCATGCGCCGGTCACTGCAGGCCGCCAGGCCCCTGGTTCCCAGGGTGCAGATCCCGCAGCGCCATCTCCTGGCACTCGCCAGTCACTGCAAGCCGCCAGGCCCCTGGTTCCCAGGGCGCAGATCACCACAGCGCCATCTCCTGGCACTCACCGGTCACTGCAGACTGCCAGCCCCGGGTTCCCACGGCATAGGTCTCCGCAGCGCCACCTCCCAGCATGCACCGGTCACTGCAGACCGCCTGGCCAAGGGGTTCCCACGGCACAGGTCTCCACAGCGCCATCCCCCAGCATGCACTGGTCACTGCAGGCCTCCAGGCCCCTGGTTCCAAGGTGCAAATCTCCGCAGCGCCATCTCCTGGCACTCGCCGGTCACTGCAGGCCGCCAGGCCCCTGGTTCCCAGGGCGCAGATCACCACAGCGCCATCTCCTGGCGCTCGCAGTCACTGCAGACCGCCCAGCCCGGGGTTCCCACGGCACAGGTCTCCACAGCGCCACCCTCTGGCGTGAGCGGGTCACTCGAGGCTTCCAGGCCCCTGGCTCCCACGGTGCAGGTCTCCGCGGCGCCCTCTTCTGGCGCGCGCAGGTCACTGCAGGCCGCACAGTCTCCGCAGCGCCATCTCCTGGCAGGAGCCGGTCACTGCAGACCCCCCTCCCTGCACCTCCAAGTGCAAGGAATGGGAGACGTTTAAATTATTGTTGTTGTTCCGATCCGGCTGCGCCTCGGAGAGGACGGGAGCTGCGCGCCGGCCGCCCGGCCCCAGCGGGCCCTCGGGGGCTCGGTCCCCGGCCGCCGGCGGCCCAGGGCCACGCGCGCCTCCTCGTTCCGCAGCGGGGTGACCACCGCGTAGCGCACGGCCCCCAGGCGGGCCTGCTCGGCCGGGCCCCGCCGTCCGGCCGCAGGTCGATGACGGCCCCCACGGCGAGGTGCGCGGCAGGCGGAGCAGGCCTTGCGCCGCGGGGCGGAGGGGATGTGCACCACGGCGGCCGCGATGGCGCCCGGGACAGGAGGACAGCAGGAAGGACGCCAGCGCCACCAGCACGCTCAGCGAGAAGTGGGCCCGCGAGCCCCGCCCCGCGCCCCGCGCGCCTCGCCCCCGCGCACCCCGGAGCCTCATCCCCGCGCCCCGCGCGCCTCACACCGCGCCCCGCGCACCCCGGAGCCTCATCCCCGCGCCCCGCGCGCCTCGCCCCGCGCCCCGCGCCCCGCGCCCCCCGGAGCCTCAGCCCCGCGCCCCGCGCGCCTCGCCCCGCGCCCCACGGCGGAAGGGCGCGAGGAGGAGACGGTGGAGGCCTCGGTCAGGGCCGCGGAGGAGCTGCAGCATTAGGCCGCGGCCCCAGGCCCAGGCCCACGCCGCGCTCGCGAGGCCCGAGGGCCGCAGCGGCTGGCGGAGGGCCGCGGAGCCGTCGTGGCCCAGGAGGGTCCGCAGGAAGCACTGGCCGCGCCCAGGCCCAGGAAGAGCGTCTGAGCCCGGCGGGCGGCGGTGGAGATGGCCTGGCCGCCGCCAGCAAGCGGACCGGCACGTTGGGGATGGTGACCCGCGTGTCACAGGCCTCGGACAGGGCCGGGGGGGGGGCAGGAGGCGGGCTGGGGGCGCGGGGTCCGGCCGCATCGGGGATGGAGATGATGGCCGCCGAGGGTCACCAGGTGGACGACGAGGGTCAAGGCGGAGAGCGCGGGCCGGAGCGTCCCGGGGTGGGAGAGGCCCACGAGCCCGTCCCCAGCCCCGTCCCGTCCCCAGAGAGGAAAGGGTGAAAAGCCAGGGCCTGGCGGGGGCACGGCGGCGCCCGGAGCCGCAGCTGCTGGAGGGCGGAGACCTGAGCGCGGAAGGCTAAGGCCCGCGGGAAGAGGCCACCAGAGGCTGCTCGCCATCGTCCCGCACAAAGCCGGAGCGGAGCTGCGGCTCCAGGGGCAGAGCGCCAGCTGCGAGCAAAAGCAGCCCAGGGTGTGTGTGTGTGTGTGTGTGTGATGGTGTGTGTGTGTGTGTGATGGTGTGTGTGTGTGTGTGTGATGGTGTGTGTGTGTGTGTGATGGTGTGTGTGTGTGTGTGATGGTGTGTGTGATGGTGTGTGTGATGGTGTGTGTGATGATGTGTGTGTGTGATGGTGTGTGTGTGTGATGGTGTGTGTGTGTGATGGTGTGTGTGATGGTGTGTGTGTGTGATGGTGTGTGTGTGTGATGGTGTGTGTGTGTGATGGTGTGTGTGATGGTGTGTGTGATGGTGTGTGTGATGGTGTGTGTGATGGTGTGTGTGTGTGATGGTGTGTGTGATGGTGTGTGTGTGATGGTGTGTGTGTGATGGTGTGTGTGTGTGATGGTGTGTGTGATGGTGTGTGTGTGTGATGGTGTGTGTGTGTGATGGTGTGTGTGGGGTGTGTGTGTGTGTGATGGTGTGTGTGTGTGATGGTGTGTGTGTGTGATGGTGTGTGTGATGGTGTGTGTGTGATGGTGTGTGTGTGTGATGGTGTGTGTGATGGTGTGTGTGTGATGGTGTGTGTGTGTGATGGTGTGTGGCTGAGGGTGAGAAATGGGTGGTTGGGGTTTGGTTTCTTCTTCTCTGTGAAGGCCAGTGGGAGCTGGCGGTGAGCGATGGACCCGGCCCCACACTCTCATGGCGGATGCACTGAAGGGGTCATCGTTTGATGTTTGGGGGTTCCAGATACTTGAGGTCAACAGAAAGGCTGAGGAGTGACTGGGGTAAGGAAAGCAAGAGGCCGGGGCTGCAGCTCCTGCTCGCTCTCTCTCGCTCTTTCTCTCTCTCTCCTCCTCCTCCGCCTCCTCCTCCACCTCCTCCTTCTTCTGTGTATTTCCTCTCTCTCTCTTTTTTTTTTTTTTGGTCAGTTGTGGCCTTGAACTCTGGGCCTGGGCGCTGTCCCTCAGCTCTTCAGCTCAAGGCGAGCGCTCTACCACTTGAGCTACAGCACCACTTCCGGTTTTCAAGTGGTTTATTGGAGATAAGAGTTTCACAGACTTTCCTGCCCAGGCTGGCTTTGAACCATGAACCTCATATCTCAGCCTCCTGAGTAGCTAGGATGACAGGTGTGAGCCACCGGCACCGGCTCTCTATTTTTCTTTTTTTTTTTTCATTTTATTTTATTTTATTTGTGAACATACTGTACAGAGGAGTTACAATTACATGGGCAGGATAATGCGTACATTTCTTACCAAGCATTGCAGCCTCCTCCTTTGTTTACCCTTCACATCCCTTCCCAGCCTCCCCCCTTCCCCCCAATCCCAATACTTCCCGGCTCTCTATTTCTTTTATTGTGCCAGTGTTAGGGCTTGAGCTCAGGGCCTGGGCACTGTCCCTGAGCTTCTTTTGCTCAAGGCTGGCACTCTACCACTTGCAACACAGCGTCATTTCCAACGTTTTGGGGAGATAAGAATCTCATAGACTTTCCTGCCCAGGCTGGCTTCAAACTGCGATCCTCAGATCTCAGCCTCCTGAGTCGCTGGATGACAGGCGGGAGCCACCAGCGCCAGGCTCCCTGTCTCTCTCTCTTTCCTCTGTTCCCCGCCCCTTTCTTCCTCTCCATTGAGGTGACTCCCTTCATGCCACCGCGCATTCCTGGCCGTGGCTTTCTGTCCAGAAACAACACGCCAAATAACCACAGCCTGAAATGACACACCCAGACCGATCCCTCACCTCTTACAGGGCAGCTGGGCCAGGCACTGGTGGTCACGCCTGTCATCCCAGCTGCTCAGGAGGCTGAGGTCTGAGGATCGCAGTTCAAAGCCAGCCTGGGCAGGAAAGGCTCCAATGAACCACCAGAAAACCAGAAGTGGTGCTGTGGCTCAAGTGGTAGAGCGCTTGCCTTGAACTGAAGAGCTGAGGGACAGCGCCCAGGCCCAGAGTTCAAGCCCCATGACCAACAAAAAGCAAAAACAAAAAAGAAAAATCCAACGAATCAGGCAGGAACCCGGGAGTAGAGCTGTGCGGCTCAAGTGGGTAGAACAACCAGCCTTGAATGAAAAAGTCCAGCCAGACAGCCAGGCCCTGAGTTCAAGTCCTGGGACTGGCACAACATATAAAACAAAATGAAAATTTTAAACAACACACACACACACACATTGAACACCTTTCTGGCACATTCTATCCACGGACAATCCTAGTACTGCCTGGATGTTTTCAGGTGAACAATCAATCTGAAAGTTCTCTCTCTGGCCTTCATCACCATCATCATCATCACCATCACTATCACCATCATCACCATCATCACCATCATCACCATCATCATCACCATCACCATCATCATCATCATCATCATCATCACCATCATCATCATCATCACCGTCATCATCACCATCACCATCATCATCATCATCACCATCATCACCATCATCACCATCATCACCATCATCATCATCATCATCATCACCATCATCACCATCATCATCATCATCATCATCATCATCACCATCATCACCATCATCATCATCATCACCATCATCACCATCATCATCATCATCATCATCACCATCATCATCATCATCACCATCATCACCATCATCATCATCATCATCATCACCATCATCACCATCACCATCATCATCATCACCATCATCATCATCATCACCATCATCACCATCATCATCATCACCATCATCACATCACCATCATTATCACCGTCATCATCACCATCACCATCATCATCACCATCATCACCATCACTATCACCGTCATCATCACCATCACCATCATCACCATAATCACCATCATCATCATCACCATCATCACCATCATCATCATCACCACATCACCATCATCATCACCATCATCATCATCACCATCACTATCACCATCATCACCATCATCATCATCACCATCATCACCATCATCATCATCACCACATCACCATCATCATCACCATCATCATCATCACCATCACTATCACCATCATCACCATCACCATCATCATCATCACCATCATCACCATCATCATCATCATCATCATCACATCACCATCATCACCATCATCATCATCATCATCATCATCATCATCACATCACCATCATCATCATCATCATCATCATCATCACCATCACCATCATCATCATCATCATCACCATCATCATCATCATCACCATCATTTTATGATCGTCTGGGCAGGGCAGGCGTCCACCCCGGGGTCTCTTGCTTGTGTCCAAGTCAGCCCTGGGCCATGGCGGCCTCTCCACCCTGAGCCCCACTCACCATCGGTGGGGGCCGAGCCCAGCATCTCTCCTGACATGGCTCACTGCCTTTCTCAGGCAGCGCGGGGGATGCGTGCGGGTCCTGATATCCCAGGGTTCTCTGGTGCTGTTGCCCCAGGGGTCCCCAGCCTCTAACCAGCCCCTCGGGGCTCAGGATGCTGGCATGGGGGGTTCTCCCTCTTGGAAAATGGAGCCCTTGGGGAGGTGGGGGTATGTCTGCCACCCTCAGCCCCAGGGAGGTGGCGCTGAGGGACTAATTGGGACTGTTCTGTGGGAGTGACAGTCACAGACACACCCCTCACCCCCCTCATGCTGCTGGTCCCCCCAGGATGCACCCCCCAGCACTGAACCACACTAATGACAGGTGCTGCAAGGCCCGTCCGCCCCGAGAGGGAAGGGAGAGGGCTCCCGGGCCTGCTCACACCCACAGTTCCCAGGTCCGATTCCCCAGTCTCCAGCTGTGCCTGCCTCCAGCTGTCTCCTCAACTTCGTCACCACCACCCCAACTCCAGGAGACAACCACCGACCCACATTCTAACTCACGGTGACAACGCACACAGGGCGTCTGTCCTCAGGATTCCAGCCATGGCCTGCTGAGCACAGCTTGCACGAGGTCCGAGGCGAGCACTGGTGGCTCACGCCTGTCATCCCAGCTCCTCAGGAGGCTGAGATCTGAGGATCATGGTTCAAAGCCAGCCCGGGCAGGAAAGTCCATGAGACTCTCATCTCCAATGAACCACCAGATGCTGTTAGTGGTGCTGTGGCTCAAGCTAGTCTTAAGCACAAAGGCTCAGAGACAGCGCCCTGGCCCTGAGTTCAAGCCCCAGGACTGGCATGAGCATGTGCCCATGCACGGAGCACACGCGCGCGCGCGCACACACACACACACACACATACACACACACGGTTAAGGTCCCACCTGGGATTTGATCTGAGCCCTACCACCTTCTGTCATTCCAAATCCAGCCCTTGGTCCACTGAAGCCCATGTTCTCTCTTGAACACTAAGGAGGGAGACTGAGGCGCTGGTCCCGCCAGTCCAAATCACCCCATTTGACCTGTGCACTTTCCTAGGCCAAAGACTTCCTTCCATTTGTCTTTTTTTATTTTTGCTCAAGGCTAGCGCTCTACCACTTGAGCCACAGCCCCACTTCCAGCTTTTTTTTCCAATTGGAGATAAAGAGTCTCACAATCTTTCTTGCCCAGGCCGGTTGTGAACCATCATCCTCAAATCTCAGCCTCTTGAGTAGCTGCGATGACAGGCGTGAGCCGCCAGCACTGACCTCTCCTCATTTCCTTCCCTGTGAAACACAACCCTTATGGGAAATTTCCTCTTTGCAACGCCTGTCCCTGGTGCTTTCTGGCTGCCTTTGTTGGCCTCCTCCTCTCTCAACCTTGCCTTGGAGTCCTCCAGGGCTCACTATGAGACTTTCTTCTCTCCCAGGCCCATATCGTGCAGTATTGAATGCTGACACTATGCAAACAGCCATCACGGTTTGCGTTCCAAGAAGCTGAAAGAGGTCAGGGGTCACGGGGAAGGAAGTGTATTTGCAAGGTGATCTCAGCAAACACCACTAGGGAAGTGGAGAAAAGAAAGGGAAAGAACCAGGTATGGTGACCCATGCCTGTAATCTCAGCACTTGGGAGGCTGAGGTAAAAGGCTCATGAGTTCCAGGAGAGTCTGGGAGACCTAGAAACTCCCTGCCTCCAGGGGAAAGGAAGGAAAGGAGGAAGAAAAGAAGGGAGGGAGGAGAAAGAACAAAAGAGAGAAAGAAAAGGAAGGAGGGGGAAAGTTGTGCACTGATGGCTCACGCATTAAATCCCAGCTACTCAGGAGGCTGAGATCTGAGGATCCAAGTTCAGGGCCAGCTTCTCAGTTCCAATTAACTAGCAACTGGCAGAGCACCAGGCTGGAGTAAAAAAGCCAAGCAACAAGCTGGGCACAGGTGGCTCATGTAGGTCATCCTAACTACTCAGGAGGAGGCTGAGATCTGAGGATCACAGTTCAAAGCCAGCTCAGGCAGAAAAGTCCATGAGACTCCTTTCTCCAATGAACTAGCAGAAAACTGGAAGCAGCACTGTGGCTCAGATGGTAGAGCACTCACCTTGAGCTAAAGAGCTGAGGGACAGCATCCAGGCCCAGAGTTCAAGCCCCATGTTTAACAACAAAAAAAAAAAAAAAAAAAAAAAAAAAGCCAAGCAACAATGTGAGCTCAAGCCCCAGTCCCTGCAATTAAAAAAAAAAGTCACCAGACATTGGTGGCTCACACCTGTCATCCCAGCTACTCAGGAGGCTGAGATCTGAAGCCAGCTGGGGCAGGAAAATCCCTGAAACTCTTATCTCCATTTAGCTACCTAAAAACTGGAAGTGGGGCTACAATTCAAAGTGGTAGAGCACTAACCTTGAGCAAAAAAGCTCAGGGACAGCACCCAGGCCCTGAATTCAAGCCACACAACCAACCCAAAGAGAGAGTCATTATTTGTTCCTCTATTCTGTTAAGTTCTTCACCACGGATGTGTTTTGGGCTTTATCAAATAATTTTTTTCACTACTTATCACAATGCCTGTATGTTCCTTTGTCCATTATCAACATAAAGTTCTGCTCACTTATTTACAAAGGCAAACCATCAAATTACATCAGATATCTCAGCAGAAACCCTAAAATCCAGGACATACATAATATATATATATAATGTTTAATCAGGCTGGGTGCCTGTAATCCCAGCTATTCAGGAGGTTGAGATCTGAGGATCATGGTTCAAAGCCAGCCCAAAAAGGAAAGTCCGTGAGACGCTTATCTCCAACAAACCACCAGAAAACTGGAAATGGTTATGTGGATCAGGTGGTAGAGCACTCACCTTGAGCTGAAGAGCTGAGGGCAGTGTTCAGGCCCAGAGTTTAAACCCCATGACTGACAAAAAAAATTATTATATTTAATCATATATATAATTATAATTATATATGGGGGTTATGAGGCTTGGGCATTGTTTGTGGGCTTCTTTTGTTTGGGTTTAGTGCTCTATCCCTGATCCACAGCTCCACTTCTGGCCTTTTTGGTAAAGTGGAGATGAGTTTCATGGACTCTCCTGCTCAGCCTGGCTTAGAACCATGATCCTCAGATCTCAGCCTTCTGAATAGCTAGGATTACAGGTGTGAACCGCCAGCACCCAGCCTTAAAATGATATGTTTTTAAGCCCTGAGAGTAAACAGCTGCCAACCAAAATTATTATACCCAGCAAAATTATCCTTTCAAGTTGGTGGAAAGATAAGGACTTTCCATGAAAAGCACAAAGTAAAGCTATTCAGGAAACTAGCGTTATAGACAATACTTAGAGGAATCTTACAGAGAAAAGAGTAAGGAAAGACAGTCACACACACAGGAGCTCCAAAAATGAAAAAAAAAAAAAAAAAAACTTAAAAGAAATAGAGGGAAATATAGGAGGAAAAAAGAAAACTTCTTTGGCTCAGGAATCTAGCAAACTCTCAAGATAAATAAGAGAAAACAGGACTGGAACTACCCAGGGGGGAAAATAGGACTTAGTAAAATACTTCTCAACAATTACCTTAAATGTAAATATACTTAACTCTGTAATTGAAAGACACAACCTGGCTAATTGGATTAAAAAATAAGATCTAGACAAACGAAGAAAGGAAGGGTAAATATAGCCGTTATGTCAGTGTGAGAATGGAAACAGGTAACTTGAGGCATGATGGGAAAGAATGATAGAGGGTGGATGACATTGATCAAGATGCATTATACTCATAAGCGGAAATGTTGAATTGAAACTCCTTTAGATAACTCATCTTTATTTAAAATAAATATTGAGAGGCTGAGAATGTGAATTAGTAGCAGAGTGCTTGCCTAGCATGCAAGAAGACCTGGGTTGGATTCCTCAGCACCACATACACAGAAAAGGCCGGAAGTGGTGTTGTGGTTCAAATGGTAGAGTGCTAACCTTGAGCAAAAGCTCAGGGACAGTGCCCAGGTCCTGAGTTCAAGCTCCAGAACTGGCAAAATAGGAAGGGAGGAAGGGAGGGAAGGAAGGAAGGAAGGAAGGAAGGAAATACTGAGCTGAGCATCGGTGGCTCACACTGTAATCCTGGCTGAGATCTGAGGATCCAGGTTCAAAGCCAGTCCTGGGCAGAAACATCTATAAGCCTCTCATCTCTGATAAACCAGCAAAATGTGGAAGTGGAGGTGACGCTGTGGCTCAAGCAGTGGAGCACCTGTCTTCAGGGCAGAGCCTCAGCCTGAGTTCAAACTCCAGGCCTAGCGCCCAAAAAGGGACTGTGATTGGCTCCTCTTCTGTCAGGTGACCGCTGCTCTGACCCAATCGAACTTCTCAAAGCCCCGCCCATCAAAGCCCATGAATCCAATTGGCTCCTGTTGTGGCACGTGACCACCCCTCTTCGCCAATCAACCTTCCCAAACCACAGGCACCCGATTGGCTCCTCTTGTGTCAGGTGACCACCCTGCGGACCAATCCCAGGGCCGCGCGCGGGTTTATCTCCGAGGTGGCGCGGGCTGAGCGCGGGCGACTGTTCCTTTATTAGGCGCAGGGCGCGGGCTGTACAGCGCCGGCCGGAGCCGGGCTAGCGGGGTGGGTGGGAGGCCATTCCACAGCAGCCCACGACGGGCACCCCAGGAAGCCTGGGTCGCAGACAAGAAGTGAACCGACCCGATCCCCGCCCGGTGCCAGGAGGGGGTGGCCCGCCACGGGCGCCACGGGGCGGGCCACAGGACCGGTTTCATCTGGAATCAGGGAGGGAGGGAGGGGTGGGGAGGGGGCTCCCGCGTCTCCCCCCACCCAAGCCCCAGAGGGTGCGCCCGAGGGCGGGCTGGGCGCTTAGTCCATGCCAGGGCCGTGTATTCAGTACACAGAATCCAGCTGGGCCCAAATAGGTCCACAGACTCAGCCCCACGGGGCATGGGGGGGGGGGTGGGGGGAAGCGTCTCCATATATATATATAGTAAAAAATAATAATAATGTTTGTTTAAATGAATTTCGTTTCTATACAAAAAATGTAAAAAGAAGAGAGGAGGAAGAAGAAGAAAAGGAAAGAATAAAGAATAATAATTCACAGGTGTCAGAGTGAGAGAGAGAAAAGAGAAGGCTGGCAAGGGATACGGGAGGGAAGAGAAGGTCCCAGACTGGTTACAAGATTCAGAAGGTGGGTGTCAGCCCCCACATTATAAATAAAGGAAGACTATGAGTCTGGGCTGGTGCAAAAGGCTGGTGAAGAGAGAGAGAGGGAGAGGGAAGAGGGAGACAGAGAGAGAGAGAGAATGTCAGGATGGGATATCCTTCAGATCCAAGGTCCAAGGATTGAAGAACACTTCAGGGAGAGAGAGGGAGACAGACAGACAGACAGAGACAGAGATGCAGAGCGAGGTGACAGACAGGGGGGCGGGGGTGGGGTCGTCTCCAGATCCGAGATCTAAAGCAAGGAGCTCTTCCTTCAGGCCAGCACCTGCCTCTTGGGGGTGACTTCAGGCTGGGGTCCCAGCTGGGTCTGGGCCTGAGTCAGGGGGGCAGGGACAGACAGGGGGTGCGGCTGGGCAGGGGGGGCTGCGGTGGCGGGGCTGGGCGTGGACTCGGACCAGTCGGACAGGGAGGGGGGCGACGGGCTGGCCCAGTGCTCGGGAGACTCGGGGGACGGAGTCAGGTAAGGATGCTCATTGGGGACCCGGAGAAAGCGATCCTTGGCAGGGCTACTGCCGGTCCCCGCGGCCGGGTATTCCTCTCCGTGCCCGGGAGGGGCCAGGTAGGGAGGGGGCCGCTCTTGGGGCGAGACGGGGGTCCCCGGGTTGAGCAGCTGGGGTCCCGGAGCCAGGGGCAGCAGGAAGGAGGACCCCGGGGGTGCAGGTGGGGGCAGCCGGGCCCAGTCGAGGGGGACAGCCACGGGGTTCAACAGGCCCAGGCTGAGCACGCAGCTCCCGGGGGGCTGGCGCCCCAGAGCCGCCGCCCTGCCCGCACCCCCAAGCTGCGTCAAGGACACGGCGGTGGCCGCAGCCGCCCCGTAGGGAGCCTCCAGGGAGAAGCCTCCAGGGGAGGCAGGGGTCCCCCCGAAGGGCCGAGGGGAGTCCAGAGAGTCCACGGGGGACAGCGTGACCGAGCTGTCGGCCAGGGGGCCCGGGCAGGCCAGGCTCAGCTTCTTGCCCCGTCCGCGAGCGCCCTGAGGGCCCAGCCCGGCCTTCCCCAGAGGCCTGCGGCTCTTCTTGGCCCCCGACGGTGTGGCTTTCAGGCCGGGGAGGAAGGCCCCGGGGGGACAGAGCAGGGGTCCCAGGCCATGGGGCCCCGGGGGGCTGCGGGGCCCGCTGGGCTGGTCCAGGAGGCGCACGATGTCCTGGTGCAGTCGCTCGTGGGCCACGTCCCTGGGCAGCCTGTCCATGTGGTCTGTGATCTCCCGGTTGGCAAAATGATCCAGCAACAGCTTGACCACCTCATAGCTGCCCTCCCTGGCCGCCAGGAACAGCGGGGTCTCCTCCTGGGGACGGGGGAGGGGAGCACACCCACACATGTCAATGCCACCCTGGCCAAGGTCAGAGAGGTCACATCCCCGCTCTGCTGCAGGACCTGACGGACACGCTCTTTCCTTTAGAAAGATCCAACAGGGCCAGGTGCCAGTGGCTCTGGCCTGTCATCCTAGCTATTCAGGAGGCTGAGATCTGAGGATTGAGAATCAAAGCCAGCTCAGGCACAGAAGTCTGTGAATCTCTGATCTCCAATAAACCCACTTAGGAAACTGGAAGTGGCACTGTGGTTCAAGTGGTGGAGCGCTAGCCTTGAACTGAAGAGCTGAGGGACAGCGCCCAGGCCCAGAGTTCAGCCCCCCCCCAAAAAAAATGAAATGAAATGAAGATGGTGGAGGGGGCGTATCCTTACTTCCCTACTTTGGAGATAAGAACAGAGGTTCAGAGAAGTTAAACAGTTTCCCCAAGCTCACACAGCAGCTGCTACACACTTCTTCATCTGACCAATTCTTAGAGCCTCCTGGCCCCAAACCCCAGCCCTAAAAGCTGGGTGTGGGCAGAGTGAATGCCCCACTAGCTTTCCCCCACCCTGTTCTGTCACCTGTGCCCCCCCCCCCCCGCCATACCCGCACAGGAGGGGAGGGGCTGAGGGCTCACCTTGCCGTCCTGCATGTCCTTATTAGCGCCGTTCTTGAGCAGAGCCAAGGCGGCCTCCACGTTGTTCACAGCTGCAGCCCAGTGCAGGGCTGACTTCCCTGGAGAGAGGGGGGAAGAGTCAGGGTCCAGGCCAGAGCCCAGCTCACACCCCCAGCACCCCAGTATTGGGGGGGGGCAGTTAGTGTCTGCAAAACAGCTTGGGAGGCCGGCCAGCTGAGCACAGCTGAGCCCCTGTGCTTGGTGCGTGAATCAGTATTCCTATTCCCGCTTACTAACTTCACCGGGCACCCATGGTGCACGCCTGCTTTCCCAGCTCCTCAGGAGGCTGAGATCTGAGGATGGAGGGTCAAAGCCAGCCTGGGCAGGAAAGTCCATGACACTCTTATCTCCAATGAACCACCAGAAAACCGGAAGTGGCGCTGTGGCTCAAGGGGTAGAGCGTTTGCCATGAGCTGAAGAGCTGAGGGACAGCGCCCAGGTCCAAAGTGCAAGACCCACAACTGACAAAATAAATAAATAAAAATAATATATATATATAATGGTAGTAACAACAATAACCGAGTGTTAATGATTACTTATAAAATAAGGCTAGTTATACAATAATAAATAACTGACCAGTTATTGGTTTTTTGGTTTTTTGGGGGGGTTTTGTCAGTCATGGGGCTTGAACTCTGGGCCTGGGCGCTGTCCCTCAGCTCTTCAGCTCAAGGTGAGCACTCTACCAGTTGAGCTACAGCGCCACTTCCGGTTTTCTAGTGGTTTATTGGAGATAGGAGTCTCACGGTCTTTCCTGCCGGGGCTGGCTTTGAACCATGATTCTCAGATCTCAGCCTCCTGAGTAGCTAGGATTACAGGCGTGAGCCACCGGCGCCCGGCCTGACCAGTTATTGTTTTAATGAACTGATTAATTTTTTTTAAATGGCCAAAGACTGTGGTGTGTCTTGTGTGAAGCCAGGCTCTTGTAAAACCTTACAGATTACAGATTGGATCCAGTTGCAGATATTTATTACAGCTGCCCAGCAGGTGGCAGTAGAGTGGATTTCTTCCAGTAAAGCCTGCAGTCCGGGGACAGGGGTAGAAACCCACCGCCAACCAGGCCTTGAGCCTTGTCCCAAGCAGCTGGAAATGAGCTGTCAGAAGGAAGCCACTCTGTGTGTGTGTGTGTGTGTGTGTGTGTGTGTGTGTGTGTGTGTGTGTGTATGTGTGTGTGTGTGTGTGTGTGTGTGTGTGTGTGTGTGTGTGTGTGTGTGTGTGTGGCTGTCCCTCAGTGCTGTCCCTCAGCTTGTTCAATCAAGGCTAGCGCTCTACCCACTTGAGCCACAGCTCCACTTTTCCGTGGTCAATTGGAAGGAAGTCTCCCACAGGCTTCCCTGCCTAGGGCTGCCCTCAAATGAGGATCCTCAGGCCTCAGCCTCCTGAGGCTGGCATGGGTGCCCAGCTCTACTGTGGGTGTCCAGGAGACCCCTCCCGGCTCCCAGCCCCTACCCACGGCTTCCGGTCAGCCTACCCAGCTCGTCCACCGCGTTCACGTCGGCGTGGCAGGCGATCAGCTCCTCTACCATACCCTCCACTGCCAGGCGGGCTGCCAGGATCAGGCTGGTGGAGCCGTCCGCCATGCGGGCGTCCAGGTCTGTGGAGCGATTCCGGATGAGGATCTAGAGAGAAAGGGGAGGGGGGGCAACAGGGAAAGTCACACCAGAACAGAGGGATCAGCAGACCCCTGACACCTCCTGGGACTCTGACCGATTCATGAGCCACAGCTTCCCGTGACTTACAATGGGGTAGCGTACTGCTAATTCCATCTCAAGCTAAAAACACCCCAAATCAAAATGGATGGGGGGCCAGGGGAGATGGTCCTGGGGCTTGAACGCTGGGCCTGGGCGCTGTCCCTCAGCTCTTCAGCTCAAGGTGAGCACTCTACCACTTGAGCCACAGCGCCACTTCCGGTTTTCTGGTGGTTTATTGGAAATAAGAGTCTCACGGACGCCGGGCGCTGGTGGCTCACGCCTGTAATCCTAGCTACTCAGGAGGCTGAGATCTGAGGATCGCGGTTCAAAGCCAACCCGGGCAGGAGAGACTGTGAGACTCCTATCTCCAAAAACCACCAGAAAACCGGAAGTGGCGCTGTAGCTCAAGTGGTAGAGCGCTCGCCTTGAGCTGAAGAGCTGAGGGACAGCGCCCAGGCCCAGAGTTTGAGCCCCACGGCCGACCAAAAAAAAAAAAAAAAAGAGTCTCACGGACTTCCCTGCTCAGGCTGGCCTTGAACCATGATCCTCAGATCTCAGCCTCCTGAGTAGCTAGGATGGCAGGTGTGAGCCACCAGCACCTGGCCAAAAAAAATCCATTTTGGAAGCTGGGCGCCGGTGGCTCACGCCTGTCATCCTAACTCCTCATGAGACCGAGGTCTGAAGGTCACAGCTGAAAGCTAGCCCAGGCAAGAAAGTCTGCGAGATGCTTATCTCCAATGAGCCCCTAAAAAGCCAGAAACGGAGCTGTGGCTCAAGTGGTAGAGCACCAGCCTTAAGCAAAAAAAGCTCAGGGACAGCGCCCAGACGCAGAGTTCAAGCCCCAGGACCACACACACACACAAAAGAGAGAGCCTGGAGGGTTGTAGGTGGCTCACACCTGTAATCACCTAGCTGCTCAGGAGAGTGAGATCTGAGGATTGAAGTTCAAAGCCAGCCTGGACAGGAATGTCTGTGAGACTCTTATCTCCAATGAACCACTCAAAAAAAGCCAGAAGCCAGGTGCCGGTGGCTCACGCCTGTCATCCTAGCTACTCAGGAGGCTGAGATCTGAGGATCGCGGTTCAAAGCCAGCCTGGGCAGCAAAGTCCGTGAAACTCTTATCTCCAATAAACCACCAGAAACCCGGAAGTGGCTCTGTGGCTCAAGTGGTAGAGCGCTCCCTTGAACTGAAGAGCTGAGGGACAGCACCCAGGCCCGGAGTTCAAGCTCCATGACTGACAAAAAAAAAAAGAGGGATCTGAATCCGGGGTGTCTGATGTCCACCGTAGCCCCGTGTCCAGCAGCGATCCAGGCTCACCTGGAAGACGCCCTGCGCGTCGGCGGTCACAGCCGTGTGCAGCGGGGTGCGGCCCGAGTGGTCCTGGGCGTTGGTGTCCGCTCCGGCGTCCAGCAGCCGCTTGGCGGCGTCGGCCCGGGCGTAGCGTGCGGCCAGGTGCAGGGCGGTCTCGCCCGTGCGGTCAGTCCGAGCCCCAAGCTGGGCCCCTTGGCAGATGAGGTCTGAGAGGATGCTGGCGGAGGAGTCATCCACGTCCTCCTCCTCGGCTGGGATCTGCTCCAGGGCCCCTCCACAGAAGGAGGCCAGCATGAGGGGGGTGAAGCCGTCTGTGGGGACAGGAGGCCGTCACTGAGCCATTGCGGCTTCCCGGGGGCCCGAGGCCAGGGGCACGCCATTGAGGACCAATGGGCTGCCGGGCACCGGTGGCCTACGCCTGTCACCCCAGCTACTCGGGAGGCTGAGGTCTGAGGAGGATCGTGATTCAAGGCCAGCCCAGGCAGAAAAGTCTACGGGCTACTTATCACCAATGGGCCAAAAAGCCAGACATGAACTGTGGCTCACGTGGTAGAGCACCAGCCTCTGAGCGGGGAAAAGCTTGGGGACAGCACCACCTAGGCCCTGAGTTCAAGCTCCAGGACCAGAGCACGCACGTGCGTGTGCACACACACACGAGCAAATAGGACACACAGCAATACCAGGAGTGACTACACAGTGGAAGTGGAGCTGTGGCTCAAGTAATAGAATGATAGAGTGAAAAATAGAGTGAAAATAGAGTGAAAAATAGAGTGAAAAAGCTCAAAAACAGCACCAAGTCCTGAGTTCAAACCCCAGGAGAAAGAGGAGGAGGAGGAGGGAGAAGAGGAAGAGGCGGAGAGCGGAATTTCTAGTGTAGGTCCCCCGCCGGGGTCCCCGCGGGCTCTGGGCGCTGACCTGGGCCCCGCACGTTCACGTCCATGGCGTCGGCCTCCGCGTCACCCTGCGGCGGTGTCAGTGCCATGGCTGGGGCCACACGGATGTCGGCGGCCACCAGGTGGTGCTGCGTCCACTGGCGACAGTCCACGGGCTCCTCGGCCCCTGCGCCAGCCTCCTCCACCTGCAAGCACAGGGAGGGATGGACTCAACACCGCAGGCCGAGGGAGAAGGGGCTGCCAGGGGCAGGACACATACGCACACATGCACACGGGGCTGCCAGGGCCTGGCAGGGGCACCACAAACACGCGCGCGCACACACACACATACACACCCTTGAAGCCAAAAGAACCTCTTCCCTCCTTACACTACCCAGCCGCAGGTTCTTTGTTACAGCAGCAGCAGCAAATGAACTAGAATTGTCTGGGCAGGGGGGTGGGTCCCCACTGGGAAGACCCAGGAAGGACTGGCCAGAGGAACGTGCACCCAAGCCACCAAGCCCAGCGGGCTCGCCCAGCCCATCTCCTCGCCTCCTCCCCGGCCACAGAACCACCTGAGAACACACGGGGTCACAAAGCCCCCTCTATGGTCCCCTGGAGCTTGGGAGGCAAGGAGAGCCAAGCTCCTCGGGCGGGAGAGGGGGGAAGGAGGGGGTGTCCCAGTACCCTGAAAGGAAAAGAGCCGAGGAGGGGAGGGGAAGGAGGTGAGGGAGGGAGGGAGGGGAGGGAGGGGAGGGGAGGGGAGGGAAGGGGAGGGGAGGGCTGCGCGGCACCTTCAGTCGCTTGGCCTCCGGGCACTCTGTGTCCATCCAGTCTGTGGCCACCTCCCCCATCAGACTCTCGCCCTTGCCCATGTTCCTAGGGGCACAGGAAGAAAAGGGGGTGACAAAGGGCACTGGGGGGTATCCCCCCTTCGGAGAGGACTTGGGGTGGAGTCAGAGCAGAGGTCACAGAGGCAAGTCAGGGGGCTACAGTGGAAATGGGGGGGGATCTTCAGTCAACAGGTGGCTCACGCCTGTTATCCTAGCATTCAAGGGGCTGAGATTTGAGGATTAGGGTTCAAAGACAGCCCAGGCAGTGAAGACTCTTATCTCCAACTACCCACTCAAAAACTGGAAGTGGAGCTGTGGCTCAAAGTGACAAGAACCCTAGCCTTCAGCACAAAGAGCTCTGGGACAGCGCCCAGGCCCTGAGTTCAAATCCCACCAATAAGAAAACAACATGACTTTCAGCAGGGTGGGAAAGCTGACATGTCTCTCAATTCTGGTGAAAGACATGAACAAGTTGTCTGGCTCAAGCCGGTTTCCCAGCTACTCAGGAGGCTGAGATCTAAGGGTCGCAGTTCAAAGCCAGCCTCTGAAACTCTTATCTCCAATGAACCACTCAAAAACCGGAAGTGGAGCTCTGGCTCAAATGGTAGAGCGCCAGTCCTGAGTGAAAAAGCTCAGGGCCCAAGCCCGGAGTTCCAGTTCCAGGACTGGCATAAACAAATAAATATAACCATAAGTAAATCTAAGACCCGAATCCTGATTCGAGTGGGAAGTTCCTCAGAGGTGAGAGGTCCAAGGTAAGACTGGGTTAGAGGCAGAGGGGGTGGTGGAGGTCACGGAGGGTCATGGGTCACGGGTGAGGATGAAGTATGGAAATGGGGACCCAGGGAATAGTCAGAAGCCAGAAAGTGGGGATGCCCCCCAGCGAGCACAGGGTCTGGGCAGGAGGCTGGACTCTGGGGTCCAGGATGGTCTGAAGTGAAGGTCAAGTTAAGGTCAAAGGCCAACCCCAGTGAAGGCCAGGGTGGGTCAAAGGTCCTCACTTCATGCCCAGCGCATCTTGTCCCACGGGCTCCCGCCGGCCCTTGTGGCCGGCTGCCACGTCCTTGTGCAGCGCGAATCCCTCGGGGAACCACAGGGTGCTGTGCTCTCGCTTGCGCCGGGCCACCATGACGCCCAGGACGAAGATGATGAGCAGGAAGACGGCGCTGGCCGCCAGCAGGGGCATGGTGGGCACGCCCTGCGCGGGCGGCTCCAGCGGCTCCCCTGTGGGCGGGCGGGCGGGGCTTCAGCCGGGGGCGGGGCCTCCACGGGGGCGGGGCCTTGGGGCGGGCCTCTGGAATGGGGCAGGGCTTCCATGGTGGGGCGGGGCCTCGGCCATGGGCAGGGTTTCCGCTGTGGGTGGGGCTCCCGCCATGGGGCGGAGCTTCCACAGTGGGGCGGGGCCTCGGCCATGGGCAGGGATTTCTCTGTGGGGCGGGGCTTCCACGGTGAAGCAAGTCTCAACCATGGGCGGGGTTTCCTCTGTGGGTGGGGCTTCCACTAGGGGGCGGAGCTTCCATCGTGGGTGGGGCCTCAGCAGCAGGTGGAGCTTCAGATGCAAGTGGGACTTACGGGGGTGGGGAGGGTATCCTGGGCTGCTGGGCGCGGCTTTGGCTATGGGGCGTGGCTTCCTCGGTGGGTGGGGTCCCGACAATGGGGTGTCGCCTTAACCATGGGGTGTGGCCTGGACTGAGTGGCCTGCGCAGCCCCGAGGCAGCGGAGGCGGGGCCTCACCTCGCACATCCCGCAGCGGGTAGGGGAAGTCGAGGCGCTCCACGGCTGACAAGGCCCCCAGGTAGTCGGCGGCACTCTGGGCATCGGGGAAGCAGTGGTCGTTCTCGGGAGACTGCAGGCAGAGCCGGTTGTCAATCTCCAGCATCACGACGGAGCTGCGGGAACAGAAGGGGAGGACCCCAGGGCTCCGCGGGGGCCCAGCCTCACGCGCCCCAGGTCCCCACCGCCGGGTCCCTCCGCGGCCCGCCTGCTCCGGGCTGGCACCCGACCCACCCACCATGCCCCCCAGACGGGTCTCGCTGGGGCCACCCCAGTGGAGACCTGGGACGGTCCTTCACCGGGCTGAAACTCCCAATCCCGGCTGCCTTGCTCTGTGGGTGGGCCCTCTGGTTCCCCATTAAGATTTTTTTGTATTAGCACACATTGGTGGTCCAAGGAGAGAGGGATTCCATACGACATTTCCATGCGTACAGTTTCCATACAATGCACACCCCTCCGTCCCTCTCCCCTACCCTCCTCCTCCTCCGCCGCCCCCCTTCTAACACAACTAACAGGTTTCATCTTTCTGCTTTCAGACATGCATACAAAGTACTTTGATCCTATTTCCCCCCACAGTCTGTTTTTACTCTCACGTCATTCATTGTTAATTGTACCCATGTGCTTTTGTTTTCTTGCTGGGGACGGGAACCCACCCTCCGTCATCATCACTGTGGCTTGAAGCAAACCATCCTCCCGGCCTTCCATTCCTGGATGCTGCCAGCCAGAGCCTGTGCCCCAGCCCACATCCCACCCCTCCCCGCTTGCTGTGTCAGGGCTCCGTCCTCCTCAGGCCTCTGCTGCATCTTTCACAAATACCATCCCCCACTGCCTTCCAACGCATCTACCCACCCACCAGACAGACAGTTCTTTTATTTGTTTCTTTGGTGCCCATACTGGGGCTTGAACCTAGGTTCTTGTCCTCTTACAGGGTTTTCTCACCCAAGCCTAGCGCTCTACCACTGGAGCCACATGAGAGTTGTGGCAATACTTGGCTTAGACTTACTTTCCTGCCAGGGCTGGCTTTGAACCATACAATCTTCAGCTCTCAGCCTCCTGAGTAGCTAGGGTCACAGTCATAGGCCACAGGCACCCAGACTCATTAAACAACAACAAAAACCCTGCCCTTAAGTGCCCTTACCCACTCTGCTAAATTGTCCCCCTCCCCAAAAGCAGACAGGTTCGATTTGGGGTGCCCCTCCACACCCACCCACCCACCCAAGAGATACTTGTTTCTCTCTGGAGGCATTTTTCATAGTCACCACGAGGGGGCGGTGCCACCAGCTTCTAATGGGTAATGCTGCTAAGCTGCCCGTGTTCAGGGAGACAAAAGTTTTGTCTCACAGCAATAAATGGTCTCTTTCCCAAAAGCTGATGGGTTGAGAAGCCTGTAGGAGATGCATTGCCAAAGGCAGTTCTCCGAGATGTTAAGAAAAAAAATGGAATAAGATCCAAGTCGGGGTGCCCATGGTCCACACCTGTCAGCCTGGCCACTCTGGAGAATGAGATCTGAGGATTGCAGTTCAAGGCAGCCCGGGCAGGAAAGTGAGACTCAGTATTTTATTTATTTGCCAGTCCTTCTGGAGCTTGAACTGAGGGCCTGGGCACTGTCCCTGTGCTTCTTTTGCTCAAGGCTAGCGCTCTACCACTTTAGCCACAGCGCCACTTCTGGCTTTTTCTGTGTATGTCGTACTGAGGAATCGAACCTAGGTCTTTACGTATAGTAGGCAAGCATGATGAGACTCTTATCTCGAAATAACCACCAAAGCTGAAATGGAGCTGTGGCTCAAAGTGGTGGAGCACTAACTTTGAGGGGAAAAGCTAAAGGGCAATGCCCAGGCCCCAAGTTCAAGCCCTAGGACCAACACACACACACTATCATCTATCTATCTGTCTGTCTATCCATCTATCTATATCACAAGATCGAAGTCACAGGTGCCTGGGCCTGACCTCCTCACCCAGAGCCTCCTTCAGGAAGGTCCTGGTGGAGTCACTCACCCGATCACCTCGGGGACCAGCTCCCGCCGGGCTCGGGGTTCGAAGCCAGGGCCGGGCCGGTGGTAAGGGAACACCATGGCCTGGCCGCGGGCGTCCAGGCGGAAGCGCAGCGAGGTCCTCAGGATGGCGCTGAGCCGCTGCAGGAAATCGGCGCCGGAGCGCAGCAGCTCTTCGGGGGGCAGCAGGACGGTGAGCACCAGCACCCCGCGGGCCAGCAGGGCGGGGACCTCACTGGCGCAGTCCAGCCCGTCCCAGCCGCACTCCTCCGTGTTGCAGCCCTGGTCGCAGCGGCCGTCCGCGAAGTGGTCCGCACAGTATTTTTCATACACGGGGCTGGGGGGGAGGGGGACAGAGAGAGCAGCGTCAGGGGGCCTCTGATCACCCCCAAATGCGCATAGACCACACAGTGCCTGCACAGGGGCGGGGGGGGGCGAGGTCGGGCCGGGCTGGGGCGGGGCGGGGCCGGGGCGAGGCCGGGGCGGGGCCGGGTGGGGTGGGGCGTGGCCGGGCCGGGGCGGGGCGGGGCCGGGTGGGGTGGGGCGTGGCCGGGGCGGGGCGGGGCCGGGGCGGGGCCGGGGGCGGGGCCGGGGCGGGGCGGGCGGGGCCGGGGCGGGGCTCACTTGCAGGCGCGCTCGCGGCCGGCCCCGCGGCAGTCGAAGTTGTCGTAGAGGCAGGCGGGCGAGCTGCAGGCCGGGTCGCAGCGGCTGTTGTTGAAGAGGCGCCAGCACTGCAGCGCCTCGCACTGCCGCCAGGGGTCGCCCACGCTCAGCGAGCAGTCGCCGCCGTCCCAGCCGCAGCCCGGGCTGTTGCACTCGCGGTCGCAGCGCCCGTCCCCGCGCTTGGCCTGGCAGGCGGCCCGCGGGCACCGCGGCTCCTCGGGCGCCTCCGGCGACGCCGCCGCCGCCACCACCACCGCCGTCGGCGTCTCGCAACGCGGCCCCGCCCAGCCCGGGGCGCACGCGCAGCGGAAGAAGGGGGCCGTGTGCGCGGGGCGGCACGAGCCCCCGTGCAGACACGGCGCGGCGCCCGAGCAGGTGGCGTTGGCGGCTCCCGGGGGTGAGGCCGCCGCCCGGGAGCCCCGGCAGGAGGACCCCGGCAGCCCCGGGGGACAGGCGCAGCGCGGCCCGCGCGCGGTCAGCTGGCACGGGACGCCCGTCGGACACTGCAGCTCCCGGCAGGAGCGCGCCACCCGCTCGCATCGCGGACCCCAGAACGGCTGAGGGGGGCGGGGTGCCCGGAAGAGAGGGAAAGTGGGGGGAGCGGGAGGGAAGGAAGGGAGAGACGGGAGGGTGGAGAAGAGCGGGGTCAGGAGACCTCCAACCTCTCCTGTCCCTCCAGAGGCTCTACTTTGCCAACAAGCCACGCCTCCCCGAGACCACGCCTCTCTGATAAACCACGCCCCATCGTCAGACCACGCCCCCAGCTGACCAGCCAACCGGATCACGCCTCATCAGACCACGCCTCCCAGCAGAGCATTTTCGCGTCAAGCCACGCCCCCTCAGCCGGGCCACGCCTCCATCTGGGCCACGCCCCTCGGAACACACCCTCCGAGCGCAACCCTACTCTGCAAACCCCCTCCCTGTTCACTTCTCCCCTAAAGCCACACCCTTCCCTGAGGCCACGTCCCAGTGCCCCAGGGGTCTCCACCCAGGCCACTCACACCTACCTGGACACAGTGGCAGGTGAAGGTCAGCCCACCGCCAGGGGCTGGGCTGGCTCGACACTGGCCTCCATGCTGGCAGGGCTGGGCCTCACAGGGGGAGAGGACAGTCTGACAGCGAGGACCTGGACCAGCAAGGACAGGTGGGAGGGTCAGCCATGACGGAAGAAGGACAAGCAGCCATCCCAAGACGGCCCCGCCCCCCACGCTCACCCGTGAAGCCCGGATGGCAGAGGCAGCGGAAGTGCCCTCCTGGGTCTTGCAGGCAATCCCGGGTGTGAGCCGCGTGGCAGACCCCCGGCCGACACTCATTGATGTCCGCCTCGCAGTGCAGACCCGTGTATCCCGGGGGGCAGTTACAGCGGAAGCCCCCCACCAGGTCCACACAGGTGCCATTGTGTAGACAGCGCGTGCCAGAATCCAGGGGTGCTCCCGGACCGCAGTCATCCTCATTAATCTCACAGAGCACCCCTGGGGAAGGGGAGCAGGGAGAGACCAGTCAGCCCGGGGAAGTGACTCAGCCCCCCCCCAATCCTGTCCCCTGGGCACTGCCTTGGCATACCCAGAGTCCCAGGGGGACAGGAGCAGAGGTATCGGGCCACGAGGTCGATGCAGGAGCCCCCATGCTGGCAGGGCCTAGAGGCACACTCATCCACGTTGGTCTCACAGCTGTCACCCATATAGCCAGCTGGACACTGGGTTGAGACAAGAGAGGGTCGCACGTAGCCCTGGGCAGCACGGACACACACACACACACACTCCCAGCACCAAAGGACACACACAGACATCAGCACACAGAGACAAGCTCTCCTTAGGACACACACGTACAGACACATCCAGGAAACATACCCACAAAGCCACCAACACACCCAGTGCCAAGGGGCACACTTGTACAAGCACAGAAGGAAAACAGTCACCTACACCTCCCCAGACACACACAATGAGACAGGCACCCCTGAGACTTTGCCACACGCATATATTCAGACCCTAGGAGACACTGGGCGCACACAGGGATATGTCTGGAAATGTGGGAGGGAATCCAGACACAGCTAGCTGGGCTTTGATGGCCCACACCTGTAACCCTAGCCACTTCGGAGGCTAACATCTGAGGCTCTCAACTCGAAGCCAGCCCCAGCAGATTCTTATTTCCAAATAGTCAGCAAAAAGCCAGCAAGCCAGGTAAGGCTTCTGCTTATAAGCTAAGAGAGAGCTCAAGGCCCAAAAAGCAAAATAAAAAATCCAGGCACATGGACTGCGGGTGTGGCCCCGTCGGGGTGTGGCTTGTGGGCATGGCTTCGTGCCCAGGGGCGTGGCTTCTTGGTTGAGCCCTTACACCTTGGGGCTGAGTACCGTTCCTAATACCTCACAGAACGTGTCCACACACAGCCACAAGACCGGCCAGCCCCGCTTTCTTCTCCCCAGGGCCCACCCTTACCTCGCACACATAGCCTCCCATGTAGGCCCGGCAGGTGCCTCCATTTTGGCAGGGCTGGGCCAAGCAGGGGTCCAGCTCTTGCTCGCAGTGGCTGCCCGTGCGACCCTCTGGACACACGCAGTAGTGGGCGCTGTCCTGGTCCACGCACTGCCCTCCCGCGGCACACAGCTGCTCCGGCCGCACCCCTGAGAAGAGCAAAGTGACCTCATTCACACACACACGCAGAGGAAGCCTTCCTTCCTCTTCTCAGAACGACACCCCTGCAGGATGCAGTTCCCAGGGTGCCACCCACATTCCACAGGCGGGCACACATCTCATCAGGGTGACATCTTCTCTATCATCAACCCACACCCAGCTCTTGGTGTTCATAGCAGCTCCCGTACACGCACCGCCACCCCCCCCCCAGCTACTTCACAGAGACAGACATCATGCTGGCTGTACAGTCACATGAGCTCAGCCCCACAGATCTCTTCACACCCATCATATTCTGGGGTACCCGTCACTCAGCTCACGCTAGCAGGAGACACCAGGCAACGAGCACCCTCCCTGAACCCCCCACCCCGCACACCCCCCACGCACCCATCTGGGCTGCGGCCTCCCTGCAAGGCAGACTTCGGATGTCACAGAGGTGGCCGCTCCATCCCGGGGGACACAGGCAGTAGGCCCCGGCCTGGACGCAGCGGCCTCCGTTCTGACAGGGCGCCTGGCCGCACCAGTCTATTGGAGTCTGCAAAGGAAGGCCCGAGGGTCAGTACTAAAGGAGACCCTGGAAACCACTAAGCCAGGCAGACCCTGCCCCCACGACACGCCTCCCCCAGAATGTGTGATCACACCTACCCAACACTAACCCTAAATGAGGGGGACAGGGCTCAGCCCCAGACTCCACCCCCAGACTCCGCCCCCAGGACCGTGGCCACACCCATCGGACACTGCCGCTCAGGAGGCAGGACAGGCCCCGCCCACAGACTCCTCCCCCAGGACGTTAACCACGCCCATTGGATGCTGCCTCTCAGGAGGCAGGACAGCCCCCCCAGGCCCCGCCTTCAGACTCCTCCCCACAGAACACTGGCCACGCCCCTCTGACATGGATACTATTTAGCAGGCAGGCAGGCCCCGCCCCAGACTCCTCCCTCTTATGCGAGCCACGCCCCACAGATGCTAATGCCACTCCATCGGCAGGACAGGCCCCGCCCCCGAGCCCTCCCCTTGGCCACCGGCCACGCCCACCTGGCACTGGCTGCCGGTGAAGCCCTCCCGGCAGGTGCAGTGAAAGCCGGGGTGGCTGGCTCTGCAGAGGCCGCGGTGCAGACAGGGCCGTGAGAGACAGGGGTCGGCCTCGAACTGGCAGTGGGCGCCCGTGTAGCCAGGGCGGCACAGGCAGCTGAACGAGTTCACGCCGTCCACACAGGTCCCTCCGTTGAAGCAGGAGCTGAGAGAGGACGGTCAGGTCAGGCTCCACCCCCTTGGAGGCCACGCCCTCCGGCCCCCATCCCAGCCTCTCACCCTTACCCACTACCAGAGACTGCAAGGCCCGGCCGAGGTCCCACCTCTGGCCTTTGACCTCAGTTTACCAAGTGCTTCAGCACTGCCCAGGTCTCCAGTCACCCCAACACAGACATCCACGCCTACCTCAGGCCACCCCTTTCCTCTCCCCTGGCCGCCCTCCCCCAGCCAGAGGCCCCGCCCACCTGGGGCTGCAGTCGGGCAGGTCCCTCTCGCAGTGGAAGCCTCCGAAGCCCGGTGGGCAGGTGCAGGCGAAGGAGGCCACGTGGTCCGTGCAGGTGCCCGGGCCGCAGGGGTTGCTCAGGCACTCATCCACGTCGCGGGCACAGCGCGAGCCGGCGAAGCCCGGAAGGCAAGAGCAGGAGAAGGAGCCCACGCCGTCCTGACAGGAGCCGCCATTGAGGCACGGGTCTGAGGGGAGAGGGAGAGGGCGTGGTCACTCACGTGGCCGGCCCGCCCTGACCAGCCACAGGGGGCGAAGCCAAGCTCAACGAAGGGGGGGTGTCCTTTGATCAGAGGGATTTTTATTTTTGGTGCCAGTACTGGGGCCTACGGCCTTTTCCTTCAGGGCGAGCACTCTACCCCTTGAGCCACAGCGCCACTTCCGGCTTTTCTCTTTTTGCTTATGTGGTGCTGAGGAATCGAACCCAGGGCCTCATGCAGGCAAGGCAAGCGCTCTACCACTGAGCCACCTTCCCAGCCATAATGTTGTGGCTTTTGGTGGTCCTTGCTTCCCTTATCAGGAAATTCCGCCTATGTGGAAGGGGTGGGGGGGCTCCCTTGAGCTGCCCAGTGAAGATAACCAAACCTCTGCGTGGATCCTCAGGTTCAGTATCAATGGCTGGAAAATACTGAAAAATGCAACTGGAGCTGGGCACAGGTGGCGCATGCCTATCATCCTAGCTTCTTAGGAGGCATGGGAAGACAAGTCCCAGAGATATTTGGTCCCTATTAGCCAGCACAAAGGTGGAAGCGGAGCTGTGGCTAAGGTGGTAGAGCACCAGCCTTGAGTGAAAAAGCCAAGTGAGAGCTTAAGCCCCTGAGGTCAAGCTCCAGTTGGAAGGAAAGAAAAAGGAAGGAAGGAAGGAAGGAAGGAAGGAAGGAAGGAGGGAGGGAGGGAGGGAAGAAAGAAGGAAGGAAGGAGGGAGGGAGGAAGGAAGGGAGGGAGGAAGGGAGGAAGAGAGGGAGGGAGGGAGAGAGGGAGGGAGGGAGAGAGGAAGGAAGGAAGAAGAAGGGAAGGGAAGGGATCTCAGTACTCAGGCCTTATATCTCACACTTCCTACAGTCCTAATTCACTGCCTAAATCAGCTCACAGGTGTCACCCAGAGCCCTGTGCTTCAAGTGTGGCTCAACCCCTTCAGATCTGACCTTGGGCTGGCCCCTTAACTGCCCTGGGCCTCAGTTTCCATAGGAGGAAAAGGAGGGAAGGCAAAGAATTTCAAAGAGAAAGGAAAGCTCATGCAGTAGGCGCCCCGATGGGCCTGACAGGTGTGTGCTCCCACACTACGCTCCCCAGACTGACTCACTGGGGTCACAGTCATCGATGTCCTGGTCACAGGAAGGACCCGTGTAGCCCCCAAGGCAAGTACAGCTGAAACTGCCCGCCAGATTGGTACAGATGCCCCGGGGTCCGCAGGGCGCGGGGCCGGCACACTCATCCACGTCTTGCTGGCATCGGACACCTGAGGGTAGATAGCAAGATAGCATGAGGATGGGGGGGGGGGTGCTGGTGTTGGGAATCTGAGGCCTGAGGCTCAGAGAAGACCATTCCAGAATATCTCCCTCTGCCGGCTTTTCTTTCTTTGTGATTTAGTTTTTTTGTTTGTTTGTCAGTGGCGGGGCTTGAACTCTGTCCCTCAACAATTCAGCTCAAGGCGAGCACTCTACCACTTGAGCCACAGCGCCACTTCCAGTTTTCTGAGTGGTTTATTGGAGATAAGAGTCTCACAGCCTTTCCTTCCCGGGCTGGCTTTGAATGGTGATCCTCAGATAGCCTCCTGATAGCTGGATGACAGGTGTGAGCCCCCAGCGCCCAGCTGTGATTTAGTTTTTGTGCTGGCTTTGCCTGGGACTTGAACTCAGGGCTTTGAGCACTATGTTTGGTTGATGCTCTACCACTTCCAGTTTTTTGCTGGTTAGTCGGAAATAAAAGTCTCATGAAGCCGCACACTGGTGGCTCATGCCGGTCATCCTGAGGATGGAGGTTCAAAGCCAGCCCGGGTTGGAAAGTCCTTGAGACTCTTCTATAAACTTCCAAAATAAGTCCTAAATAGAGCTGTGGCACCATTGTGTGCCTAGAATCTGTAATCCCAGCACTTGGGAAGCTGAGGCAGGAAGGTCTCCAAGGCCAGCCCGGACCACAGAGCAAAAGGAAGATGAAAAGCAGCGAGAGGAGAGGAGGAGGAGGAGGAACTGGCACACCTTGCCAGCCTGAGGGGCAGGAGCACACAATCAGCTGGCCAGGACCCATCTCACAGCGGCCCCCATGCTCACAGGGGTTCGGGGTGCACGGGGACAGCACCTCACACTGACGGCCTGTGGGAGAGAACACAGACCGAGTGAGACAGTCTGGGAGGATTCCTTATTCCCATGTCCCCCACTTCCTTCCTTCCTACCTTCCTTCCTCTCTCCCTCCCTCCCTCTCTTCCTCCCTTCCTTCCTTCTTCCCTCCCTCCCTTCCTCCCTTCCTCCCATCCTCCCTCCCTCCCTCCCTTCCTTCCTTCTTCCTTCCTCCCATCCTCCCTCCCTCCCTCCCTCCCTCCCTTCCTTCCTTCCTTCCTTCCTTCCTTCCTTCTTCCTTCCTCTCTTCCTCCCTACGTCCTTCCCTGGGGAACTCCTTAGGGGACAAAGGGAAATGAAGAGAGAGAGAGAGAGCATGCACTGGTCACCAGTGGCTCACGCCTGTCATCCTAGCTACTCAGGAGGCTGAGATCTGAAGACTGAAGTTCAAAGCCAGCCTGGACAGGAAAGTCTGTGAGATTCTTATGAACTACCAAAAACTGGAAGTGAGGCTGTGGCTCAAGTAGTAGAGTGCCAGCCTTGAGTTTTAAAAAATAAAGACTAACAAGCAAGAGTGAAGGTGCTTGAACTCTGGGCCTGGGCGCTGCCCCTCAGCTCTTCAGCTCAAGGTGAGCCACAGCACCACTTCCGGTCTTCTGGTGGTTCCTTGGAGATAAGTCTCATGGACTTTCCTGCCCAGGCTGGCTTTGAACTGTGATCCTCAGATCTCAGCCTCCTGAGTAGCTAGGATGACAGGCGTGAGCCATCTGTGCTCGGCTGAGGCCTCGAGTTTGAAGCCAGTACCAGCATGTCCACACACAAAAAGAAAAGGCGAATGCAGAAGAACGGGACAAGGATACTCACCCTGCACTCCGGGAGGGCAGGTGCACCGGAATCCGCGTCCTTCACTGGTGCACGTACCCCCAGCCCGGCAGGGCTGGGACTCACAGGCATCTGGAGCCAGGCTCTGGCCGCAGCGGGGGCCGGTCCAGCCAGCCTCGCACACACAGCGGAACCTGGAAGGGGAGCGGCGGTCAGAGGCTGCCAGCAGCCAGGGAACTGATCAGCAACAGGGTTGGGAGTTGGGGGCGGAGGCTCACCCATCAGGTACATCATGGCAGACGCCATGTTTGCAGGGCTCCTGGGCACAGTGGTGGCTGGGAGGGAGGCAAAGTGGGGGCAAGGAGCCAGGGGGACACAGGCAGTGGAAGCCGTTTTCTCCATCCACGCAGGAGCCTCCCTCGCCACACGGGTTGGATGTGCATTCGTTGATCTCCACGTTACAGAGGGGCCCTGGGAAACACGTGGTAGGCAACCTCATCCCGGGACAAGGATGGTCAAGCCAAATAGGAGTGGGGGAACCGTGTTTGTAAAGATAGAGATGAGCCGGGCGCTGGTGGCTCACGCCTGTCGTCCTAGCCACTCAGGAGGCTCAGATCTGAGGATCGCGGTTCAAAGCCGGCCCCGGCAGGAAAGTCCGTGAAACTCTTATCTCCAATGAACCACTAGAAATCTGGAAGTGGTGCTGTGGCCCAAGCTGAAGAGCTGAGGGACAGCGCTCAGGCCCAGAGTTCAAGCCCCATGACCAACAACAACAACAACAACAAAAGAGATGTATCTAAGCACAGGTGTAAGCCCAGCTACTCAGAAGGCTGAGATCCAAGGATCAAAGTTTGAAGGCAGCCAGGGCAGGAAAGTCTGTGCGGCCCTCCCCCCTTTCCCCTTCCCCCCTCTTTTTTTTTTGTCAGTTGTGGGGTTTGAACTCAGGACCTGGGCGCTGTCCCTGAGCTTTTCTACTCAAGGTGAGCACTCTACCACCTGAGTCACAGCTCCACTTCCCGCTTTCTGGTGGTTCACTGAGATGGAGTCTCAGCGACTTTGCTGGCCCAGGCTGGCTTTGAACTGCAATCCTCTGATCTCAGCCTTCTGAATAGCTAGGATTACCACAGGCATAAGCCACCAGCACCCAGCCAATGACACTCACTCTTTTCTCCAATCACCTAGCAAAAAGCAGTACCTTGAGGTGTGGCTCAAGTGGTAGTGGGGAAAAAAAAGCTAAAGGAAAACAGCCCCTGAGTTCAACCCCCACTATGGCACAAAAATAAATAAACAAATACGTAAACAAACGAACAAATAAAAAATAAACCGGGGGAAACGCATGAGGAGGAACCCGGGGAGATGGCCCTCACCCCTCCATCCCGGACCCACCCGTGAAGCCCGGCCGGCAGACACAGTCGTAGCCGTTGATCCCATCCCGGCAGACCCCGAAGGTGCAGGGGTTACTGGCACAATCGTCGATGTTCACCTCGCAGTTCACACCTGCCGGAGGGGACCAAGGGGCCAGGCGTGGCCGCCACTGTGGTGCAGCCGGCATTTCCAAACCCCGTGTCCCCTTCCCTCCCTTCCAGGTGAAGCAGCCCCAGCCCAGGCCCGGCCTGGCCCCAACCCGGACCCCGACCCCGACCCCGACCCCGGACCCTGCCCCGGCCCTGACCCCGGCCCCGACCCCCGGCCCCGACCCCGACCCCGACCCCGACCCCGGACCCTGCCCCGGCCCTGACCCCGGCCCCGACCCCGGCCCCGACCCCGACCCCGACCCCTGCCCCGGCCCCGACCCCGGCCCTGACCCCGGCCCCGCCCCGCCTCACCTGTGGTGCCAGGAGGACAGCGGCAGAGGTATTTATCCACCAGGTCCAGGCATTTGCCCCCGTGGCGGCAGGGCTGGCTGCGGCACTCGTCCACCTGGCTCTCGCAGCGTGTGCCCGTGTAGCCGGGGGCACAGGCACACGAGAAGCTGGCGATGCCATCCCACGCAGCGCCCGTGGTGGCACGGGTCAGGGGAGCAGTCGTCCACATTGCGCTCACACAGGGTCCCCTCGAAGCCTGGGGGCGGGGCGGGGGAGGCTCAGGCTCCGCCCCCTTGCTAAGGTTCCCACCCACCACGGTGGCCTCCACCAATCCTGGCCTACGCACGCACAGGGACCCGTTATTGGGCGGGCTCTGTTCAAGGTCCCGCCCACACACTTGCAGCCTCCTCCTTCCCCTTCCATCTAGCTCCAAGCTCCACCCCTGGAACAGGCCACTCCCATTGATGGCCACGCCCACAGCCTTAAGGCCCACCCACTCCTGGAGAGGGAAGCTGACGGGAAAGCAGGCCCATGTGGCCATGTTCATGCGCCCTATGCCCTGCCAGACCTTTTGGCTCTGCCTTTAGTCTCAACCTCAGCCTGTTTCCATCTTGAGCTCCACCCTCCCCCACAGCAATTGTCATTGGCTCCGCCCCTTGGTCTCGCCTTGCAGAAACCCCACCTCCCCAGTTTCTCCCCAAGCCTATCATTGGCTCTCTCCGTTGCTAGGCCCGCCCCCAGATTCCTGCTAGGCTGTCATTGGCCCTTCCTCACCCTCGGCACAGCGACACTCGTAGCCATCGGGTTGGTCCACGCACTTGGCGCCATTCCGGCAGGGCGTGCTTGCACACTCATCCACGTCCAGCTGACACATAGACCCACTGAAACCTGGGGTGTGGAGTGGGAGAGCCGCTCGCAGGGCTGTCACCCCTCACAGAGCCCTGCCTGGTTGGGTGCACACCTTTAACGCCTCAGAACACGTGGTTTCTATTATAAGGTTTGGGTCCTGGAGCTTTTGACTGCACAGAACCAGCTCTGTGGGGTGAGTGTGTGTGTGTGTGTTTACACAAGCACGCGCCCATGCGCGTGTCCTGGTCCAAGAACTTGAACTCAGCATCTGGGCACTGCCCCTGAGCTTTTTTTGCTCAAGGCTAGTGCACTACCATTTGAGCCACACTTCTGGCTTTTCTGGTGGTTCATTGGAGAGAAGAATTCACTGGCTTCCCTACCCCAGGCCGACTTTGGACCACCCTGGTCCTCAGATCTCAGCCTCCTGAGTAGCGAGGATGATGGTGTGAGTCAAGCCTGTCTGTGTCAGCTCCCGTCCCAGGCTCCTCACCTGAGGGGCAGGTGCAGCTGAAGCCGTTGACTCGATCTTTGCAGACGCCCCCGTTGACACATGGGCTGCTCTGACACTCGTCGATGTCCACTTCACAATAGGTTCCTGTGAAGCCTGGGGAGAGGGGGAGGGAGGGAATTAGGGCTACCTGGGGGTACTCTGGCTCTCTCTGCACATAGATCTCATGAGCTTTTGGGGCCCTTCTGCAGATCAACCTCAGATTGAGGAGGTTTGCTTTTTTTTAATTTATTTTTATTTTTATTTTTATCGATGATGGGGCTTAAACTCTGGTCCTGGGCGCTGTCCCTCAGCTCTTCAGCTCAAGGCTAGCACTCTACCACTTGAGCCACAGCGCCACTTCCAGCTTTTTCTGCTTATGTGGTGTTGAGGAACCGAACCCAGGGCCTCATGCATGCAAGGCAAGTGCTCTACCACTGAGCCACCTTCCCAGCCCCTGGTTCGGTTGTATTTTGGTTTGGTTTGTTTTCTTTGGTTCAGAGTCTTGGGCACTGTCTCTGAGCTTTTTCCACTCAAGGCGAGTGCTCTACCACAGCGCCACTTCCGGTTTTCTAGTGGGTAGTTGGAAATAAGAGTCTCACGGATTTTCCTGCACAGGTGGCTTTGAACCACGAGCCTCAGATCTACTGCATGGTAATACCTTGACTGGACCAAGCACCATATGGGCTTTGCTTTCATCTCTAGTACTTCTTTGCAGTCCTCAAGCTACGCCCTACCAAATCCCAGGGCCCACTAAAGCCCAGTACACAACCCCAATTTAAGTGCAACCCTGTCTGCAGACTCCTATTATAGCCCCACTCTCCATCTTCCTAGGTCCATCCCCCTTTCCCTGCCCCAGAATGAGGCCTCAAGTCACTGCCAGATAATCTGAGCTTTTACAGATTCATTTCATTTGACGGTGCAAACCCTCCAGCCGGATGCTGTCCATTCGTTTTTGCACTCAAGGCTGGCGCTCCATCCCTTGAACCATAGCTCTACTTCCAACTATTTTTGGTGGTTAATTGGAAATAAGATTTTCTGGGACTTCGATGCCTGAGCCAGCTTTGAACAGTCATCCTCAAATCCCAGCATCCTGAGTAGCTGTGATCACAGCTGTGGGTCACTGGCGGCCCGCTGCAAAGACTGTGCTTTGACCCTGTCACCACCTCACCGAAGGTTCGAGTCTCTTCTTTTTGAGCGGGGAGGGGGTAATCCGTACTGAGTAGTCAATCCAAGCCTTCCTCCGAGGTAAATGCGCATGCTCAATCACTGAGCAAAATCCCACCCAATCAAGGGTCTCTATACTAAACCCCATCCCCTTGGCAATGAAGGCTACGGCCCAACCTCTGACCACGCCCATAACACGCCCCAGGCATGCAGTTGAACTGGCCCCTACGGCTGTTTAGGGCCCGCCCCAGCCTCTGGCCCCGCCCTAGCCACGCCCACAATGCACCAGCCACACAAATGCAGGTGATGCAATCCAGGTGCAGGTGAACTGGCCAATACAATCTAGACACATACGGCTGTCTAGGCCCCGCCCTAACCTCTGGCTCCTCCCATGCCCTCTGGCCATGCCCCCATGCTATGGCTCCACCCTAGTCACACCCACCACACGCCTGTCATGCAGATGCAGGCGAACTGTCCAATGCGATCCAGGCAGGTGGCCTGGTTTACCCTATGGCTGTCTAGGCCCCGCCCTAATATCTGGCCCCGCCCCTGGCCCCGCCCTAACTTCTGGCTCCGCCCCTGGCCACGCCCACCACGCACCTGCCATGCAGATGCAGGTGAACTGTCCGATGCGATCCAGGCAGGTGGCCTGGTTTCGGCAGGGCCCGGACAGGCACTCGTTGACGTCGGTCTCGCAGCGAGGCCCGGTGTAGCCCCGGCCGCACTGGCACAGGAACGAACCCTGGGTGTTCACGCACCGCCCGAGATGTTCACACGGGTTGGCACCTGCGCAGGAGGGCACAAGCCAGCATGGACGGGCGTGGCCGGCGGGCCGCCCCGCCCCTGCCCCCCCCCCCCGTCCTGTGCGGTGCCACTCTCACCAATGGAGCACTCGTCCACGTCCTGGTCGCACGCCCCACCCGTGAAGCCCGGCGGACAGGTGCAGATGGCCCGGCCGTTCACGGGGTTGGTGTCGCAGATGGCGTCGTCGTGACAGGGGTTGCTGACGCAGGCGTCGTCCAGGTGGCAGAGGAGGCCTGGGAAAAGGAAGGGGGAGAGGTCAAAGGCCGCCAGGTCCCAGGCCCGGCTAGGGATGAGCTCTACCAGCTAGCTACACTTCCGGCAGGGCGCTGGTCGCTCAAGCCAGGAATCGTAACCTCTTAGGAGGCTGATCTAAGGGTTGAGGTCTGAAGCCCGCCAGGCAGAGTGAAAACCCTGATCTCCATTAACCATCAAGAAGCTGGAAGTGTCGAGAGATGGCTTAAGGGTGGAGTGCTAGCCTCGAGCCAAAAAGAAAAAAATACAAGTGAAAGCACAAGGCCCTGATTCAAGGCCCAGTTCCAGCACAAAAAGAAATAGCCCCACATCCTAACTACCCTAACTACTCCCTAGCTACCCTAACTACTCAGAAGACTGAGATCTGAGGATCACTTTTCAAAGCCGGTTGAGGCAGGAAAGTCCTTGAGACTCTCATCTCCAATGAATCACCAGACAACCAGAAGTGGCGCTGTGGCTCAAGCGGGAGAGCACTCCATTTGGGCTGAAGAGCTGAGGCACAGAGCCCAGGCCCAGAGTTGAAGCCCCATGACTAACCAAAAAAGAAAGAAAGAGAATAACCCTTTGTTCTGTTGTTGTTTTTTCAGTATATTTAGCAGGTGGGGCGTTCTTTCTATTTATTTTATATATAACTTCAAACCTATAGGAAAACTGATCCTTGCTATAGCCGCTATTTAAGGGCAACTATTGTTAATCTGCTAATCTTCTTTCTTTTTCCTAAGCCATTTGAAAGTAAGTAGGAAACGTACACCGTTTTGAAATTTGCGGACTCTTCCAATTATATAAGAGTCCTACTCCAAGCCTCTGCTTCTGCCCTACCCTGGGCCAGGCATGCTGGGCTCCCCGAAGTGCCTTCTCTGGCCTTGGCTGTTTCCTAGAGTTCTCTGTCTCTGCTCACACCAACCCTTAGTTCCTCATTCCAAACATCTCTGCCTTGGACAGTGTGCCCCAGCCTCCTCTCAGACTCTCCTAGGCTCACCTTTCACCCCAAATCCAGCCTCCGGCACAGCCTCCCTCCCTCTCTCCTTTTTTTATTTTTTTCAATAGGCATTAATGGGGTTTGAACCGAGACCCTTGCTAGGTAAGTACTCTACCACTTGAGCCATGAGCCCCCTTCCTGAGCCCTCTTTTGCCTTCTTATAGTAGTGGTTTTTGTTTGGGACAGAGTCTCATGGATTTTTTTAATTTAATGTTTATTTTTTTGGTCGTGGGCTCAAGGCTAGCACTCTACCACTTGAGCCACAGCGCCACTTCTGGCTTTTTGTTTCTTTTTTTTGGGGGGGGGGTCCGGTCGTGGGACCTGAACTCTGGGCCTGGGTGCTGTCCCTCAGCTCTTCAGCTCAAGGCTAGCGCTCTACCACTTGAGCCACAGCGCCACTTCTGGCTTTTTTCTGCTTATGTGGTGCTGGGGAATCGAACCCAAGGCCTCATGCATACAAGGCAAGCACTCTACCACTGAGCCACCTTCCCAGTCCACTTCTGGCTTTTTTCTATTCATGTGGTGCTGAGGAATCGAACCCAGGGCTTCATGCATGCTAGGCAAGCATGCTACCACTGAGCCACCTTCCCAGCCCTGCCTTGCTCACTTTGTTGCAGTGAACTGGCCTCGAATGAAACCGTTAGCCTCCTGATCTAGCTTCCCACTAGCTGGAATTACAGGCATCAGCCACCACACCCAGCCCTTCTTTCCCTGGTTCTGGAGATTGAACCCAGGGCCTGAAGCATGCTAGGCACACATTTGCTACTAAGTTGCACCCTGCCCCCCCAACCCCCCCACACCAATATAATCTTTCTAAATCAGGGTCCTGTTCTTTCATCGACTCAAAAGAACAGTGACTAGCTGGGCTCCGTGGCTCACGCCTGTCATCCTAGCTACTCAGGAGGCTGAGATCTAGGGTTGCGGTTCAAAGCCAGCCCAGGCAGGAAAGCCCGTGAGACTCTGATCTCCAATAAACCACCAGAAAACCGGAAGTGGCGCTGTGGCTCAAGGGGTAGAGTGCTCGCCTTGAGCTGAAGAGCTGAGGGACAGCGCCCCGGCCCAGAGTTCAGGCCCCACCACCGACCAACCAACACCGAAAGCAATGACTCACCGGTTTTGCCCATGGGGCAGGCGCAGTAGAAGGAGGCCACGCGGTCGTGGCAGGTGGCCCCGTGGAAGCACACGGCCGTGGCACAGTCGTCGATGTTCTGGCTGCAGCTCTCGCCCGTCCAGCCGTTGACGCACACGCAGCTGTGCCCCCCCAGCGTGTTGAAGCACGTGCCCCCGTGGTGGCACGCGTTGGGCTGGAGCTGGCACTCGTCCACGTCCTCCGTGCAAAACTGACCTGCGGCGGGCGCACGGACGGACGCGTTTGGCATGTGTGTGTGTGTGTGTGTGCGCTCACACGTGCGCCCCCCCAGCTCCTTGCCAGCCCCTGCTGCCCACCTGTCCACTCCGGAGGACACTGGCAGTTGTAGGTGTTGACGCCGTCCACGCACGTCCCCCCATTCAGGCACCGATGTCCCGGGCAGTCATCGACGTTCGCCTCGCAGTGCTGGCCCTCGAAGCCTGGCATGGGGGGGCGGGGGGAGGTGGTCACTCGGAGGCCGGCCTGCCCCCCCGCTGCCCCTGCCCGGGGCACACGGCCCGCTCACCAGGAAGGCAGGCACAGTCGTAGGTGAGGTCCCCGCCCTGGCGGCAGGTGCCCCCATTCCGGCAGGGCGACGGGGCGCAGGGCAGCGCGGGGCTCTCGCACAGCGGCCCCGTGTGGCCGGCCGGACACTGGCAGCGGAAGGAGCCCGGGGTGTTGAGGCAGGTGCCCCCGTTCCGGCAGGGCCCCCCCGCCCGGCACTCGTCCACGTCGCTCCGGCAGCTCCGGCCCTGGTAGCCAGGCGGGCAGGAGCAGACGAAGCGGCCGTCGGAGCCCACCGAGCAGCGGCCGCCGTGGGCGCACGGGCCGCTGAGACAGGGGTCGGGCAGGGAGCAATCGGGACCTGCAGGGCCCAGCACGACCGTGAGCGGGTGACATCCACACCCCGGCCGGCCCTGGGGTCCCCCGCAGGCCAGCCGGCCCCCTGCCCCTCACCTCGGAAACCACGGGGACATCGGCAGGAGAACCGGGCGGCGCCCGCCACCACGGAGCTCTGGCAAACGCTACGGCCGGCACAGGGGCCCGAGTGACAGGGGTTTTCCAGCTCACACTGCTCACCCACCCAGCCGGGGGGGCACCTGCGGGCAGAGGCGGCATGGGAGGGGCAGCACGAGGCAAAGTGGCCCCTGCCACAGAGAGAGACACACACACACACAAGACACAGCCAGGCCGGGCACTGGTGGGCACGCCTGTAATCTTAGCTACTCAGGGAGGCTGAGACCTGAGGATCTTGGTTCCCAGACAGCCTGGACAGGAAAGTCAGAGAGTTCCCTGAGTTCAAGCCCCAAGACTGGCCAAATGGGTCAGCACACACACACACACACACACACCATGCACACACACACGTGCGCGCACACACACGCACACATTCTCACAACAAATATGTACTGTGCATCTACTACATGCTAACACAACGAACGTGGTTCTTACCAACTCGGTCCTCACAGACAGGCCAGGCAAAGAGAATAAACAAGCCAGGGATTAATACACAACACACCAGCGGTGGGTACCACCAGCCTAGCGTGGCATCCCCCCAAAAGGTATTTCTTCATCCCAGAACCTATAGCTACAAGCACATTGAGAAAAAAAGAAAAGAAAACGTGCCAGCACCAGCGGCTCACGCCTGTAATCTCAACTACTGGGGGGGCTGAGTTCTGGGGCTGCAGGGTTGAAGCCAGACAGGGCAAGACTTTTTTTATTGCGGGTCTGGAGCTTGAACTCAGGGCCTGGGCGCCGTCCCTGAGCCCCTCTGTGCTCAAGGCCAGCGCTCTACCCCAGAGCCACAGTGCCACTTCCGGCTCCTTCTGCTTCTGTGGTGCTGAGGAATCGAACCCAGGGCCTCTACCACGGAGCCACCTGCCCAGCCCTCTACTCTTTATCTCCAATTTTTGCTTAAAAAACAAAAAGCAAGCCCAGGGGCCGCGCCCCGGCCCCGAGTTCAAGCCCCAGGCCCCGTCAAAAAGAAAGTAAGAGTTGAGCTGACAACCCTGGGCGTGGTGGAGGGAGATGGGGGACATGCAGAGATCCAGGGGTCCACCCCTCCCGCCCCTCTCCTGCCCCCCCTCCCCGCCCCCCTCCCCCTGGCGTCTAGGTCCTCCTCCCCCCCCGCCTGTCCCAGAAACTCCAGCAGGTGACTCAGTTTCCCCGCATCACCCCCAGCCCCCCCCTCACCCCGGGAGACAAGTCGAGGCGGGGCCGGGCCCGCGGGTCCCCGCCGCCCCCTCCCGGCGCCCCGGGCCGGTTCCCACGCCGGCGCCGCCCCGCGCCCCGCCGACCGGTCGGGCCGGTTCCAGCGCCGGCCGCGCCCGCCCCGCCGCGCCCCGCGGCCCGGGTCGGTGGGGGTGCGGGGTGCGGGGTGCGGGAGCCCCCGGGGGCGCCGTGGGGAGGGGGCCGCGGGGAGGAGCCCGCGCAGCGCAAGTTTCAAGGAAGCCTTTTTGGGGGTGCGGGGTGCGTGGGAGCTCGGGGAGCCCCCGGAACCCCGCAGTCCGCTCCGCCGCGGGGCCGATCCGGGATCCGGGCGTCCGCCGGCGCCGGTGATTCACCTGTCCGCGGGGCGGGGCGCATTCACCTGTCGGGGCCTCGGTCCAGGCGCGGAGCCGCACTGCGCAGGCGCGGGCGCTGGGCCCAGACCCCCCCCCCCCCCCCCCGCATCGAGGGTGCGGCCTGAGCCTCAGCTCCCAACAGGTGAACCCAAGGGGGCTCAGGCCTAGGCCAAAGGGCACACGTGCACCCCATTCTCTGGGTCTAAAGTCACCCCCAAATCCACCCAGCCCCCCAGTGTCTTGTGTCTGGTAAACATAGTGTTGAGAAAGGGAACACGTGAATGAAATAGTGACGTGGGTACTGGGGCCATGGCCACGGCTGGCCGAAGCCAAGCGAGCCCCCCACCACCCCCAAGAACAATACACTCTCCAGAGGGTTCCCCTCTCCCCGACCATGTCCTGTTCCCCTCTCGTTTTCGTATGGCAATGCCAAACCTGGCACCTGGCACTCGGCCCTGGAACCCCAGCTACTCAGGAGGCTTAGATCTGAGGATCCTGATTTGGAAGCCAACCCAGGGCAGGAAAATCCATGAAGACTCCTCACCAATTAATCCCCAAAAAGCTGGAAGTGGGGCTGTGGCCCAAGTGGTAAAACACCAGCCTTGAGCCAAAAAGCTCAGGGACAGTAGCTAGGCCTTGAGTTCAAGTCCCAGTACAAGTACACACACACCACCACCACCACCACCACCAGAAAGCTCCATGCACTTGCCCAAGGAGGCCAGGAGCCCAGAATGAAAACTCAGCTCCCTCTGCCTCCTTTTGACTTTCTCCTGGAACCTGCCTGGAAACCCCAACCTTCTCCCTTTCCTGGTATTATTGTTGGGAATCCTGCAGGAAGAAACTCTCCCACTTCCCAGATGCCGTGAAGTTCGGAGAGGTCAAGTAACTAGCCCAGGGTCACACAGACAGAAAGTGGTAGGCTGAGCTGATGTAAAGGCCTCTAGCACTAAATCCTGAGATCTGAGGCATGGCTGACTGCACCCCCCGCCCCCCAAGGCTTTACTGAGTCAGTTACTGCATCAGTTACCGGGACCGGATGCAGGCCTGGCTGCAGATGCCTGTCATCCTAGCTACTCTGGAGGCTGAGATCTGACGATCGCGGTTCAAAGCCAGCCCGGGCAGGAAAGTCTGTGAGACTCTGATCTCCAATGAACCACTCAGAAAAAGTGGAAGTGGTGCTGTGGCTCAAGTGGTAGAGCGCTGGCCTTGAACACAGAGAGGCTCGGGGACAGCACCCAGGCCCTGAATTCAAGCCGCAGGACTGGCAAAAAAAGAAAAAGAAAAAAAAGAAAAGAAAACAAAAAGTGGTCTTCATTTCCCGAGGCGGACACTGCGACTTAGAGGGCTTATTCCTAGCTGGTTAGCCACCGTGTGGGATTTGAACCTGGGGCCAGACCAACTCCAGAACACACACACACACACACACACACACACACGCACACCACCCCCACCCCCTCGCCCCCATTCTTCACCCTAATTCATTCCTGGTGGGGAACCATGACAAGCCACCCAAGCCGCACACATGGAAGCGGCTGCGAAAAAGCAAACCCTGCACGGTGGGTGAAGACACAGGAAGACACATGCCCACCCCACGCACAGCCACGGAGGCGGCCGGCACTCACAGGCAGGCGGCTCCGCCCGAGGGCAGCTGGGTGCAGCGACCTCCATTGGCACACGGGCTTCCATCCAGGCAAGGGGGCGCTATGGGGGGGAGTGGAGAAAGGTAAGGGGAGCTGAGTTAGCCAAAGCACGGAGGCACCCCAAACCAAAGCGACCGCCCGCCCTTCCTCCTTCTGTCTGTCTGTCTCTCTTCTCTGCCAGGCGACAGCTGCACGGATCTGGGGGCGGAGGGGGGTCTCTGTGGGTGCACAGAGGCCACCCCCCCATCTCCAGTTCCCACGGCTCCTCCACCCCGGCTCCAGCTGCTGGGCTGCAGCTGTCCCTGGCCCTGCCAGCCTGAGCCCTGGGAACTACAAGGCAGGGGTGGGAAGAGGGAGGGGCCGGCTGGGCCCAGATGTGGGGGCTCCAGGAAGTACAGGGTAGGGAGGAGATGGGGACCTGAGGGCCATCACAGTGGGGATCCCTGGCGGCTCCCGCCTGTCATCCCAGCCACTCAGGAGGCTGCGATCTTGAGGATCGCAGATCGAGGCCGGGAAGGCAGGAGCAGTAAACTGCATCCAACTAACTCTTATCTCCAATTCACCAGCCAAAAAAAAAGAAAAAAAAAAAAAAAGGCTGGAAGTGAAGCTTTGGCTCAAGAGGTAGAGAGCTAGCCTGGAATTAAAATGAAAGCTGGGGGGCTGGGAAGGAGCTCCGTGGTAAAGCGAAGGCCTGGGTTCGATTCCTCAGTACCACAATCGCAGAAAAAGTCAGAAGTGGCGCTGTGGCTCACATGGTAGAGCGCTAGCCTTGAAGCCCAGGGACAGGGACAGCGCCAGGCCATGAGGTCAAGCCCCAGGACTGGGGGGGGGGGCTGAGAGGCAGCTCCCTGGACCCTGAATTCAAGCTTCAGGAGCGATGAGCGGGCACAAAAACAAACAAACAAATAAATATAAATAAAGAGAGGTCATCTTGGGACGGGGAATGCTGGGGTGCTGGGCAGATGCCCCATCCAGGCTAGCCTCAGTGCCAACTTCTGGGAGAGCCGTGCCCCCAGGGGAGGGAGAGCAGCTAGGAGCTCCATCTTGGGGTGCAGCGCTGGGAGGGAGGGGCAGCCCGCGAGCCCTGAGCTTGCCCATCCCCCCCGGGGGGAGGGCTAGTGCAGTCTAACTGTCCTGCCAGGCGGGAGGGGTGCGGCCACGGCTGAGCCGGTGAAGGGCTGTGGGTGGGTGTGAGGCTGCCGTCTGTCAGAGACAGACAAGCAGACACGAGACAGAGAGAAGAGGCAGAACGACATAAAAGACTCGACAGAGACAGAGACAGAGAGAGACGGAGACAGAGAGATCCAGCATAGCTTGTGTCCCTTCCTCTTGAGGCAAGTGTGGACACTACAACCTGGGTGTTTGTGAACACACTGAGGATGAGGAGTGAGCCCCATCAACCGTGGGCCATGGGACCCACACATGTGTGCATCCGCGTGTGTCTGTCATGTCCTCTGCAACAGTGTTACCTGAAAATAGGGCTGTGTGCACATTTGTGTCAGGCGTGTCCTGGAGTCTAGCTGTGTGTGCATGCACACATGTGTGTCAGGCACATCCTGAAGTCCAGCTGTGTGCATGCACACATGTATGTCAGGCACATCCTGAAGTCCAGCTGTGTGCATGCACATGTGAGTGTCAAGCATGTCCTGGAGTGTAGCTGCGTGTGCATGCACACGTGTGTGTCGGGCAGTCCTGGAGTCTAGCTGTGTGCATGCACACGTGTGTGTCGGGCAGTCCTGGAGTCTAGCTGTGTGCATGCACACGTGTGTGTCGGGCAGTCCTGGAGTCTAGCTCCACGTGTGCGTGTGCAGGCTGCGCGTGCACGGCCTTGGCGTGGCGCACGTGTGTGGTGTGCGCACGCGGGTGTGACAGTGCGCGCCCCCCCCCGCACCCCGGCCCGGGCCGCCGCCCCGCCCCGCGCGGTCCGGGGTCGGGGGTCGCGGCGCCCCTGCGGCCCCCACTCGGGCCCGGCCGGCCGCGCGGGTCCGCTTTGTCTGGCGAAGAAAAGCGCGAGGCGGGCGGCGGGGGGAGGGGGCGTCTAGACGGCGGCCATTGTCCCGGGCGGGGGAGGGGCGGGGAGGGGGCGGGGGAGGGCGCGCGGCCCTCGCCCCTTCCGGTCCCCGCACAGGGGTGGCGGGGTCCGGGGCAGCGGCCGGGAGGGGGCGCGGGCGGGGGCGCGGGGAGGGGGCGCGGGGCGGGGGCGCGGGGCGGGGGCCGGCGCAGCTCCCCTCCCCACCCCTCCCCCGCCCCTTCCCGCCCCGCCCCTCCCCTCCGCTCCCCTCCCCTCCCCGCCCCTCCCCTCCCCTCCCCTCCGCTCCCCTCCGCTCCCCTCCCCTCCCCGCTCCTCCCCTCCGCTCCGCTCCCCTCCCCTCCGCTCCCCTCCCCGCCCCTCCCCTCCCCTCCGCTCCCCTCCGCTCCCCTCCCCTCCACTCCCCTCCCCTCCGCTCCCCTCCCCTCCGCTCCCCTCCCCTCCGCTCCCCTCCCCGCCCCTCCCCTCCCCTCCCCTCCCCTCCGCTCCCCTCCGCTCCCCTCCCCTCCCCGCTCCTCCCCTCCGCTCCGCTCCCCTCCCCTCCGCTCCCCTCCCCGCCCCTCCCCTCCCCTCCCCTCCGCTCCCCTCCGCTCCCCTCCCCTCCGCTCCCCTCCCCTCCGCTCCCCTCCCCTCCGCTCCCCTCCGCTCCCCTCCCCTCCGCTCCGCTCCGCTCCGCCCCGGGTCTTGCGGCTCCCGGGCCTGGGAAGTTTTCCCCAGTCCGGCGCTGGGAGCGGTTCGCGCCCCCCGCGCCCCCCGCGCCCCCCACGCCCCGCGCCCCGCCCGCCGCGGGGGAGGGGGCTTTGTGCCGGGGCCGGGGGGGGCGCGGCGCCGCCGGGACCCCGACCACCGCCCTTCCCGGCTGCGGCCCGGGCGCGCGGACGCCGGTCTCCGGGATCTTGGGGCACACGCTGCTCCCCCCAAAAAAGAAGAGAAAGTTCGCGCCCCCCGCGCCGCCCCAGCCCCGGGATCGCGGGCCCCGGCACCCCGCTCTGCAACCTCAGGGGCCCCGCTCTGCACCCCGGGACCTGCGCGCCCCCTCCGCTCGGATCGGTGGTTTCCAGGCCCCCCGCCAGCCCCGGACGTGGCGACCCCGCGCCCCCCGCCCCCGGGGACCCCGGCCCCTCACCTGCAGCCCCCGGCCCCGCCAGCAGCAGCAGCGGCAGCAGCAGCAGCGGCGGCGGCAGCGCCCGCACGGGCGGCGGCGGCGGGGACATCGGGCCCCGGGCCCCCGGCCCACGGCGGCCGCCCGCGACCCTCCCTCCTCCCGCTCCCTCGGGCTGCGGGCTCCGGGCGAGTCCCGGGCCAGCCTCCGTGCCGCCAACTTCGCCCGAGTGAGCCGGCCCGGGCCGCCCCGCCCCCGCCCCGGCCGCTCGCCCCGCCCCGGGGCCGGCGGCCCCGCGCGCCCCGCCCCCGCCCGGCCTCCCGGGGTCCCGGCCCACCCTCCGCCCGCCCGGCCCGGGACCCTGCGGGGGACCCTGGGAAAGCCGGGCCAGCCCGGTGCGGGGAGCCGCGGGGCCCGGCCCGCCCACCCCACCCTGCAGCCCCAGGGCCGGGTCGCCGCCCTCACCCCACCCCCCAAAACAACCACAACAACAGCACAACTGCAGCCACCAAGTCACCCGAGAAAACCCAGGGAAAAATCTAAAATAAAGAACATAAGAAATAAATAAATAAAGCGGCTCCCAGTCCTGGCACTGAGGCCGGGGTTGCAGGAAGCCCGCGTGCACCGTGCTCCCCCGAGCAGCCCGCTCCTCTCTACCCTGAGGAGCTCACAGACTCGGCCAGGCCCCAGCCACACTCCAGCTGCCCAGTGCTTTTCCGAGCACTCGGTCGTACCTGCACAGAGAGCTGTCTAGCTGAGAAGGCATCGGGCGCGTCCAAGAGACTCCCCCCGGCCTCCCAGATGCAAAACCAGGAAGAAAGCCCCTGCGCCCGTGGCTCGGGCCTGTGCTCCTAGCTACTCAGGAGGCTGAGATCTGAGGATCGCGGTTCAAAGCCAACAGGGCCCGCCAAGTCCTGGGGTTTGAACTCAGGGCCTAGGCACTGCCCCTGAGCTTCTTTTGCTCAGGGCTAGCACTCTTGAGCCACACCACCACTTCCAGCCTTTTCTGTGTCTGTGGTGCTGAGGAATCAAACCCAGGACCTCATGCTAGGCAAGTGGTAACTGAGCCAGCCACCTTCCCAGCCCCAGTAGTAATATTTCTTTCCTTCCAGGCACATCACTGCGTTTCGTAAGAACACCCCACATCATGGTACTTATGTGCAGAAATATCCTACAGCTTCTCTCCGTTCATATGCAAAGTTCACCCCCTTGGTTCCAGCAATATAATCGTATATAGTATGCTTCTTCACGGATCCAGGGTCTGATCTCGGATCATGTGTTGCAATTAAATTGTCAGATCTCCTGATCTCATTCAATCTCAGTTCAACAACTTTGTCTTTCATAATTTTGACTATTTTTTTTTTGAGAGGTGAGGCCAATTATTTCAAAAGCTATCCATCCCCTCAGCTCAGGGCCTGCTGGTTCCTGTGGTTAATCTCAGGCTGTTTATTCCTGGCAGAATCACTAGTGGTCTCTCTCCAGGGTATTAGGACATACCTGCTACAGCTTGAGCAAGACGACCAGCTTTCACTTTTTTTTCCTGGTGCTCCTATCAGGGATCGTCTTAAGCCCTCACTTGGCTTTTTTCGCTCAAGGCTAGCACTCTACCACTTGAACCACAGCTCCACTTCCAGCTTTTTGGTGGCTGACAAGGGACTCACAGATTTTTCTGCCCAGTCTACCTTCGAACCAAGATCCTCAGATCTCCACCTCCTGAGCAGTTAGGATTACAGGGGTGAGCCTCTGGCTTCTTAGTTTTGACAGTACGGAGATGGAACCCAGGGCCTTGGGCATCCTAGGCAAGTACTCAATCACAGAGCCACGCCCACCCAGCCACGCCCAACAGCTAAGCCACGCCCCACGACTGTCACACACACCCCAGACATGCCCACAACCCAGAGCCGCCGCGCCCCATCACTAAGCCACGCCTGCCACCGCTAAACCACGCCTTCCATTGCTAAGCCCCTCCCTCCACTCTGAGCCACGCCCCCTGCCTCTGAGGCAGGGGCCAGCCACACCACTAAGCAATTAACTCCTGCTGCTGAGCCCCGTCCTTCACTGAGCTCCGCCCTCAGCACAAGCCACGCCCCTAGCGTGGGGCCACGCCCCTACCATAAGCCACACCCCCAGCCCAGAACTGAGGATTCAACCTGGATTTGCATGACTCCAACCCACCTCAGGGAGTGCAGGGAGTGGGACGGAAGGAGTGTGAAGTTCCAGCAGAGGCAAAAAGGTTGCGTAAGAAGCTGCACACACACTTACTCACTCTGAGTGTGCTGCTGGGACAATGGGCCGTGAGGAGGGCGAGGCGCGGGGCGCAGCCCGTGCTATCAGGCTGAAAGGAACCCCAGGCCCCGGGCTTCCAGGCCTCCCCCCTCCAGCCCCCTCCTCACCCCGCCATCCCCCTCGGTCAAACCCCTGTGATTCCCAAGCCTTGGCCCAAGCTCCTCTCTCTGCCTGGAACAAAAGGGCCCTTTGGCTTCCTCCTGGAGCAGGAACTGAAAAGAAAGGTTACTTTCAAAGATACATGGTCGGAACCAGGCGCCTGTGGCTGACACCTGTAGTCCTAGCTACTCAGGAGCCTGAGATGTGAGGATCCTGGATTGAAGACCGTCCAGGGAGGAAGGGCTGTCAGACTCATCTCCAAGGAATCACCACCAAAGCCAGAAGTGGAGCTGTTCCTTCGAGCGGTAGAGCACTGGCCTTGAGCGGAAAAGCTGACAGTGCCCAGAATCTGCATCCTTCTGTTCCCCTCCACCCACCCCAGGAAGCTAGAGGGTTCGGGACAGAGGGGCCCTGCATCCCCAGAATGCAATGGGGCTTGGTAACGCAGAGAGTAACTAGAATGTGAGGCCAGGCTAAGAAGAAATGCTATTGTTTTTATTTTTTTGTCAGTCATGGGGCTTGAACTCTGGGCTTGGGCGCTGTCCCTGTGCTCTTCAGCTCAAGGCGAGTGCTCTACTGCTTGAGCCACAGCACCACTTCCGGTTTTCTAGTGGTTTATTGGAGATAAGAGTCTCACAGATGTTCCTTCCTGGGCTGGCTTTGAACCACGATCTTCAGATCTCAGTCTCCTGAGTAGCTAGGATTACAGGCGTGAGCCACCCGCACCCGGCAGAAATGCTATTCTGGGCCCCTGTAATCCAAGCTACTCAGGAGGCTGAGACATGAGGACTTTAGTTTGAGGCCAGCTCAGGTAGAAAAGTCCCCGTGAGACTCTTATCTCCAATTACCCACTAAAAAGCCAGAAATGGCACTGTGGCTCAAAGTGGCAGAGTGCTAGCTTTGAGCAGAAAAGCTCAGGGACAGCGCCCAGGCCCCAAGTTCAAGCCCTACAACTGACCAAAGAAGAAGGAGGGGGGCGGGGAGAAGAATGCAAGGAGGAAGTGGCACTGTGGTTTAGTGGTAGAGCACTAGAAAATAAATAAGAAATGCTGTGAGAGACATGAACCAAACCAGTGTGTGTGTGTGTGTGTGTGTGTGTGTGAGAGAGAGAGAGAGAGAGAGAGAGAGGAGAGAGAGAGAGAGTCCTGGGCTTGAACTCAAGGCCTGGCGCTGTCCCTGAACTTCTTTTGTTCAAGGCTAGCACTGCTACCACTCGAGCCACAGCGCCACTTTTTTTTTTTTTTTTTTTTTTTGCTTGTTGGTGATTAATTGGCGAGAAGAGTCTCTCGGACTTTCCTGCCCGGGCTGGCTTTGAACCACACTCCTCAGACCTCCGCCTCCTGAGTAGCTAGGAGGCCAGGAACGAGCCACTGGCATTGGCCTAAGCCACCTTCTTCAGTGCCAGCCCCTGGGGCCGCGGCATCCTGAGAAGAATCTGTGGCTGGAACCCACTGGGGAAGACCAGATTTTTCCAGAGTTCTCCCTGAGAGGCTGCTGAAGGGGCGCTGAGCTCCTCCTCAAGGATAAGCGACCAAGGAACTTGGACATCCGTTTTCCTAGGCACCAGTCCAAATGGGGTCTGTGCCTGCGTCCACAGCCAGTCATCCCTGGGCTGTGGGATATGGGAGGGTGGAGAAGTTGAATGGCGGTGAATGCGGGGAGAGGACTTTCTGTGCATGCCCAGTGGTGAGTCCTGGAACCTGTTGAAATTAAGAAGAGCAAAGGGGCCCAGTGGCAGGCAGGGGGAGGGGTGGGGAAGGGGACTGTAGCTCACGCCTGTAATCCCAGCTCCTCAGAAGGCTGAGATCTGGGGATTCCAGAGGTAAGCCCAGCCCGGGCAGAATAGTTTGTGAGACCCTCACCTGCAGTGAACCACCCCAAAAGCCAGCAATGGAGCCGTGGCCCAAGTGGCAGAGCGCTAGCCTTGAGCAAAAGTAAATAAAAAACTTAGAGTTCAAGCCCAGGACTGGCGTGTGTGCACGTGCACGCACACACACACACACACACACACACACACACACACACACACACACAGTAGTTTGGTTCAAGCTCAAAAAGCAGACTGTGGGTGGCATGAGTGGTAGAAACTATAGGACACAGCTACAGAGCTTGGTGCTCAGCGGAAGGCGGGGCTCCTCCTGCTCCAAGCCTCTGCTGTCCTCCCCGACCTCCAGCTTCCAAGGAGGGACCGGCCCAAAGGACCCCGATGCCCCCCTCTCCCTCCCGGCCCCAGGGCGGAACCATCCGGGTAGCGGTTCCCACGGTTTCGCATCTCCGACGTGATGGGTTTGGACGTGCGCCCCTTCCCCTGCTCCGGCTCCACACTTGGCCCAGGCCTACATTTCTCTTCCATGAGCTCAGTCCCCCGGGGACGCGGGGCCTGGGGCCAGGCCAAGATGCAGCTGCCTGCGTGCTGACAGGGAACCTGAGCCCCTGCCCCGGGCAGACAGCGGGGAGCGGAAGTTGGGATGAGATCCTCACATCCAGGCAGGGGCTGAGGAGCTCCGTGGGATCCAGTGAGGGGCGTGGGGTCTGGGAACCCCCAGGCCTGCTGCTGTGTCTGATGCGTGAAGGCCACCCCCCCGTGGGCTCCGTGGCTCTTTGCCACGAAGAGTGGCACTGTCTGCTGCCCACTTGTGCAGCTCCTCCTCTTTGATTGTCAGTATCCAGCTTCTACACCCAGAGGGGTGTGTGTGTGTGTGTGTGTGTGTGTGTGTGTGTGTGTGTGTGTGTGTGATACTGGGGCTTGAAGTCCAGGCCTAAGCATTGTTCCCTTAGATTTCTGCTCAAGGCTAGCACTCTATCACTTGAACCACAGCTCCAGCTCCAGCTTTTTGGTGCTAAATGGAGATGAGTCTCATCTCCTGAAGCCGGGCGCTGGTGGCTCACGCCTGTCATCCTAGCTACTCAGGAGGCTGAGATCTGAGGATCACAGTTCAAAGCCAGCCCAGGCAGGAAAGTCTGAGACTCTTATTTCCAAGAAACTACTCGGAAAAAGCCAAAAGTGGAGCTGTGGCTCATGTGGTAGTGCTCAGCTTGTGCAAAGGAAGCTCATGGGGGCTGGGAAGGTGGCTCAGTGGTAGAGCGCTTGCCTTGCATGCATGAGGCCCTGGGTTCCATTCCTCAGCACCACATAAGCAAAAAGATAAAAGCCAGAAGTGGCGCTGTGGCTCAAGTGGTAGAGCGCTAGCCTTGAGCTGAAGAGCTGAGGGACAGCGCCCAGGCCCAGAGTTCAGGCCCCACAGAGAGAGAGAGAGAGAGAGAGAGAGAGAGAGAGAGAGAGAGAGAGAGAGAGAGAGAGAGAGAGAGAGAGAGGGAGGGAGACAGAGACAGAGACAGAGACAGAGAGACAGAGAAAGGTCTCATGGACTTTCTTGTCCCAGCTGGCTTCTAACAGAGATGCTCAGCTCTCAGCCTCCTGAGGGGCTAGAATTACAGACATGTGCCACAGGCACCCATCTGGAAGGGCTATATTTGCCTGGCGGCTCATTCAAACTCCTCTGCTCTTCCCACCTTCATTCAGCCATTTGGCAAGCATGTTTTGAACAACCTTGGTAGCTAGGAAATGGGGTCAGAGCTCAACTGGTAGAGCAGTTCTCCTGTGAGTGCCTGGTCGGGAGACAGCTTTAGTGTGGGCATCAGAACAAAACAACAATAACAAACAAAGCAGGCAAGGTGCTGGTGGCTCACGCCTGTCATCCTAGCTACTCAGGAGGCTGAGAGCTGAGGATTTCGGTTCAAAGCCAGCTCGGGCAGAAAAGCTCCTGTGAGACTCTCATCTCCAATAAACCACTCAAACATTGGCAGTGGCACTGTGGCTCCAGTGATAGAGTGCTAGCCTTGAGCACAAAGAATCTTAGGGACAGTGCCCAGGCCCTGAGTTCAAGCACCACAATTGACAAGGAAAATAAAAACAAGCAAAAAAACCCTTATCTTGGCACCCTAACTTGCAGATAGAGGTGACAAAGCCATTTCCTCTGAAGGGAGATAGACAAGAAGTAAGACAAGGTGCTGGTGGCTCATGCCTATAATCTTAGCAACTTAGGAGGCTGAGATCTGAGGATCACTGTGCAAAGACAGCCCCGTCAGGAAAGTCATTGAGACTCTTGTCTCCAGTTAACCAGCAAAAAGGCCAGAAGTGGAGCTGTGGCTGAAGTGGTAGAGCAGCAGCCTTGAGCAGACAAACAAACAAACAAACAAACCTCAGAGACAGTGCCCAGGCCCTGAGTTCAAGCCCCAGAACTGGCACACACATACCAAAAAAACAGCGCTTTTTAATGCAATTGAACCCTGGCTTTCAGTTCCCAGTACTGGGTTGAAATGACAAGACAGGACAGGGCAGGAGGGAGGAACCTCAGGATGCAGTTTCCCGAACCTGTCTCTGTGAGGAGCATTACAGCGGAGACTTAAAACTGGGAGAGGAAGCAGGAAGACAGGGAGGCAGCGGAAGGGAGGTCCAGGCAGAGAACAGCAATGGAGGACACCCAGAGGGGAAGATGGATAAAAGGAAACCAAGGAGGTTGTGGGAGGGGTGTGGCCTGGATGGGGTGGGGGAGGAGGGAGAGGTCAGGCTGAGTCCCACAGGGCCAAAGGGTCTGGGATTCTAAACCAAGGTCAGTGGAAGTCCTGGGAGGATTCTAGCAGGGGACCCGACTGGATTAGTTTGTCAGCCTTCCCTTGGAATAAAAGTCCTGTCTTCTTGTCTCCCGGGAGCCACATCCCCAAAGAGTTCACATGGCCCCCTTGAGGCTCCCACGGCCTCCTCCAGGAGCTCTGGGACCTTGTGTGTGTGTGTGTGCGTGTGTGTGTGTGTGTGTGTGTGTGTGTGTGCATTTATGTATTTGTTTATTTTCGGGATCGAGGCTCGGACGCAGGGCCTGGTGCTCTGGCTTTGGCTTTTTCCATCAAAGCTGGCACTCTACCACTTGAGCCACAGCTCCACTTCCATCCCGTTTGCTGTTAACTGGAGACTCACAGAGACTCTTTTTAGTCCTGGGCTGGCTCGGACCTCAGCCTCCTGAGTGGCTAGGATGGCAGATGTGGCCACGGAGCCCGGCTGGCGCGTTTCTTCCTGTTGCTTCCTTGGGGTGGAGCACAGTTGTTGTTGCTGTGTACCGGTATTTTTTTGGTCTCTTCCTTTCCGGTACGGGGGATGGAACCCAGGACCTCTGTACTTGCTACGCGCACCCCAGCCCAGTTTGCTTCTTTCTGTCTGGGTCCCGCTGCCTCCTCCAGGCAGCCTCGGGGCCCGCAGGTGCTCGTTCCCGGGGGGCTCTGACCACTCTGCGGGCAGGGCCTGTCCCGTCCCCGGACGGCGAGGCCAGCTGGGAGCAGGATCGGAGTGACCGAGGGGGAATGAGCGAATGAATGAGTGGGTGAGGCAGGGAGGCCATGAATGAACCGAACCTGAGACTAGGACCCCCACGCTGGCCCAAGGAGATGGTCAAGTGGAGCAGAAGAAAGGCGTATCCGGATTGGCTCCATTTGGAGGGAGGGTGGGCCTATACTTAGTGACAAGTTTCTATTGGTTCAATCCCTGAGCTCTGCCCAATCCACGCGTTGGCTCGCTTCAGGAGCCGCCCCCCCCCCCCCGCCCCGACGCCTCCCCTCTCGCCCCTCCCCCTGAAGGCGCCCTCCAGTTACCCTGGCAACCGTCAGCGGCTCGGCGTCGCCACGGCAACGGCCGGAGGCCTCCCGTCAGCCTGCGCCGGGCCCGCGGTCACCCTGACAACCGCGCCCCGTTCCGGTGAACATCAACCCTTCTCCGTCACCCCGGCAACCGCGGCCCGAGCCACCGCCCCCCTAGACGGGTCCTCGCGCCAAGCCGGCACCCCTCCCCCGCCCGGGCCCGGCCTCGGCCGGCCGGCGCTGGCCTTCCCGCCGCGGGGGCTCGTCAGCATGCGGGCCGCGTCCGCGCTGCGCGCCGGGGCCGGGCGGCCTGGCCCGGCGTTCCCGCCATCGCCGCTCCCCCCACCCCCGCTTCCGGCGGGGCGCCGCCCGCCGCAGCCCGGGACCCCCCCCCCCCCCAGGGGCGCCGGGAAGGGAGGCCGGGCGCGGGCCGGGCGGGCTCGGGCCGGCGGCGCAGCCCCGCCTCCCAGCCACCGCGCAGGCTGGGTCGGAGGAGCAGGGTTCGAAGCCAGCCCCGGGCAGGAAGGACCGACCCGCGAGGCTTTACCGCCAGCTAGCCAGGAAGGACAACGCCCCAAGTGGAGATGGGGCTCCGCTCCGGGGTGGAGCGCAAGGCAAGGCCGGGACACACAGCGCGGTGCGGGGCTGCGGCGGCAGCGCCACACCGGGCTCCTACTCCAACACGTGAGCCCCGTGCGCTGAGGCTGGGCCCAGAGGCCGCCGGAGTCGGCAGGAACTGCCGGATGGAAAAAAATGGCTTCAGATGGCAGAAATCCTCACCGCGTGTGTCCTACCAAAGCCCAGGGCCGATCCCCAGGGATGGGCCGCAGCCTCAGCCCCGCCGGGACAAGAGACATGAGCCTGACCGCACTAGGGCTCCAGGGGGTGGGGCGGCCCGGGGCTGTCCTGAGCCGGCTGCAGAGGGTCTCCAGGTCCCCTTCCTTCCCCTGAGGGTCTCCTCTGCCCTGGGACGTGTTCAGGAGCCAGGCAAGTGGACCCTGCTCTTTTTGTTTTGGTGCTGGTCCTGAGGCTTGAACTCAGGGCCTCCCTATGCTGCAGCGTGCCTGCGTGCGTGTGTGTGTGTGTGTGCGTGTGTGGTGACAACGGTGAGCACTGTACCAACTTGAGCCACAGCTCCATTTCTGACTTTTTTGGTGCTTAATGGGCGATCAGAGTCTCACGGACTTTCTTTCCCTGACTGGCCTTCAATGGTGATCAGATCTCAGCCTCCTGAATAACTTACAGGTCCTGAATAGGTTACAGGTGTGAGCCCCTGGAGCCCCTGGCTTCAGGCTTGAACTCAGGGCCTGGGCACTGTCCCCCAGCTCCTTTTGCTCAACGCTAGTGCTCTCCCATTTGAGCCACAGCACCACCTCCAGCTTTTTTCTGTCTGGTACTGAAGAATCAAACCCAGGGCTCCATGCATGCTAGGCAAGCGCACTACACTGAGCCACCTTCCCAACCCCCCCATCACATTTTTACCCAAGTATTTCTTGGAACCTTCTAAGTGCCAGGGAAGATTCCAGGCATTTATTTTCTACAAATAGATAAAATTAAAATACTCTTAAAGTTGATGGTCCAGGCAAGGACTTGCTCAGAAGAGGGCATTTTCTTTTCTTCTCTCTTCCTCCCTCCTTTCTTTCATTCATGCATCATCATCATCATCATCATCATCATCATCTCTCTCTCTCCCCCTACTGTAAATAGTAATTTTTTAAGTTTTAGGGTTTCAACTCAGGGCCTCACACTTGGAAGGTGGTACAATACCACTTAAGCCAGATTCCCAGCCTCCTTTGCTTTATTTTTTCCAGTAGGATCTTGTGTCTTACCTAGAACCAGCTTTGGCCCACAATCCTCCTATTTATGCTTCCTGTGGAGCTGGGATGACAGGCACATGCCTGGGCATGGGCCCGGCTATTGGTTGAGATGGGGTTCTGCTTCCTTGATGCCAGAGCTAGTCTTTGAGTCATGAGATTCCCAATTCCCAATCTCTACCTCACAATGTTTTAGTTCTAATTATGATTTTTTCTTTTTTGGCCCACCCTGGGGCTTGAACTCTGGGCCTGGCGCTATCCCTCAGCTCTTCAGCTCAAGGCGAGTGCTCTACCACTTGAGCCACAGCGCCACTTCTGGCTCTTTTTTTTCTTTTTGCTTATGTGGTGCTGAGGAATTGAACCCAGGACCTCAGGCATGCGAGGCAAGCACTCTATCACTGAGCCACCTTCCCAGCCCCCCTGGGTTTCTTCTGCACACGTCTAATGCTCTACCACTTGAAGCACAGATCCACTTGGGGATTTTTTTGTTTTCTTTTTTTGGTGATGGGGGTGGTGAACTGGAGATGAGGGCTGGTTTCAAACCTTGATCCTCAGATCTCAGGCTCCTGAGTAGCTAGGATTACAGGTGTGAGCCACAGGTGTGTGTGTGTGTTTTAAGGCCCTCCCATTTAAACTAGAAATACCCTCACTGATACAGTCTCATGGAATGGATGCGAGGTTCAAATACTTAAGATGCAGAGCTACTTTAATTTTACATTTAATTGTAATTCATTTCTAATTAATGTGCACTTACATGGGAAGCAGCCTCATGGGGCTTGTGCTATGTAGCGGATGAGTTATTAGGGAAGAGGAGGGGAGGCACTAATTAACAGGAAGGGCAGTTACAGTTCGTGTGGACACGGGGCAGGAACTGAGGCAGGCACCTAGCGCCGTAGAGAACCGCACCTGCTTCCAACTGTCCGAGTGCTTACTCCTACCCGCACACAACCTGCACACCTGAGTGTGAGCACAATGATTAATATGTGAGTCAGGGCCCTTGGCTCACGCCTGTCATCCCAGCCACTCAGGAGGCTGAGATCTGAGGATGCCCATTCAAAGCCAGCCCAAGCAGGAAGTGGAGCTGGAAGTGGAGCTGTGGCTTAAGGATAGAGCATTAGCCTCGAGCAAAAACATAATAATAAGAAGAAAACAAACCCTCAGAAACGGTGCCCCAGGCCCTGAGTTCAAGCCCCAGGATGGGCCCCAAATAAAAAGGTTGCATATTTCAGAGCACTCACAAATCCATTCACAGGCAGTGTGGGAGTGGGTGAGCAGCTCACCCGGGCAGGTGCGCTGGTCCGGCATTGCAGGCACGCACCGTGGGCGGGCCTTGCTGAGGCAGCCCAGAGGCGTGAAGTGGATGTGGAGGTCCCCTAGCCCAGCAGGTCTTGCAGGAAGGCCCACATGTACTCGTGCATCTGTTGGTAGTGGGTCTGTGGGATCCAGTGGCCTGAGCCTGGCAGGATGTGGGACTCCAGCCGGCCTGGCACAAAGTGGCTGCTGATGGCTTTCACCAGTCCTGTCTGGAAGTAGGGGTCTTTCTCCCCCCATAGTAGCAGCGTGGGTGTGGACAGTTCCTGGGGTTCTACAGGGTAGTCTCTATGGCCAAGAGAGAGAGAGAGAGAGAGAGATAGACAAGACAGATGGACAGATGCCCCCCCCCCCCCAATGCCTAGCTCTGGAACTCTCTGGAACCTCTCCGGGAAGGCGTGGCCTCACCTGAAGAGGTTCCGATAGTAGTTGATGGGGCCCGTGAGGCCGCCGGGCTGCGTCAGGTCGTACAGCATGGCCTCCAGCTCATCGCGTGTCAGGCAGGGAATGCCCGTCTTGCGGTCGGTGAAAATGGACTTCAGGATCTGGACACACAGCAAGGCCTCTGGCTTCAGTGTCCAGCCCAGCCGGCCCCCACCCCTTCCCTCCACCCGTCCGGCCTTCACCCCGCGGGACCTGGAAGTCAGACATGGACAGCAGTTTCTCTGGCAGCCAGGGGAGCTGGAACAAGAACAGGTACTTGGATCGGAACAACTGGCCGATGTGGTGCAGGACATAGTCTTGAGAATGGGATGACAGGAAGTGGATGTGAGGCCTGGGCTTGGGGGGGGGCTGTACCCCCACATCACACACACACCACCTCCTGCGCCAGAGCCAGCATCCCTCCGTGTTGGGGGGGGTCATCCTATCCACAAAATGGGATGTGGGTTCCTGGGGGATCCCCATAGCCACTGGCTTGGCTTCTGCACACTGGAGATGGGATGTATTCATTCTTCCCTGCTTCAGGCAACGTACGTTAGTAACTACTATGTGCCAGGCTCCGCTCTAGACTCCAGGCACGCAGGGAATGGGATGCCAAACTCCTCAGGGAGCTGGCATTTATAGAGGAGGGAGACAGACAGGAAACAGAGAGAGAGAGAGGGAGAGAGAAAGGGGGGAGGGGGAGAGAGACAGGGGGGGGGAGAGGGAGAGGAGAGAATGATTATAGTGCTGGTGGTTAAAATCAGGTATCACACCAGGTACCAGTGGCTCACTCCTGTCATCCTAGCTACTTAGAAGGCTGAGATCTGAGGATCACGGTTCAAAGCCAGCCTGGGCAGAAAAAGCTGTGAAATTCTTATCTCCAATAAACCACTAGAAAACTGGAAGTGGCGCTGTGGCTCAAGTGGTAAGAGCACTGGCCTTGTGCTGAAGAGCTCAGGGACAGCGCCCAGGCCCAGAGTTCAAGCCCCACCCCCGACCAAAAACAAAAACAAATCAGGTATTGATGGGGGCGGAATGTGTATTAAGTAGGACACTTGAGAATCTAGGTCCCGTTTGTATTTAGCACCCCAACAAATTAACCTAACAAATTGAGTTTCATAACAGATATTGAACAGCCAGAGACGGCATCTGATCCGGCTGTCGCTTGTGATTTGCTTGTTTATGCCTTGCTACCCAAAGCAGACTAATTTACTTCCCTCACCTCAGTTTCCCCTCTCCCCAGGGTGGGAACGTGGGGTGCATCCCAGCTTCCCAGACACACCTTGAAACACAAACTTGGGGGGGCCACTGATGATCACCATCCGGTCAACCAGGGACGGGAAGTAGACAGAGAAGTTCCAGGCGAGGGTGGCGCCGAAGTCGTGGGCCACGAGGACACATTTGGAGTAGCCTGGGAGAGACAGAAGGTGCCAGGCTCATGCCGGGGCTGGGAAGGGCGCTAGCAAGCGGGGCAGCAGGAAGGGACAGGCGCGGGCAGGATGGAAATGGCGGGTACCCAAGCCCAGGATGACATCTTGGATGTCAGCCATGAGCAGCTCTGTAGTGTAACAGTCCACATCCCTGGGCGCGTCCGAGGGGCCGTAGCCACGCAGGTTCACCGCCACAGTGTGGAAATGGCTCTGGAACTCCCTGAGCTGGTAGCGCCAGAAGAACCTGCCCAGTGGGAGGGGGAAGGCTGAGTCAGTGTCCCACCACCACCATCAGATTAGCAGCGGAACCCTTGGGCGGCTGGGCTTTCTGGAAGGGGTGGATGGGGAAGCCCCAGACCTCGGATCCCATCTCCGCTCCAACCCCTGCAGGCATCCCGGACTCCCCGTCAGCCCGTCCAGGCCCAGTCCTGCCCATGTGGGGCCCCGCAAGCCCCAGGAAGCCATACACACCAGTTCTTCGGGAAGCCGTGAAGAAACAGCATAAGGGGTCTGTTGCCATGGCCCGCGGAGACGTAGTGCAGACGCAGGCCGGAGCTCTGCGGGACAAGCACCCGCCTGAGCCGGGCCCGGGCTCTGCGGGACGGGCACCCGCCTGAGCCAGGCCTGCAGCTGCCTCCCCAGCCCGGCTCTGTGCACTTACTTTCGGAGCCTGAATCAGGGTCTGCTTGTGCTGTCCCTTAGCTGCTCTTCTTCCTCCTCTTCCTCATTACCCTCATTCCCCCTCCTCCTCCCCCTCCTCCTTTCTTCTTCTTCCTCCTCCTCCCTCCTCTTTCCCCTTCCTCCTCCTCTTCTTCTTCCTTCTTCTTCCTCTTCCCCCTCCTTCCTTCTTCCTCCTTCCTCTTCCTCCTCCTTCCTCTTCCTTCTCTTTCCTCTTCCTTCTCCTTCCGTCCTCCTTTTTCTGGCTGGTGCTCTACCACTTGAGCCACAGCTCCACTTCTGGCTTTTTTCTTTTTGGCAGGTGATTGGAGATTTCCTGCTCTGGGGCTGGCTTTGAACCGGGATCCTCACATCTCAGCCTCCTTCCTGGGTTGCTAAGATGATGGATGTGAGCCACTGGCGCCTGGCAGGCGTGTGTGTGTGTGTGCGTGCGCGTGTGCGCGTGCGCGTGTGCGTGTGCCTGTCCTGGGACTCGCACTCAGGCTGTCTCTTGAGCTCTTTCGCCAAAGGCTGGCGCTCTGCCACTGGAGCCACACACAGCTCCACACGTCGGGCTTGTCGGTGGGTGCGGTCATTGTTGGCTTTTCTGCTCGGGCTGGCTTCGAACTGCGATCCTCAGGTCTCAGCCTTCGGGAGTAGCCGGGATGAGCCTTGGGCGGTGAGCCTGGATCCTCACTGCGCTTGGCGCCCCAGTCTTGGGCCTCCCGGGCGGGCGGAGGACTCGATCCCACCGTGTCCCCATCTCCCCCGCCCGGCCCCGCCCGGCCCGCAGCCCCCCGCCTGTCCCGCAGCCCCCCGCCCGGCCCCGCAGCCCCTGCCTGTCCCGCAGCCCCCCGCCCGGCCCCGCAGCCCCCCGCCCGGCCCCGCAGCCCCCCGCCCGTCCCCGCAGCCCCCGCCCGGCCCCGCAGCCCCCCGCCCGGCCCCGCAGCCCCCGCCTGTCCCGCAGCCCCCGCCTGTCCCGCAGCCCCCGCCCGGCCCCGCAGCCCCCCGCCCCGAGCTCACCCTGAGGCTCAGGAAGCCGTGCTGGCCCAGCGCGGGGTCCCGCAGGCAGGCGGGGACGGAGGTGCGGGGCCGCCCCAGGCAGCCGCGGCGGGGCCGGCAGAGCACGTGCGTGAGCGCCACGCAGCCGTAGAAGGCGGCGGCCAGCAGCGCGGCGACGCCCGCCAGGCCCCGCACCAGGGCGCGCAGCAGCCGCAGCGAGCAGCGCGAGGGCGCCAGCAGCGCGGTCACCACCAGCTCGGGCATGGCGCCCGCGGGGGCCGCGGGGGGCGCGGGGGGCGCGGGCAGCAGCGGCGACGCGGGGCCCGGGCCCCCTCCGCGGCCGGCGGCCGGCTGCTGCTCCGCGCCGTCGGGGAACGCGGGCCGCTCCGAGGACGCAGGCGCGCGGCCGCCGCACATGACGCACCCAGCGAGGCGGCGGCGCGCTCGCACCTGGGCGCCGCGCGGGCCGGAGGCGAGGCTAAAGCCCGGAGGCGTGACATCGGGGCGTGGCCTCGTGGGCGGGGCCTCGGGGACGTGGGGGCGGGGCCGGCACCCGAGCCCCGAAGGGAGGCGGCTGTCCCGCAGGTGTCTCCCGAGGAAGACGTTACTCGGCGCCTGATGCCATCCCAGCTACTCGGGAAGGCTGAGATCTGAGGATCGCGGTTCAAAGCCAACCCCCGAAGGAGGAGGCTGCAATGCGTGGTAAGAAATGTACGCATTGTCCTGCCCATGTAATTGTAACTCCTCTGTACAATATGTTCACAAATAAAATAAAATAAAATTTAAAAAAAAAGCCAACCCCTGGCAGGAACAGTCCGGGAGACTCTTAGGTCCCAAGAACAACAATAAGGCTGGAAGTTGAGCTGTGGCCCAAAGTGGTAGAGCACCAGTCTTGGGGCAGCGTTCAGGTCCCGAATTCAAGCCCCAAGACCGAGAAAAACAGAAGCACCAAACTGCGATACCCAAGCAACTCTTCGTTGGTCTATAAAACAATGTGCACAGCCGGGCGCCGGTGGCTCCCGCCTGTCATCCCAGCTACTCAGGAGGCTGAGATCTGAGGATCGCGGTTCAAAGCCAGCCCGGGCAGCAAAGTCCGTGGGACTCTGATCTCCAACGAACCACCAGAAAACCGGAAGTGGCGCGGTGGCTCAAGTGGCAGAGCGCTCGCCTTGAGCTGAAGAGCGCAGGGACAGCGCCCACGACCCCAAAACAAAAACAATGTGCACACTGAAAAGAAGCCCACAGATCAGGAAACGCCTCTTCCTAGTTGGCCGCATCGTTTTTAGATGACTGTGTCTTTACTCATAGACGGTGTACACCCGTGCCCACGAGGGAAGGTGGAGCAGAGACGGCATCCGTGGAAAGCGGGTGGAAAGCAGAGGGGAACCCTCAGCTGCCCTGGACGTCGAAGAAAACGAGCCAAGGAACTGAAGGGCGGTGATGGGCGGGCAGGAATGAGAGCGGGAACCGCTGGCACTAAGAACAGAGATGTTCGCGACCCCGATTCGTGAAAGGCAGTGTAGAGTAAGACGATGCGGACTGTCATTGTGAAGACGCGGTTGTTTGTGACTTCAGCTAAGTATATGCCGCAGCGTTGTGAAATTCACGCAGCCACGTAATCTCAATTAATCTTTGGACAACAAGAAGGCAGACAGTTCAGGCGGGGAGCGGACAGGGAAGTGGGCGGAGCCGGGGACGGGGGCGTGGCACTGCGGGTGGGTGTGGTCCGCGAGCTGGTAAAGCGCCGCTCGGCCTCAGGGTGTGGCCCAACCCAGGTAAACCGGAGAAAGGGCGGAGCCTCGTCTGGCAGAAGTGGGTGGGGCTTTGGGTGGGCGGCGGGGTGGGTGTGGCCTGCGTGCATATATGTAAATGACGCCCACTTAGCTTGGAAGCTTTGTAGTTGTGGGCGTGGCTTACTCGGGTAGACAGAAGAGTGGGCGGAGCCCAGGGTGTGTGTGTGAGGGGGTCTTGCATTGGGGCGTGTGCCTGGAGGTCGACCAATGAGATAAGGGAGGCGGTGCCACGTCCTAATGTGGCGTTCCCGGAAGCTAAGGCCAGGAGTTTGGAGGAAGGCGCGCTCAGTCGCAGCATTCCGGCTTGGTTTGGGAGTGCCAGCCCACCCTCGACCCTCCCCTCCCGGCTGGTTTCCTGAGACCCAGCAGCGAGCGCCTTTACCTCAGCCCTGGTTTCAAGGGAAGGCTCACCCCGCCCTCATCCCCGCACAGTGCTCTCATTGGCTCGCTGGGCCCGTCAGCCCGCCCCTCCTGGGATGTGATTGGACAGCGGCGGATACTGATGTCCCAGCGACAGGTCCCGTCCGGAAGTGATGGGCAGGTGGCTGCCGGCCGCCTACGGGGCGGGAGGCCGGACTGGGGATCTGGAGCAGGACGGACCGGACTGAGTCACGGGGGCTGCGGCCGGGAAGAGGCAGCAGGGCAGAGCCGGGCATGACGGGGCACCGAGTCAAGAGCCCGGTCCCTGCCAGGAGCGCTCCTCTTCCTGTTTCGCAATGCTGCCTGCAGACCATTTCGGAGACACCTGTCATTAGGGCGATCCCGTGAAAGCAGCCTGGCGTCGGGCCCACGACCCCGAGGACGACGAGGTCATCCATCCCGAGCCGCGCGTGCGCCGGGCCCTGCGCGATCGGGGCGCCGCGCGGCCCCCCCAGCTAGCTCTGCCCAAAGTGCTCGCTCCGGCCCCGGCTCCGGCTCTGCCTCTCCCTCCCTCCCTCCCTCCCTCCTGCCCTTCTCTCTCTTAGGTTTATTGGAGGTTAGAGTCTCCCGGACTTTCCTGCCCAGGCTGGCTTCGAACCGTGATCCTTAGAACTCAGCCTCCTGGATAGTTTAGGATTACAGGCGCGAGCCACCGGTGCCAGCCTTTCCTTTTCTAACCGTTGCTTGAATTTAGGGCCTCCCTTTCCCACTCAACTCTCTCTGCTATATGCTGGCCCTCTACTGCTCTACTGAACCAGATTGTTGCTGGAATCAGAGATAAGTCTCTGGGATTTGCTGGCCTGGCTTTGAACCTTGATCCTCGAGGCACCAGTTTGGGCTCAACTGTGCAACTGTTTAACATTTACCAACTTGGGGCATTACCTATTGAACTGCTTACATCACTGCTTCGAAGCTGACTCCGGGTGGGGTCACTATTGGTTGTCTCTAACTTTAAATACTCATCTGTTACCATCTCCCAGCTCTTACACAAGACTTACTCAACAGGCTAGTAAACATTATCCTGTTGCAGAGACCATAATTAATTAAGCCCATGGTTTATTAAAGCCATTCTGCCACGGGTAAACAATGTATTTGAGTCAGTTTACACTGTTATTTTGTACTTTTGGTCTCTCTCCCTAGATTCACCCACTGTGTGTGTGCATGTGTGCGTGTGTGTGTGTGTGCAGGTCCTGGAGCTTGGCACTGTCCTTAAACTTTTTTTGTTGGAGGCTAGTGTTCTACCACTTGAGCCACAGCTTCATTTCTCTCTCTCTCTTTTTGTGCTTAATTGGACATAAGAGTGGAGATTAAAGCCAGGCACCGGAGGCTCATGCCTAATCCTACCTACTCAGGAGGCTGAGATCTGAGGATCACAATTCAAAGCCAGCCCGTGTAGGAAAGTCTGTGAGGCTCTTATCTCCAGTGAATCACCAGAAAACCAGAAGTGGCACTGTGGCTCAAGTGGTAGAACACTTGCCTTGAGCTGAAGAGCTGAGGGACAGTGCCAAGGCCCAGAGTTCAAGCCTTATGACTGACCAAAAGAAAAAAAAAAGTAGCGATTAACCACTTTTTAGGAGGTGTGGATAACTTATGTTATCATAACTTATAATCTTTTCTATTGTGCCAGTACGGGGGCTTGAACTCAGGGCCTCACACTTTTCCTGGCATTCTAATTGAGCCACACAGTTCCACCTGCAGCTTTTGATGGTGATTACAATCTCACCAGGCATTTCTGCCCAGCCTGGACTTGGACCACAAGCCTCAGATGTCAGCCTGCTGTAGTATTACAGGTGTGAGATGCCATCATCCCCTATGTGTTCTTGAGACAGTGTCTGGTTATATCCTCCATGCTTGCCTGAAACCTGCCCTCCTCCTGCCTCTGCCTCCCAAGTGCTGGCTGGCATTACAGGAGTGCACCGCACACAGGTGAGGTTTTGTTACACATCCTGTAACTCGGTTCATTCACAATCTGATGTTCCCAGGGTCTCTCCTCAGTCCTCCGGTCTGTCTGCATGGATGGTGGTGTGTGAGAATCACTCTTTCCAGCACATGTGTACCCTGTTTCCAACTCCCTCAACTCCACCTTCTCAAACACAGCAAGTCGCCACAGGAGAGGAACTTGTATAATTCAGTACAAATGTTTATTTTTGCAACGAGAACCGCACACAAAAAAAAAAACCTTTAGTATATAAGTGAAAAGTCTGAATTTCCTTCTACAAATGTCTAAAGTGTTGAAATACAAGTCTCAGATTCACTGATAAAATTATTAGCCAAGCAACCTGTGCATACAGTACAGCGAGTTTCTCTCATATAGGACTAAGGTTTCTAGTACTGTGGGAGCAACTTGAACATGGCCGGAGAAATGAAATCGATCCCAGTTCTAATTACAGCCCTGTCTGTGGAAACCCCAGCAAAGAAGGTGTGGAGAGGCCCTAGCAGAATGCTAAGCCTTGAGCAGGAAGGCTCAGACAAAAGCATGTCTCAGTGAAGTCTTTCAACAACAGGAGCAAAATCAGGAAGGTGGGATGAGAAAGAAGGAAGCAGGAAGATGTCCTCACTCAGCGGAGGGTGAAGTACGTACGGTGGGCTGAACGGGTGCTTAATTCTCCCCTGGCTGAGATACCCATGGCCCCGCCGCCTCCCGAAAAAGGGAGATGTGGGCTAATACACAGTTCCAGAAAGTTCAATGCATGTCTCTGCATGCTATATACTCGTGTCTGTCCCCGTGGGTTCCTTTATGGACAGGTGCGGGCAGGGGAGGATCCTGTGGGAGGGGAATGTGAACACACCTAAGTGTGCCTGGTTAGACGAACCCTGAGCTGAGGTGCAAGGCGGGATGGGGCAGTGGTGTGGCGGAGGACGCGGGAGGGTGAGGCCGGGGGAGTGCGGGGCTGGACCCACAGAAGAGCGGGTGCCACGTTCTGTCCCCGCAGCTGTGTGCCAGAAGGGCTCCTGGGCAGAAAAAGGCAGGGCGGGCCAGGGAGAGTAGTTTTGGGGTTGTTGGTGGCTGTGGGAAGTTCTCGGAAGGTGGGGGGGGCCACCCTGGGGCCCTGGGGCCTGGCCTAGTCAACAGTTGGTTCACAAAGAAATGTCAGGGAGACGCCAGCAATTAAAAAAGAGAGACGTGTTTATTCCATGATCAGTACAGACGCATGTTCACCGTATCCAAGTCAAACCAGTCAGTGACTCCCGAGTTTGGCCGACACCGAGCGAGGCACCAGCGTCGCGGTGCAGAGCGGGTTCTCATGGCACGCATTACCTCACCAAGGGCTTTGATTATAAAATTAAAAACAAAAAAGAAAAAAAAAAAAGGTCGGGAAAGAACGGCTGGCCGGTCAGACCCGGGGCGCCGGGCGGGGCGGGGCTCTGCCTCCCGCGGTGGTCTCCCCAGGCCCGCCTCGTCCCCAGGCCCCTTTCCTTCCTTTCTTGGTAAAAAAAGATTGGACATTAAAAACGAAGCCAACAAATGGGGGAGAGGGAGGACGAGAGATCGCAGCTTTCTGATTTTATAATTAATTAAAAATAGACTAATAAAAGTTTGAAACTGAATAAAATATAGGCAGGAGGGTTTTTTTTGTATATGTTTTGCTTTTTTTGTGTTTTCTTTTTCTTTTTTTCTTTTTTTTTCTTTTTTTCTTTTTTTACACCAGTTTGGTGGAGTCACCAACAAACTTCAAACAAAGATATGCCAGCTATGTTCACTACACAGTACAGCCACGGTCACACACGGCCGCAGCGGGGCGGGCCGCTGCCCACGGACACCAGCACACCATTTCCGAGGGAAGCGGTGCCATCGTGTCTGGAGAGGAGATAATTAAAAATAAAATAGATTTCAGCAACAACAAAAATATATATAGAAAAAAAAAACCAGAAACCAAAAAAAAAAAAAAAAAAAAAAGAACAAAACAAAAAACCCAAAAAAACAAAAAACCCAGGAACACAGGTGGGAAGAACTGACTTTGGTTGGTGAGCGAGGCCCGCACGTGCGGCCACGGACACACACACACACCTCCACGGCACGATTCCCTTTTGCACAAGCGAACACTTAGAGAGCGGCTCTCGATTAAAGGCTTGTGGGGGGAGGGGAGGGCGTCTGTTCAAGGCAAAGTCAGTGCCAGCAGGGGGTGGCCGGTGCCAAGCCCGCCCGGCAGCCCTCCAGGGCCCGGCCGAGCCTCCTGGGGGACGGGCGGCCATGCTGCGTTGTGGGCCAGGACTCCCGGCGGGCAGGGCGCCGCGGACGCCACGTTCTCACGGACAGGAAACCAGTCAGGGTGGCAGCGACGATGTCTGTGTATACTGTGTAGACATTTGGCGGAGAGAAGGGCCTCTCGCCCGGTGCCGGGTGGGGGCGCGCGGGGCGCGGGTCTGGCCGGCACGCGGGCGCCCGCGGCGCGGGGCTCATGTCCTCCGGCTGGCTGTAAGGCAGGCGGGCTCCGCGCTCCAGCGCTCCCGCCAGGCCCGCCCCGGGCACAGCATGCATGGGGCCAGGCCCCGCTTCCTCCACGCCCCTAACACTATGGAGAGTCCACGTTTCCCAGAAAAGTCACAGTCACAGTCACCGAGGTGCTCTCAGAAGAGGTTCTCTTCAAATATGGACAAGAGATCGCTCTGGAAATTCATGTCAATCGTAGCTTCCATCTGGGGAAAGGGGAAAGGAAGAAGATGGCGGTGAGGGGAGAGCCGGGCGGGCCTGCCCGCCTCCCACCTCGGGTGCGGGTGCTGGGACCCCGGCTCACCGCCTCCCGCCGCCGCCGCTCCTGCTCCCGCTTCCTGGCCAGCTCCCGCTGCTGATCCAGCATGGACTGGGGCTGCGAGCTCTGGGCCTGGGGGGCGGCGGCCGCGGCCACAGCGGCCTGCTGCTGCTGCTGCTGCTGCTGCTGCTGCTCCTGCCGCTGCTGCTGCTGCTGCTCCTGGCGCCGCCGCGCCTCCTCGTGCACGCGCCGCGCCTGCTCCAGCGCCTCCTCGTCCTCTCGGTTCCTGGGCGCGGCAGGACCCCCAGTCAGCCTGGTCCTTCCGGGCGCCCCTCCCCAGCCCACGCCCTGCCCGGACCCCGCACCTCATGCGCTCCTGCCGAAGCCGCTCCTTCTCCTTCTCGGCGTGCTCGGCCTGGGCCTTCAGCGCCTTCTCGCGCTCCTCCTTCTCGCGGGCCACGCGGCGGAACTGCTCGAAGCTCTCGCTGGAGGACTTGGCGGTGGAGGACGGGGCAGTCGGATGTTTCTGGACCAGGCTAGCCCAGGAGCCCATGTTCTTGATCTTCAGGTCCTGCGGAGCGGAGGCGGGCAGGGGTGGGGTGGGGTGAGGGGCTGTCCCGTGGGAGGTGCACGGCAGGGGACCCTTGCGGCAAAGGCCGGTACCTTTTTGGGTGCCACCGGAGTCTTGGGCTCCTGCTTGGGTTTGTCCTTGTCAGGCGCCCCGGGCGGCGGTGCCGACTGCTCAGGGGGCCGGATCACGGGCCGCCCGACCTCCACAGGCTTCATCTCAGGCCCTGGAAGACAAAGAGCCCATGGGCCTGGGCACAGGGCACCCTGAGGGCCCTGGGCTTCATACCCCTCCCCCCCGCCCTGGATGGCGCGGGCACTCACGCTGGGGCAGGTGGACTGGAGCCTTGATGTTCTCGGGGTGCTTGGGGGGCTCTGGCCGCAGCGAGGGGCTGAAGGGCTCGTTGCGGATGATGGGCGAGTGGGTCTTCTCCTCCTTCACCACCACCAGGGGCTGCGGCTGTACCACCGAGGGCGGGCGCAGCTCCTGTGACACAGGGCAGCCGGGCTGGTGAGGCGATGGGCTTCCGGCTGCCCCTCCCCCTCCCCGGCCCCGCCCCTCACCTGCTTCTTGGGCTGGACGCTTTGCTGGGGGGGAGACTGGTGGGTGAGGCTCTGGAACGGCGGCATCTGGGGGGAATGTATCATCAACGGGGAGGGGGCTTCGCGGAGGTGACCTAGGACAGAGGCAAGGAGGGCGTCCGGTCACTGCAGGGCCTTCCAACCCCCACCCGCGAGCGACGAAGGGGCAGGCTGGATGACAGCTGGCCGTGGCCCCAGTGGTCCTCCTCCCCAGTGGAGGGGCAGGCCGGGTGCCACCGCCCCGCGTGACCTTGCACTCCGCCAGCTTTGAAATCCACACGCCTTGTCTCATGCTTTGGGGCGGAGGCGGGCGCCTACATCTCTAGACGGTTCCGAGGCGGGCCCGGGGTGGCCGGGTCAGGGTCCTCCCTCAGCCTGCATGCCCCGGGCAGACGCCTAGGCTGTGCCCCTGCCCATAGGGAGTGGGGAGCACAGGGCCTGGGGCCACGGCTCACAGCCCACCAATGACCTGCGCCCAACCACGACCCGAGACCAACCCTGACGCGAGACAGAGGGCAGGCGGGCCCGGGGCTGGCAAGAGGCTGCTCACAGAACCGCACCCCGGCCCAGGGCTCTGGGGCTGCTGGGGGTCAGTGGGGCCGCCGGGCGTCAGTGGGGCTTCGGCTGAAGCCGCCAGTGGGGTTTCAGTCCCCCATCCTTTTTTTTTTTTTTGGGTTGGTTGTGGAGCTTGAACTCTGGGCCTGGGCGCTGTCCCTCAGCTCTTCAGCTCAAGGCGAGCGCTCTACCACTTGAGCCACAGCGCCACTTCCGGTTTTCTCAGTGGAGATCGGAGTGTCTCGGACTCTCCTGCCCAGCTGGCTTTGAACCGAGATCCTCAGACCTCAGCCTCCTGAGTGGCTAGAATGACAGGCGTGAGCCCCTGGCGCCCGGCTCCCCCATCCTTCGTAGACTCTGCCTTCGGCTCCAGGCAGCCCTGGCCCTGGTGTCCCGGCTCCATCCTCCACGGGGATGCTCGCATGCTCGGGGTGAGCGGGCACAGCTGCGCGGCCGGCCTGGCCCCAGTTCCCGGGGGGGGGGGGGGGGGGGGGGGGTTGGCGCAGCTGCTGTTGGCGCAGGGCGTGTGGGAACCCACTCGGCACCTGGCAGTCCGCACTGGGCGCGGGAAGAGTCGCAGCCCCGCTTTGCTACTCAATTTGGGGGCCAGAACTTGGTACCCCCTCCCCCCGGCCAAGGCCTGGGTGCTGTGACCGGGTATCCCCCCCCCCCCCGGCCAAGGCCTGGGTGCTGTGACTGGGTTACCCTCCCCCCTGGCCAAGGCCTGGGTGCTGTGACTGGGTACCTCCCCCTCCCCCCCCCCCCCCCGCCAAGGCCTGGGTGCTGTGACTGGGTTACCCTCCCCCCTGGCCAAGGCCTGGGTGCTGTGACCGGGTACCTCCCCCCCCCCCCCCCGCCAAGGCCTGGGTGCTGTGACTGGGTTACCCTCCCCCCTGGCCAAGGCCTGGGTGCTGTGACCAAGTCCCTCAAGGATCCGCTCAATCACAGCGGGGTGTTCTGCCGTCACATGCGTCCAAGGCGGAGGGGCTGGCCCCGCCCGTGCTGCCCCTGGGCCTGGCTCTGGGGTGCACTGGGGGCTGTCACTTCCCTTTAACCCCGGTGCTCCCCAATAAGGTCTTCATACTGTTGGGGGGGGTCTCAAGCTGCTAAAAGAAAAAACTGCCTGGTCACAAATATCGGGGGGGGGTCCTCGTGCTGCGTCCCCTGGCCACTACCCCTGGGGGGGGTCACCAGGAACCCCCTCCGGGGTCAGGCTTTCCCTCCCGGCAGGATTTCAGTGCACTGTGAGGCTCCACAGCACCCGTTGTACAAGAGCTGGGGGTGGTGGCGGTGGCGGTGGAGGGGAGGTCTTGCCCTCGGCCATCTTGGTCAGCAAGGCAGACAAATGTCCAACAAGGGAGCGATCCCTGGATGCAGCCCCCCCGCCCCGCCCCGTCCCTGGATGCAGCCCCCCCCCGCCCCTGCCCTGGTCCCTGGATGCAGCCCCCCCCCCCCGCCCCCGCCCTGGTCCCTGGATGCAGCCCCCCCCCCCCCCGCCCTGGTCCCTGGATGCAGCCCCCCCCCCCGCCCCGTCCCTGGATGCAGCCCCCCCCGCCCCTGCCCTGGTCCCTGGATGCAGCCCCCCCCCCCCCGCCCCTGCCCTGGTCCCTGGATGCAGCCCCCCCCCCCCGCCCCTGCCCTGGTCCCTGGATGCAGCCCCCCCCCGCCCCTGCCCTGGTCCCTGGATGCAGCCCCCCCCCCCCGCCCCTGCCCTGGTCCCTAGGGTGTGGTGTGGCTCTGTGTCCACGTGAGCGCAGAGCACAGACCTGCCTTCACCAGACTCCGCTTACCAGTCGAGTAGGGGTCCGACTTGTGGTGCCGAGGGGAGGGATGGTGCTGGATGACCTGCTGGGGCTTGGCGGGCTGAGGTGGGGGCGGCTGCTGGCCGGGGGGCGGGTGGGGGGGCTGCTGGCTGGGGGGTGGCGGGGGCTGGATGTGAGCAGAGAACTGCATGGGCGGCAAGTGCACGGGCCGGGGCGGGGGTGGGGGCTGCGGCTGGGGCGGGGGCTGCGGCTGGGGCGGGGGCGGGGGCGGCGGCGGCTGCTGGAGCTGCGGCTGCGGCACGGAGGGGTGGGGTGGGGGTGGCAGTGGGGGCGGGGGCTGGGACTGCACCTTCACGGAAGGGAGTAGCGGCGTGGGGGGCTGTACCTTCTGCAGCTGCTGCAGGTACAGCTGCATCTGCATGGAGGTGAGGGGCGGGGCAGGGGGCTCCTCGTCCTCCAGCAGCACTTGGGGCGGCTGAGCCATGGGGGGCTGGGGGAGCAGGGGGGGCTGGGCCAGGGCGGGGGACACAGCTGGGGGCCGGGTGGGCTTGGGCGGCAGGGCCGCAGCTCGGTTGCTGGGCCGCGATGGCTGCTGGGGCAGTGCATTGTGCAAAGCTGGAGGGGGCAGAAAAGAAGGGTGGTGAGGCCAGGGCGGGGCCTGGCACGTGCCCCCCACCCCCACCCCATCGCACCCCCTGGGCCGCCTCCCTGGCTCGTCACTCCCAGAGGGCACCTGTCCACCAGGCTGTCCCTGCACATGCCGTCTGGCCAGAGGTTGACCTTTGTCCAGATGACTGCCCGGCACCCCGTAACTATAAACTTCAGAGGAGTCCCATCCTTGGAAACTAACCCAAGGCCTAACTCCACTGAGATGAGAACTAACTCATCCTGGCGTGCTGGTCCTGGGGCTTGAACTCGGGGCCTGGGTGCGGCCTCTGAGCTCCACCATCAAGTGGAGTTGAAGCCACAGCTCCATTTTTCCACTTTCTGGGGATTCACTGGGGAGGAAACTCTCCCAGCTTTCCTGCCCTGGCTAGCCTTGACACTTCCATCCTCAGATCTCAGTCTCCTGAGTAGCTGGGATTACAGGCATGAGCCACCAGCTTAGATGCCAACGGTCCCGGGGTTGCCCCAAAGTACTTGTACATCACGGCCCGGCAGAATTGGGGCAGTGCCATGGCTCACCTGGAGGAGAAACTACAGCGTGCTGGTTGAGATGGGGCGGAGTGCCGTGCTCGGGCGGCTGGGGCAGGTGAGGGGGCAGCTCGGGCTGCTGCAGGTGGAGGATGGGCTGGGTGAAGTGGCCGATGGGGTCGAAGACGCTGCCCGGGAGCTGGGGCTCCAGGACAGGCACCTGGGCGGTGATGAAGGGTGGGGGCGAGGACTTCATGGCGGGAGGGGCCTGCTGCGGGATGGAGGGCGGTGGAGGCGGCGGTGGCGGCGGCGGCTGCTGCGGCTGCGGTGGTGGCGGGGGCGGTGGAGGCTGCTGGGGGGCTGGGGGGGGCTGCTGGGGGGCCGGGGCCTGGGCCGGCGGCTGATGGTGGTGGTGATGATGCTGTGTACACGGAGAGAGACACACAGGCTGATGTCAGGCAAGGCAGGCCAGAGGCCAGGCCCCGGGGCGGGCCCCGGACGCCAGCCATCCCTTGGGGAGGGACCCGTTCCCGGAACGACGTACCTTCTTCTGGTCCCTCCCAGGGTGCCCCTTCTTTTTGGACTTCGGAGCCATCTCTGCAGAGAAAAGAGAAGGTGGTGAGGCTCTGGAGGAGCAGGGGAGTGAGCTGGCTTCGGACACGGAAGAGGAGAAAGCTGCAGAAGGCAGCGCAGGATGAGGGCAGGTGACACGGAGCGAGAAGGTCCAGGCTGGGTTCGGATCGGTCGGTCACCCCGGGGTGGAGGGAAGCGGTGGAGGGGACCCCCACCTGCCCACCCGCGGTCTTGAGGCACTGCGATGGGGAATTACCCCCCCCACACCACCGGCGCCATTCCTATGCCGAAAGGCGAGCTAGGGAGCCCCACGCCTGCCCAGCACACGGGGATATCTGAAACCCCCACTCACTGCAGAGCAAGTGAGGAGAGAGCATGCTAGTTCAGGGTTACACGCAGTGATGGGGATGGAGGCACGGCTGTCCCACTGCATGGCTGCTGAAGGCCCTGGCGTTTTCCCAGACAAAGCAGAGCAGCTCAGGCGGGGCGCGCGTCGGGGCTGGCCCGGGCCGCCATGGACCCCGGGACACATAGCCAGCGAGTGGGAAGCGAGGGCAGGGCGTGCGTGCCGCCGGCGAGGTGCCCGCGGCCAGCAGAGGGCACAGGCCCGAGGGGACACCTTCTGAGGGACAGCGTCGAGGGGCTGCAGAGGGGCCCTGAGCTTGCTGTCGGCAGCCGTGCTGTGCCCGCTCTGCAGAGCTGTGCCCACCCCTGCCGCCACCCCAAAAGCTTATGCTCAACTGTTTCCGCCAGCTGGGTGGCCCTTCACCAAACAAGATGGTGTGCAAGCCTAGGCCGGAAGCAGGGCGCTCGGAACAGGGTCTCCGGGATTGCGGGCCCCGAGGCATGGCCACGGCCGGCCCGGCTGTCCCTGAGCTTCCTGCCCAGGATGTCCAGCTCGCCACGGGGGTCGGTGGATGACATCTTCCCCAACAAGGCTACTTTGTGTGAGATGTCCGGGCCCGGGAGGGGGCAGCAGCATGCCACCTATGGGGATGTGACAGGACCCGGTGCCCGGCACGAGCTAGAGACAAGACCGGGACACACACGCACACGCACACACTCAGCAGCCACAGACACATCCTCAGAACCAATGAAGTGGAGGACATCTAGGACACGTGAACTCAAGCCCAGCACCCGGACGGAGGTGCCAGACCTCAGAACTCTTTGGGTGAGACACAAACATCTGTGGCACTGGCTGGAGACCCCAGAACTGCAGAGAGAGAAGGGGTGCCAGGGAAGGCAAGGTCTCAGAAGCTCCAGGGGAGCGTGAGGAAGAGGCTGGCTCTTCTGGCCCATTCCAGTGCAGGGAAGTGGTGGGAGGGGGCTGGGCAGGGAGCGGGGCCGCTAGGGGCGTGGCCTGGCCACTGAGCCAAGCCTAAGGGAGGTGCCCCATGCTGGCTGAGCGCAGACAAAATGTATGGGGGGGGGGGCCGCACTATGGTCTTTCATCTATGTAAGGAGGGGTGGCGGTGGCTCCATCCCTCACCAGCGCCGGGTGTGGGAGCAAGCAGCGGAACTGTGGGAGTCTAGGGAGACGTCTGCGGCCTTGAGAAGGTCACAGGGAGCATCCTGGGGCCCAAGGAGACTAGGAAGATAGGACGTGGGACGCCCCCCCCCCCCCAGCCTCTGCAGCCCAGGCCCCTGCGGCAGTTACTAGTAAGAAGACAAGACAAGAAGCGCACAGCTTCACAGCACTCCGGCCTGAGACACCCCCACACAAGACTCTCTAGAAAGGGTTTACATGGAGATGGCCTTAAGTACTGTGTGATCTTTATTCCGTGACAATCTTCAACTCAACACAAATTTCAGCTTTATACAGGATGGTAATTGTACAAAGGAATAAAATGTTACTGCAAAATCTGAGTTAAAACGCTGATTTCTTCCCCCCCACCCAGCCCCACTCCAGGGGAGGGAGAGAAGAGGGCCAAAAGGCAGGGCGATGGGGGGCAGGGAGGAGGGGGAAGGGGAGGAGCGGCTGCCGCCGGCCAGCCAGGACAGAGGCCTTGGGTGGCACCTCCTGGTGCCCAGAGAACAGGTTACAACAGCGGCCCGTTGTCTCTCTGGCTTATTCCCAGGGCACCAAATACAGGTCACTTTTTTTGTTTTGTGCTGGTACTGGGGCTTGAACTCAGGGCCTCGGGCTCTCTACCACTTGAGTCACAGCTCCACTTCTGGCTTGTTTGATGGTTTAATTGGATGTAAGAATCTCCTGGACTTTTCCTGCCTAGGGCTGGCTTCGCACTGAGCCCCTCAGCCTCCTGAACAGGCAGGATTACAGGCCCGAGCCGGTGGTCGGCTACAAGTGAATCTAAAGCACTTTCAAGTTCTACAGGTCCTGAGCGAACTGTCAGCTGGAAGCCTTACGGGCGAGGAAGACTGGGTCCCTGGCCATCAAGGACAGGAGGCCCTGGCGGGAGGGCTGGCGGTGGCTGTGGCTGCCGCGGTGCACACCCGTGTGGTCAGGGGCAGGGGGGACAGGCAGCCTAGACACTGGGAGAAGCTAGGCTGCTGCTTGGTCCAAGACAGCAGAAATCTTCCCAGAAAGAGAGTGCCAGCAGCTTCCCAACTGTCCTGTGGGAACCTCTGGGCATGAAGCCCCTCATCCCAGCCAAGCCAAGTTCACAGGAGCACGTCAGGCGCAGGCCAAAGGGCAGCTGAAAATAGAGTCTGTTTGGCAAACGTGGCTGACTGGAAACTGGAAGCCCAGAGAGGATCGGGAGCGGCCTGTAAGCTCAAGAGTGCTACTGCGGGGTCCTGTGGGGTCCTGCGGGGTCCTGGGGAGGCTGGGCTCGATCTGGGGGCCACAGCAAGTCTGGGCCGAGAGGAACCCAGGGACTCAAGGAGCCAGGGAGGCAGGAGAGGCGGTGGCATGTCCCCAGCCTGGCTCAGCCCCAGGACAGGGCAGCCTGCAAGGCGTCCGTGTCCGCCGTGCGGCGGCTGGGCCCCAGCGGACATGTGAAGTACGCTTGAAGCAAGAAAGAAGAAGAGCCCAGGCCGGAGCGCAGACGCTGCTCCTAACGCGCCGCCACGGGGCGGCTTTCTGTTCAGAGGCTGGATTCATGACCAAAAAAGGGCCTACATTTATTTTTAGCGCAAAAAGCGGGGGAAAAGTAGCCTGTTGGGTGCCTCTGGGAGGGTCAGCTGGGGTGGCCGCCCTCGCCTGGGTAGTGCGGACATCTAGGAGGTCGGTGCACAGGGCATCAGAAGGGAGCAGGGTGTGTGTGTGTGTGTGCGCGTGTGTGTGTCCCTCACCAACAGCCCAGAAGATACTCTCCCTATGGGACTTGAGGGAAGCAGATAAAGAAGCCGGGAAAAAGCCCATTACACCAGCTTAAGCATTCAGCCACGAGGGGATGGGGACGGGAGGGCTCGAGGAGGCTGAGCGGCGTGCTGGGCCCCGGCGGGTCACACAGCCAGGGGTGGCACTGCCCAGCCCTCAAGGGAAGGAGGCACCCCCTCCTTGTCTGGGAAAGCCGGGGAAGCCAGCACACTCTTCCTGAGCGGAAGCAGATCTTCCCTGGGCTAAAGTCACAAGGTCCCAGAAGGGAGCAGTTAAGGTCCAGAGTCTCAGACAAAGCCGGGGGGAGGGACCGAGAGAGGAGACGCACTCTGATCGGGTATCACACACAGCGCAGCACCACAGCGGGCACGGGGAGATTGTCATCACCCATCAGGAGGCGCCACCCACCCAGAGGCCCCGGGAACGGGAGGCAGGCAGATCAGCCCGAGTCTCTGTACAGGCAGGCCAGGCAAGCAGCCTTCCCAAAGGCGGGATCTAGGCGTGTGCTGCCGGCGTGACCGCTCCACCCCGGGGACAGGCCCAGGCCTCTGAGGAGTTCCATAACTCGATGGAGTCCTGTCCCTTTCACAGAAGAAAATGGGACTTAAGCTAGAGCTTGCTGGGAGGGAATCTGGAACTGAAGACCGTTTTATTAAGAGTCCGTGTCCAGTGATTAGGCAGGACCTACGTAGAGGAAGAGAGAAATCAGTGTGAGAGAAGTGGTGTGGAATGTACCATTCAAGTCACAAGAACAGAAGAACTGCAGACCGAGCCAGCCTGTGCCCTGGTGGCCCAAAGGGCACAGGAGAGCAGCACCAGAGATGGGGAGCTCCGCCCCCGGCCTCCTCGGGTGGGGACAGACCCACCTCCACAGATCCTCTGTGCACCCTGAGCCTGCCTGTGCTTCCAGACAAACGCGCCCTCACTTGACGAGTTCCACGTGTGTGTGCCTGCCTGCGTGTGTGCGTGTGCCCACCACGGCCGCTCAGGGCCCCGCCCTGTCCCAGCCAGGGACACCAGGCTCACCACCACCAGGTATGTCCGCTCCCAGCCTTCCCTTGGGCCGTGGCCCAGGAAGAAAAAGCCTGGCACTGTGGGCACCGCGCTGCGGCCGGGGCAGGAGTCAAGCTCCCGAGGCACACAAGATAAAGAGGAATCTGTGACATGTAGCTGAGGGAGGAGGAAGGGAAAGAGAAGAAAGGAACGAGAGAGACAGAGCAAGCAGTTGGAGGGGGAAATGGTCCCCCTCTCCCGCCTTGTCTGGGACTCCAGCCTGGCTCCTGGACCAGGGCGGCCGCTGGGCCGGCTCCACCCACGCGGCACTGGCGCCTCTGGAGTCACGGATGCCCCCCCACGCCTGGGAAAAACCCGCCCACCCCGCCTCTCGCTGCTGGCCACATTCCACAAGGCTGGCCTCACCCCGGGGGAAGCCCCGGGCCCCCACTGCAAGGCTGTGTGTGCACGTGCATCGTCACCTGGCTGTGCCCCCCACCCCCGCTGAGTCCCTCAGAGACCCTTGGGGCAGGAAGCTGGGCTGGACGTGTGGTCAGCAGAGAGCACCCCCTCGCCCATCTGCGCCTCCCAGCTCAAATCTTTTCAGAACACCAAGCATTCCCGTCTCCCCTGGAGCTGAGAAACGCCCACACTGTCCAGTCCTGGGAAAAGGAAACCAAGACTCTGAGCTGGCTGGGCGACACGCCTGGGCAGATGGAAAAGAAGAGCAAAATCTGAGGGACCCTCCCCCAAACTGCCCCAGCCCATGTGGGGGGCGGCGGGAGGTGTGGCTGCGGACAGGGAGGCCTCTGCGTCGGGCCCCGCCCCGCCCCTCCGGAAGAGGTGCCAGCAACGTGCTGGCCGAGACCTACAGGGCGTCCCAGGACACCCTCTGCCCCGGCCCGCACGCGGTGCCGGACAGCAGGGCCCGGCTCTGTCCACAGCCTGCCCGGGAGAGTGGCGGGAAGGTCTCGCCACAGACCGCTTCCAAGGTGTGGTACGGTGGCACACGAGCTATACCGGACGGTATCCGCCTGGCCGGACACTAAACCCTTGAGCGGCTGAAAGCAGAGCCCCGTGAGAGATCGCACAACCCAAGTAGTAGCCGGGCTCAGTGTGCTGCAGGGTGAGGGCCGGCTGGGCCAGCACCCCGAGCCTCCTCTGGGCACAGCTGCCCTACGCTTAAGCCTGGTCCGAGCTGCGCCAGGGCCCCAGCAGCTCGCGCCGCCCGAGGACGGCTTTCGCACTGCCCTCCCAACTCCAGTGACTGCTTGGCTTCTGTTTCTTTTGGAGATTCAGGTCCCGGACCCCTGTCAGCAGAAATGACCCTTAGTTCAAGTGACAAAAGTAGGCCTTTGAGATATTTCGGCTCCAATCCAAGTGGAATCACAAGAGCGAGGAGGCTACACAAGCCCCAAAGACCAGAAGGAAGTAGCGCCCATCGCCGCGACGGCTGGCCAGCCCCGCAGCGCAGCGCAGCGCAGCGGCGACCAGGCACCCGAGGGCGCAGCGGCCACACTCCGTGATGGGAGTGCGGGCTGCGGCTCCCCCAGCGGCCCTGCCCAGCTGGCCCACGGAGCCCTGCCACACATAGAAGGCAAAGGAAAAACCACGGCTCCAGGGCAGCGCCGCTGGCCAGCACGGAGACAAAGAAAGAGAGCCAGGCCAAACCCACGTGGGAGGGCGTCTGGGGAGAGCCCGGGCCCAGGCGGCTGAGCCGGTGGCCAGGGCTGCACCGCCGGGCCTGGGAGCCAAGGCTGTAAATCTCACCCTCCTCCTTCCCGCCAAGACAGCTGTTCCCAGGGCTCTCGGATTACTCTCTGCACCATCTTCCCACTTTCCTTGAAGGGAGGGGGAGGGCTTAAAAAAATAGCCCAGTGGCCGGAGGGGTGCAGGGCACCCACACGGGAGCCTGGGGCAGAGACCTCGGTCTTGGCGGGCAAGCGGCTGCTCTGGTGACTAGCTCAGCCCCAGGGCTGTCACACAGACCCCAGCGGAGAGGCGAACCTGCCGCTTGGCTGGCAGAAGAGTCAGAGCTACCGGCAATGCTACGGGACTCCAGGGCACAGCCCCTCCGCCCCCTCCGCCCGCGCGGGGCCGGCTCCTCCCAGCCAGCCTGGAGGGCAGCACCCCCTGCCGCTGAGGGGACTGGAAAGGGTGGGAGGCTGCAGGGGCGCGGGCTCTGCGTCCAGGACTGCAGAGATGCCATCGGGGCACTGGGAGCCTGGGGAGACCCCGGCCCACCCCAAGCCCCACAGTGTCTGTTCTCCTCGCCTGCTGTGTGCATGGTGCTGTGTGCACGCCTTAGAAGTGGGGTCTCCCGGAACTGTGATTTCCACTCCCTCATCACGGGGGAACCAGCACGTCGGAGGCAGGAGACCCACGGAAGCACACGCCAGCCACCTGGTTGCCTAACCAGACACGCATTTCCCGCTGTGGCCCCGAGCCCCGGTCCACCTGGTAGAAACACACTTGGCACCAGGACTGGCTCGCAGGCGGTCTGGAGTGTGTGTGCCCAGCCCACCCCACGCACAAGCCACACGCAGGTCCCTCAAGTGCCCTCTGTTCCCTAGTGTGCTGAGGCGGCGGTACTGTGCTCCTCCACCGCCCATCCAGCTCCCAGCACTGCCCCTTGCCCTTCCTCTGGCTTTGCGGTTGCTGCCCAAAAGGTGGGTCTGGCCGGGGTGCCGGGGCCGGCCCACAGAGCTCGGCAGGGCCAGCAAGCCAGGCCCCGGCGAGGCCGATCTGAGGGTCAAGGTTGAAGGCAGCCTAAGCAGACAACCTGGCCGGCTCTCATCCCCAATGAACCACCCAAAACCAGAAGTGGGGACGTAGTCTAAGTGTTAGAACCCCAGGCACAAGCAAATACGCTGAGTAGGAGCTTGGAGCCCTGAGTTTAAGCCTTGGTACTGACATGCAACGCGTGTGTGCCTGCAGGAGGGGATTGCGTGCAGCACGCACGGGCTGCAGGTTACACGCGTCTAGGTAGGTGTGGAGTTAGGGGAGAGGCAGCAGCTGCAGAGCAGGCAGGCCCACGCTGGGGGCGGGCGCAGCCGTGGCGCAGTCGGGTGAGAAGCATTAGCAGCAGGCCGGGACGGACCTGCCGCCAAGGCTGCCAGCTGCAGCAGCTCCGCTCCTTTATTTTTTTGTTGGTTTTGGGTCTTGAACTCTGGGCCTGGGCGCTGTCCCTCAGCCCTTTAGCTCAAGGTGAGCGCTCTACCATTTGGGCCACAGCACCACTTCCGGTTTTCTGGTGATTTATTGGAGATAAAAGATTCTCACAGACTTTTCTACCTGGGCTGGCTTTGAACCGTGATCCTCAGATCTCAGCCTCCTGAGTAGCTAGGATGACAGGCGTGAGCCACCAGCGCCCGGTTCCGCTCCGTTCTTGCCGGACACCTGCCAACCAACCACCTCCCCTGCGCTGTGGCCCTGCTGGTGACTACGGGGCTGGCAAGCCTGTGGGCTGTGCAGCCTTCCCTGGACAGGAGGCTTGGGGAGAGGGACTCCAGTCCCATGCCGGCCTGGTGCTAGGCCTCAGCGGGGATGGGGGACAGTGTTAAAGAGCGGCGACCGTCTCTGGGCTCTCCAGCAGCCGAGCCCAGGACGGAGGCAGGGCTGGTGCTGGTACCTGGCACGGACTGGGGAAGTTTTGGACCAGATCTTAAACAAGAGTCCCCTGACCTGTTTCCGAGTCTTCACTATCTGAGGAGCTGGACTCGCTGGTGCTCTCTGACTCGGAGGAGGAGAAGCCTTTCATCTTGGAGGAGCCGGCGACCACGTCCACTTTCTCGGCTGTAAGCCAAACAACAGGAAAGGCGATGAGGAGGTGCTCTTACTGGTCCACAGTTCCCCACGGGTAGCTACTGCCAACTGCCCCAAACATGGTCCGGCCTGGCATTTCCAGGGCACTGGCGCCCTCTGGAGGATTTCTCAAGGATGTGACAGGCCGTGGGGAGGAGTCCCTTCCCAGCGTGGACACTGCTGGTCTGGTCTAAGGCTCACCTACAGCACACCTGCCTGGGGACAAGTCGGGGCTTGCAAGGAGCCGGCACGACTAAAGCCCGGTGTGTTACAGGTCCCCATGCAGACCGCAAGTCCTGTGGTCCCAAGAGAAAGGTGAAGGCATCGAACATGGAAGGAATGCCTGCAAGACTGTTCCAGAAAGGACCAGGCCAGTCATGCTAGAGGACAAACTTGACGTCTAGCTCCAGCTGTCCTCCCGCGGGAGGGAGGACACTGCCCAGCCAGCCGCTGGGAACCCAAACTGCTGTTATTTAGAACCAACGCTCAAAACCATTTCAGGCTGGGCAATGTGGCTCAAGACCAGCCCGGGCAAAGAGAGTCTGCAGAGGTGGGAAGGCGGCTCAGTGGTAGAATGCTTGCTTGCCTGGCACGCATGAGGCCCTGGGTTTGATTCCTCAGCACCACATAAGCAGAAAAGGCTAGAAGTGGTGCTGTGGCTCAAGTGGTAGAGGCTCGCCTTGAGCTGAAGAGCGGAGGGACAGCGCCCAGGCCCAGAGCTCAGGCCAGAGTCCACAAGCTCTCACACCCGAGTCAGGCAGGCAGGTGTGGTGGCGCGCTGTGACTCAGCACAGCGGTCACGAGGTTCGTAGTCTGGGCAAACGCACGAGATCTGACCTGAAGAATAACTTAAACGCAGCGTCGGCCTAGCAAGCGTGGGGCCCCGAGTTCAAACCCCAGTAACCCTCCCACCCTCCGCAAACACCCACCCAAGTCTGGGGCGTGGTGAGGTGCGATGTGGTGTCCTACGCTTTGGGAGTTGCTGTCTGGCGGGCCGCCCGTGGGGAGAGCCCTCCTGAGCGGAGGGCTCGAGCATACCTTGGGGTTTCCTTTTCTTCCGCAAGCAGGAGGTGACGTAGCGCTCCAGCTCGCGCAGCGTGGAGGGCTTCAGGGTCTCGAAGTCGATCTCGATCTCGTCGGGGTTGGAGTTCTTGAGCGAGGGCTCCCGGGACTGGATGATGTGCACCACGCGGCCCAGCTTCTCCCCCGGGAGCTTGTTGATGTCCAGGCTCAGCTGGCGCTTCTCCTCGTAGGACATGGGCTTGCACTTGTCCTCCTCCTCCGACTCATAGGCGGGCGGGGGCTTGCTCTTCAGGGGGGCCGGCTCCTTCTTGCTGTGAAGGGATGGGCGGTGCACACCATCAAAACCGGGCTCGCCCTCCACGCACGGAGGGGCCGCTCCCAAGTCCCATTGGGCCAGTGTTCACAGGCAACTGGACTCAAGGCCGGTCCTTCCCCGGGGAGCCCCGGAGAACGCGCCGGGGCCGTGGGAGCTGGGGCTGCGCTCACGTGCGCCCTGCTGCAGGCCCCAGCCCGTCCCACCATCCGGCCCCAGCCCGTCCCACCATGCCACCCCAGCCCACGGGGGCTGCTGGTGAGCGGCCCTCAGCGCCCCAGCCTGACTCCCTGCCTCGGCCCGGGGTGGGTCCTGAAGCACAGACCTCACGCTGCTGTGGCTGCTGTTGGTCTTCTTTGTCTTCTTAGGAGGGAGCTCCTTGGCTTTGCTCTTCTTATTCTCCTCCACCTCCTCTTTCTTTTTGTGCTTCTCCTTCTTTTTCTCCTTCTTGTCCTTCTCCTTTTTCTTTGGTTTGCTCTGCTGGGGCTGCGAAAGGGCTGCAAGCTGTTCGTGCACGGCTTTGAGCTGTGGAGAGGAGGGGCCTGAGATCGGGCTGACGGTGCCACGCCGTGCCACGCCACGCCACGCCAGACAGTGTGGGACCCCATGGGTCAGGGCAGGGCAGGGGCATGGAGCAGCCCTTGGCCTGTGGTCTATCACATCCACCAGATCCCCAAGGAGCCCAAGGCACTGCCTCCCGCAATGCCAGGACGGCAGTGTCCTCTATCGAGCCAGCTGCCCGGCTGGCAGCCACGACCCCCGGGCCGTTCCCCAGAGGCTGGGTGAGAGCACAGATGCGCCGGGCTGATGCGGCCCAGGTAGCACCACGCGCTTGCGAAGGGAAGGGCCAGGCAGGGCCCTGGGGCCACGCGTGCAAGGACCCACCTGCTCCTGGAGCTCGGCCAGCCGCTGGGCTCGCTCCTCCTCCGAGTCGTCAGTGGAACTGTCGCTGTCGGAGGAGCTGTCGCTGCTGCTGTCGCTGGAGGAGGGCGGGGCTGCCACCTTGGTGGGGGGCGGCACCGCGGGGGAGGACACGGCCACCACGGGCTCCTCCGGCTCGTCCGGCATCTTGGCAAAGCGCATTTCAAACACATCCTAGGGAGGGAAAGCCATTCCGTGAGGGACCGTGTGGGAGGGCCGTGGAGCTGGGCCCTCTCTCCGTGGACGGGGCCGCAGGGGCCAAAGCCTGGGACCGTCTTCTAACATGCCTTTCCTAGGTCTCTTTTGTTGTTGTTGGCTGTGAGGCTTGAACTCAGGGCCTGGGCCTTTCTCTCCGAGCTTTTTTGTTCAAGGCTAGCACTCTACTGTTTGAGCCACAGCTCTACTTCCAGCCTATTAGTGGTTCATTGGAGTTAAAGAGTCTCCTGGACTTTCCTGCCTACACTGGCTTCGAACCACCATCTTCAGACCAGTAGTAGGATTACAGGAGTGAGCCACCAGCACCCACCAGTGCATTAACCCGAGGGCACCAGGGCAAGACCCCAGAAACACTGCTCAGGCCTGTGGCTGGCACAACAGGAGGCTCTGTGGCCGTTAGTTTCCACCCGGGCAGAAAGCGCGAGGACTGCAGTCTGAGCCCTCAAGGGAAGAGGAAGGAGAACGGGCAAAGGCCAGGCAGCGCGCCTGACAAAGCCCACAGACCAGGAGCGCTGCAGCAGGAGCAGCGCGGGCCCTGGCTGCGGCCCCGGTGCGGGATGCGGGACACAGGGCAGCAGCGGGGGGGCACTGAGCACTCAGGAGGAGTTCCCTGAGGAAGTGCAACCCGGCCAGGCGGGGTTTGCAGGCACAGGGCCAGGTCCTGGTGTGTCCTGGGACCTTCTGCCTGGAAGCCCCGGGGACCCGGGGGAACAACGTGGGGTACCCCTGCAAGACATAGGCAGCCAGCCGGGTGGCAGAGGCCCAGGGACTCCATGACTACCGCAGTGGTGGGGCGGGGCGGGTGTGGCGGAGGGCAAGGTGCCTCTGAGCTGCACGTGGCCGCTGTAAGCATGGTGTGTGACTGTCCGCGTATCTATCCACCCCGCTGCAGTGACTCCCCCAGTCTTCACTGTGATTCGGGGAGCGGAGCGGACGGAGGCGCTGCTCCCCCAGGCAGAATGCACCTGGCCTGCCGGCAGGACCTTCCTGACAGATGCGGCAGACGTTAGGAAGGAGAGTACCCGGACGCGGCCAGGGAAGCAAGACCAGGCAGAAGAAAGGGCTTCACAGCAGCCAGGCCGCGGCGAGGCAGCGCCTGAAGCCAGCCGCCAGGCCTGCGGGGCGGGACGGTGGCGTGCGGGGGGAGGGGAGGGGTCACGCGCCCCGTCCCAGGATGAGGTGCTGGGGACGCTGTCTGTGTTCACCCTCGGGCACTCCCCCTGCCATGGACAGATCTGTGCTCTTCTTCCAGACTGGCTGCCACGCACACAAGGCGCGAGCGAGGCCCTTCCCTTCCCCTGCGTGCTGGGGCTGGCGGTCAAGGCCAAGATCAACAGCAAGGGGTACAGGCGGGACCCGCGGGGTGGGGAGGAGCGTCCACGGCGGGGTGGGGAGGAGCGTCCACGGCGGGGTGGGGAGGAGCGTCCATGGCAGGGGCCCGCGGGCTCCCGCTGTGCAGCCGCGCTCCTCGTCCGCGGGATGGCGCTCTGCGGGAGCCGGACAGCCACATCGACCCCATCCTGCCCTGTGCTGGAGGAAGGAAGGGCTCCTTCCTGCATGCGAGACACAGAGCCTGCTGGGAACAGCCCATGGGCTGGGTCCCGTGCCAAGAGGCCCCAAGCCATGGGAGCAGCGGGACGGGGCAGTGTGGCCCGCAGGGCTGCCGCAAGTCCAGCAAGAGGCCAGGAGAACAGAGCCCCGTGGCCCACCAGAGGGAGTGGGGGCCTGAGCCCCGCTCACGGCCGGTCCAACTCTGGTCAGCCCCTCGCCACGCCCACCCCACCCCACCCCACCCCTGCGCGGTCCGGTCACAGGTGCTGGTGGACCTCAGCGCAGCGCCCGGGGCAGAGAGCAGGAGTTTCTCCTTGCCAGTGCGTGGACCAGCCTCATCCCCCGTGGTGGCCATCAGGTCCAGAGGAAGCAGGCCTTCCCGCTTAGTAACCACGACGATGACGATGACGAGACAGACGCGCTCAGATGCCAGCGTCCCGCCCTGACGCCCCTTTGGAGGACACAGGCGGGGAGGCCCTGGGGAGCCACATGCTGGGCAGAGCGTGAGTGGAATCCAGCAGGGCGCGTTTGCGCAGACTGAGCTCAGAACGTGCTGCCCCTGGTGCGCACCAGACCCCAAGTCCGCAGCCTGCTTCTCCTCCCCGCCGCAAAACACAACTGCATGACACTGGACACTGTCCACTCCACACCCGCTCCTCCCTGAGGTAAAATTTGGGCGGCCGCAAGGACTGCCGTCACTAGCACACTTCGTAGCTGCTCTTCAGAACGGAGCTGAGCGCAGGGGCTGCTCTGTGCCACGCTGTGCTGCCAGCCTTCAGCCCACGCCACTCGGGAAAACAAGACCAGACACAGTAGACAGCCTTTTCTCTCCTTTCAATGTAATAGTTCAAAATAGCATTCTTCCATGCCGATGGAGTGTTGGTTTGGACAAACAGAGACATGGATGCCCAATGTGGGCAAAGCTACCCCTACCCCATCTTCCCAGGAGAATGGGGTAGAGGGAAAAGGGAGGGAGTCAGGTGTGTAGACAATGTGAGGCACTACTGCCACCTGGTGGCCCAGTTCAAGAATTGCAGTAAAACTACAAAGTGCTAACTTTCAATGACGGGACAGGCACCAAACACGAATGGCAAAGGGGCTGTCTATGAAAACAATACAGTACGCAGTCCAGAACAAAACCACGTCCAACTGAGGGAGGCAAGCGGAGCTCCCAGCACTCAGAGCCTTGAAGAATCCAAGTCTGACTGACTTCCTCCTCCTTTTCTCTCCCTCTCTCGTGTGTGCACAGGAGGTGCACGGGCATTAAAAAGACAGCCCCCCCGCATTTGGTCATGCCCCCATAACAAGGGCCAGTGAGTAAAAATGCGCCCCTATTCTCACAGGGCAGTGTTTTTCCCTCCACAGGAGTTGGGTCTCTGAATCAGGGGCACGCGGTGTGTGACAGTGGGAGGAGGAAGGGACTCTGCCGAGCCTGGACCTGGAACGCATGCCGGGGGCCAGAGAGCTGGGGTGCGGACCAGGTGTGTGACTCCGATGCCACTGTGCTGTAGAGACACAGGTCAAAGGCTTCCCAGGGCCTCACCTCAGCCCAGAAAGCACAGGCCGCCGTGAGGTGGGTGGTGTGTGTGTGTGTGCACGCGCGCGTCAGCTCACACAGCTCTTAGGACAAGTCAACCTGCCACAGCCTTGGGGTGAAACGGCTGGGAGTTCTTATGGGAATTCTTAGAACCTCACATGGCTCCTTCCTGAGAATTTTAAAAAGCACGAAACATTAATTTTTTTTTTTTTTGGTCAGTTGTGGGACTTGAACTCTGGGCCTGGGCGCTGTCCCTGAGTTCTTCAAGATTGAGGCGAGCACTCTACCACTTGAGTCACAGTGCCACTTCCCATTTTCTAGTGGTTTTTATTGGAGATAAGAGCCTCACGGACTTTCCTGCCCGGGCTGGCTTTGACTCGAAAACCTCAGATCTCGGCCTCCTGAGTAGCTAGGATGACAGGCATTAGCCACCGGCACCCGGCACAAAACATTAACTTTTATTCTCCCGAGATGTTCAACCCTGACCTTACTACCCAGAGAGAAGGAAGCCCTGCTGAGGAATGTTCTTCCAGGGGCACCGCAGGGTCTCAGCCTGGAGGAAGCGCCTGTGGTCAAACCGACCGTGGAGAAGGCCACCCTACAGCCACAAGGCAAGCAGTTACTGTAGCTCATGCATGTGTGCCTGGTACGGGTGCCCCCTTCTTCCCCCCCCCCCCGCTCTGTTGGTTTGAGACAGCTGTGTTTTGTTTTTTTTTTTTTTTGTCGGCCGTGGGGCTTGAACTCTGGGCCTGGGCGCTGTCCCTCAGCTCTTCAGCTCAAGGCGAGCGCTCTACCACTTGAGCTACAGCGCCACTTCCGGTTTTCTGGTGGTTTATTGGAGATAGGAGTCTCATGGTCTCTCCTGCCCGGGCTGGCTCTGAACCGCGATCCTCAGATCTCAGCCTCCTGAGTAGCTAGGATTACAGGCGTGAGCCACCAGCGCCCGGCTACGACAGCTGTGTTTTGAAGAAGAGATCGGGACACGCACAGAGCACACACTCTCCAGACAAGGGCAACAGGACACGGGTGGATGAATGGGTGGTGGGAAGCAGTGTCCAGTGGGAAAACCCATAATAAAACCAGCCACTTGATCTTAATAAGTAACCCTGACTTAATGCGTGCGCCTGCCTGGGTGAAATTCACTCCTGCGGCATCATGGGAAGGAAAGCGAGAGGCACAGTCTGCCAACGCCACAGGGTCTGGCCCACCTCCCCGCCAGAGCCTCACCTGGAGCTTGCGTGCCATGGCCACCACCTCGTGGTCAGGCGGGTTGTACTTGTAGCAGTTGGAGAACATCAGTCGGACGTCGGCACCAAATTCCTGAGCATCTCGGTACTCACGGGACTCTAGTTTAGACTGGAAAAACAAGACAGGCTCCAGTTTGCCACGTCTGCTTGGGCTCTCCTTGGGGGAGAGGGGAGGGGCGTGGCGTGGCCTCGTGACCAGCAGCAGCACTGTGCCCCAGTTCTCAAACGGCATCTTAGCATGGAGGTCGCCAGCACTGGCCAAAGAGCAAGAGAACACGGAAGCCCAGGAGGCAGAGGAGGGCTAGGCCCAGTGCTGTCTCCCGCTGCTGGTCCTATTCCAGCCCACAGAGAAAAATGACGGGAAGAAGTCCTAACAAACCCAAAGGGGCTCAGAACACGCGGAGAACACTCGGGCCGAATGTCCTCCCGCGTGTCATCCCCTACAGGGCGAGGTGTCTCCCGCAGGAGGCCCCACCACACAGCTCTCTGGGAGCGCAAGAGGCGCCTGTGTCTGGGAGGCACACCCACACCCAGGACAGGCGTCGGGTCAGCACATGGCCCCACCGCGTCCAGCAGGGGGCGCGGGCGTCTTTGGGAGGTGCGGGCGCTGCTCACCTTGATGGTGCTCATGTCCATGGGGTGCTTGATGATGTCGCAGTAGTCGTGCAGGCCCAGGGCCTCCACGTCCACGGGCTTGTAGAAGGGCCAGGCGTAGGCCGCGTGCTTCTTGGCGAACATCTCCTTGAGAATGCCGCTGCAGCACTTGAGCTGCTCCGAGACCTTGCTGCTCTTCTCTGGGGCGAGGTGCTGCTGCGAGTCAGGCACGTCCTTCTTTGGGGGCTTCACAGGCCGGCTGCTCTCCCGCCGGGGCCCCAGCTTGGCCGTCTTGGGCTCTGGGGCCAGTGAGGGCGGCTCGTGGATGGGGTCGATGGTGGTGGGGGTGGTGGTGTCTGCTTTCCTCTTCACCCCCTTCTTAGTCTGCCGGAAGCATACAACGGGCTAAGGCACGGCCGCTCAGGGTCCCCAAGCCCCGCCTAGGGTCCCCACGCTCGGGGGAAGGAGCCAGGACAGGCAGACACTGGGGCTGGGAGAAGCCACGACTCTGAGTCTGGGACTTGCTCAACACCAGACACCTGCCCTCGCCAGATATCCCCTGGGAAGGACGACTCGGGCTAGATGGCAGCTACAAGAGGTCCTGGAGTCAAGGAAGGGGCAGCAACTCCCGGGCGTGCATCACGGGCCCTCACAACACAGGGGACAGTGCTAGTGAGCCGGGATGGGCTCCGCGCAGACCACCCACAAGGCCAGCCCGTCCCTGGGGCTGCGGCCTGCAGCGCCGGGACCCTTACCTTCACGGGCTGGGGGGCGGCGATGATGGGTGGGTGGCTCTGCACGGGCTGCGGAGCTGCAGTCGGTGGGGGCGGTGGCTGGGGGGGCACCGGTGGGGGCATCTGCAGCGGCTGGGGGGGCACCACGGTCATGACAGGAGTCTGGACGATGAGGTCTGGGGTGATGGCGGGGAAGGGGTGAGGCGCGGTCTGCACGGGAGGGGGGCTCTGCTGAGGGGTCTGGGTCTGCGGCGGAGTTGATGCTTGCGTTGTGTTCGGGACCGTGGACACACCTGGCTTTGACGTCCCTAGCAATCACAAGAGGACCAGGAGCTCAGAGGCTGTGCGGACGCGTGTAGCTCGCCTGGCCAGGCCACCAGCGCCCCATACTGCACTTCCCGGCCCCACACCACGCACTTCCAACCCCACACCGTGCACTTCCCGGCCCCACTCTGCGCACTTCCTGGCCACATCTCTCCTCGCGAGAAGGGAGGCCCAGGACAAAAGAACAGGAATGCCAGGCCGAGCGCAGCAACACCAGCCCGTGTCGGAGCGGCCGCGCTCCCCGAGTGCAGCCTTCCGAGTGTGCCCTCCTGTCCGGGGCTAGCAAACCCCCACCCAGCCAAGTGCCCCGTGAATGGACGCCCTGCCTCCTGGTGATGGGCAAGGGCAGGCAGCTGCTGCCCTGACGGCTCCCACGGCCGGGGCTCTGAACGAGCAGGTGGCCAGCGCGCACATGCGCCGTGCACGCCGGTATGGAAAGGAAACATGCCCCAGTTCCCTGGAAAAGCTGTCTTCACCCACAAGCTCCCCTCGAGGGATGAGGGGAGGTTCTGTCGAGTCCCCCCGTTCTTCCCCAGAGCACCCCACTTGGGCTTCTCCAGGGGTTTGACACCTTGAGGAGAGGTCGCAGGTGCAGACCACAGCCCTGGCCCTGGACGAGGCCCAGGCCCCTCAGGCAGACACAGGGTCATCATCCCACGGGCACAATCCCGAAGACGGGGCTGGCAAGGCTGGTTTTCCTCGGTGACTCTGGGCACTGGACTCCCCGATACCACTGCCCCCTTGGGGCAGGAGGGGCAGCTAAAGACATGGGGAGAGGCAGCGCGGGAGGCACTGCGGCGGAGCCCGCCCTGTCCTGGATGGCAGCGCCGTCCAGCGGCCTTCGCTTTGGGGGGGTGGGGTGGCGGTAGCGGGCCACAACACAGTGACAGAGGCGCAACTGAGCACGCTGGGCACCGGAGCCGTCCCGGCGCCAGGCCACACCGCTAACAGGGCTACAGCACCGGGACGCTGGTTGAAAATACTTCTGGTTGGATTAATAAACACATTTTTTATTGTTATTATGAAGGTGATATACAGAGGGGTTCTATACAGTTATATAAATTAGGTGAAGAGGACACCTCCTTTTGGACCATGCTGGATTAAAGTCTTTACTCTGGAATGGGAAGCAGCCCTTGGGGTAGAGCTCAGGGCAGAGGCCTTGTCTAGTGTATAACAAGCTAGGCTCAATCTCTAGCACCAGACGCAGACACACAGACAGAGGAGAAGTACAAACCTTCTACTGCACTGACAAGGTATACACTTGTTGACCTAAGTCCACCAGCCACGCGGGGGCCAGTGATTCTAGCTGAAAGCCGGGGGGGGGACGGGAATGGGGGGCTGCGAGGGGCCGGCCCCCACTCATGCGGAAGCGCAGGGGGGACGGGAATGGGGGGCTGCAAGGGGCCGGCCCCCACTCATGCGGAAGCGCAGGGGGGACGGGAATGGGGGGGCCTGCGAGGGGCCGGCCCCCATTCATGCAGAAGCTCAGGGGGGACGGGAATGGGGGGGCCTGCGAGGGGCCAGCCCCCACTCATGCGGAAGCTCAGGGGGGCCAGGGGGATGGGAGGTCCTGCGAGGGGCTGGCCCCCACTCATGCAGAAGCTCAGGGGGGACGGGAATGGGGGGGCCTGCGAGGGGCCAGCCCCCACTCATGTGGAAGCGCAGCAGCCCATCGTTAACATCACCTCTGACCTCCCCGCCACCTCCAGTCCTGCGGCCACACGGTACTCTACCTGCTTCTTTCCTCCCGCGTCCTCTTCCTTTTGCCTGGACTATCATGATCTCCGTTTCTTCTGTGGGCAGCTCATTGATTTTTTGCAAGAAGAGCTTCTCCAGAGCTTCTGCCATCAAGACGATGTCATCTCCAGGCTGTGTGGGGAGACAGGCAGGGTAGAGCGAGCGGGGAGTGCGCCCACCGCCTCCTGTGGACAGGGCACCCAGCCCCCCCCCCCATGCTTGGAGCATCACACGCAGGGTCCTTCCTGGGCTAGACCCTAAGGGGCCACAACCGCCACACGCAGGGTCCTACAGGAGCTATCTGCTGTGCTTCCCTCGCTCACTGCTCTACCTCTCTGCGCTGAAATCCATCCTGAACGTCCTGGAGCCTAAGCGTCTGCTGAGCTCAGCCAATCCTGACCGGGCCCTTCCGGCTTTAGGGCCTCTTGCACAGCAGTACTCAAATGGCACTGGGTTCTGTGCAGCAATGTCTTTGCAGGGGTCCGACAGTGCTCTCCCGCGTACCCCAAGGCAGCTCCAAGGGGCGTGCTCGGTACAGGCCCCTGCTGCCTGGGTGGTGAGCACTAGGACTTCACAAAACACAGGAAACTTCGAGAAACTCACCTACCCATCTCTTCTGGGCCATTTTACCCACTACACCAGCAGAGGCCAAAAGCTGAGTTCTGTAAAGTCTCCCTCCAGAGCCGTTCTATTTGAAAGGGTTGGTTTTAATCACATCTGTGGTCTCAACTGTGAACAAATGATCTGGCTTCATGGCACAGCCGAGCCCAAAGGTGTGGCTACGGGGTGGGGAAGTGACCTTAGGTCTGCATGGAAGAAGGGGGGGGGACCCCCGATTCTATGACCAGTCTGGGAGGCTGTGCCCACGCGGGCCGGGCCCTGCGCCCTCGCTTTCACTCCAGGCTCTGTCCGGGCATGGCTCCGCAGGATAGGACACCCTCTGAAGGCCTCTTCCCTGACAGTTACGCCGCTCACTGGGCCGCAGCCGACCTCATGCCTCTCTTCTAGACATGCTGAGGAACTAAAGCTCGAGGACCCAGCAGCAAGTGCTCAAGCTAACCAGGACAGCTCACCGCAGCCCCGGGCCTCCTCCCCGCCGCTCCGCTCTGGCAGCCCCGTTCTCCTTCCCTTCCCCAGGCTAGCAGGATCCCGCCCTGCATCTCACCTTGTTGTAGATGTAACAATTTGTAAACATAGTGTTGAAGTCCTGGATACATTCCTGAGCATTCCAGTAGTAGTTGTTTTCTAAGCGCTTCTTTATTGTTCCCATATCCATAGGCGTTTTAATGATTTTATAGTAATCCTAGGAAGGAGGCAGAGTAAAGAAGGCCAGTTACCCAGTAGCCGGGCTGCCTGGCCCGCAGATCTGTGCCTCACTCCACGGGTAAACCGAGGCTCTTCTGTGGTGTGAGTGACTCAGGGAAACCCAGAATAAAGTAGATTGGATCAGAAAAGAATTTCAAAATACTGCTTGCAAGACAGAGGGGAGAAACAAAAGCTGCCAGCTGCCCCACCTGGACCAGACTGTCTTCATCAAAATCGATTACTTTGCTTTTCTGGTGTTAACTTTTCATTTTTAATAAACAATGGGAAAAGCCGGGCGCTGGTGGCTCACGCCTGTCATCCGAGCTACTCAGGAGCTGAGATCTGAGGATCGTGGCTCAAAGCCAGCCCGGGCAGGAAAGAGCTGCCCGTGAGACTCTTATCTCCAATAAACCACTAGAAAACCAGAAGTGGCGCTGTGGCTCAAGTGCTCACCTTGAGCTGAAGAGCGCAAGGATAGCGCCCAGGCCCAGAGTTCAAGCCCCACGACTTACAAAAAAATAAAAATAAACAAACAATAGGAAAAACCACACAGGCTTAAAAAAAGAATAAAGGGGGCTCTAAGCCAGGCGCAGGTGGCGTGATCCTAGCTAGTCAGGAGGCTAAGATCCGAGGATTGTGGTTCAAAGCCAGTCTGGACAGGAAAGTACGTGAGACTAGATATATCTCCAATTAATCACCAAAAAGCTGGAGGTAGAGCCGTGGCTCAGGTGGCAGAGCTGGGCCAGCCTGGAGGGGAAAAGCTGAGGGACAGCACAAGGCCCTGAGTTCCAGCCGGAGGACAGGAAGGAGAGTGGAGGGGGCTTTTACTCATTAAACAGAGCCAGCAGATCCTCTCGTGCAACTTCACTGTTCATAAATGCAAACTGCCACAACACCAGTGCCGGAGCCCCTGCCCCTCTCTCCGCACCCCTGCGTCTTATCCCTTGGACTTCCAAGAGGGCCACACCTCGCTCCCCTCCCCTTGCCCAGTCCCTGCCACCCCCCACCGCTAAGGATCAACCAGACCAACCAAATGAGGCAACCTGGACAATCTTCACAGTCCTCAATAAAAACACCTCCGTGCGCCCAATCCCGAGCCTTCCAATCTTGTTCCCCCCAAAGTGCCAAACTCATTCCAGCCAGTAACATGGATGCCTTGGAGAGCTCAAAACCAAACCGCTGTTCTCACTGGCCTTTGCTTAAAGCTCTGAACCCAAAGGCTTATTTCCCGAAACAAGGAGCCTGGAGGCAGAGCGGCAGCTGCTTGGGCTTCCAGGCAGAGGCTACAGATGGCGCTGGGCCGGCGCCCTTCTGCCGTGAGGCAATGGGACCATCCCATCCATGCTCAGCAGCAGGGTGGGGCAGAGCGGCTACTGGAGGGAGGGCAGAGCAGGCCATCAGGCGGCAGGGGCAGCGGGTAAGGAAGGCCACGCTAGCACGAGCCAGCATCCTCCATGGTATTGGCTGCATGGTACAGCCAGGCAGGAGGCCAAGAGCGGGCCTCAACACCAAGCTGCACACTCTACTGTGCTCAACCTTCTCAAGAGTCGAACCCCAGCACCAAGCCCTGCGGAAATCTAAATTGCATTGTACGGCCTCAGGACTCGGAGAACAGTGCTCAGTGTGTGCACCTGTGCACCGGCTACAGAGTCAAGGGGACCCAGGACAAAGAGGAGAGCTTAGGACGAGAGCAGCGTGCAGGGGCAGGAGATGTGGGCTAAGGACAGGTGGGGATCTGAAAGGCATCACGAAGCAGGAGAGGGGGTGTGGGGCTCTCTCCCTGCAGCTCCCAGGAAACACGGTGACTGGTGAGCCACAGGGGCCCAGCCCGCCGGGGGCAGCCCACAGCGAGAGCTGCGGGGCCATTGTGACCTTCACCGCTCCCCTCTAAACACACGGGGTCAGTGCTGCCAGTGTCCAGCCCCCTCTCAGGTCACAGCCGTCAGAGGGCACCTAATGGTGGAGCTGGTGCGCACAGCAATCCTGGCCACCCTCCGGAGCCCGGCTGCGCTGGGCACGTGGCCTGAGTCCCACCGGCCGGGCTGCCCTCACCCTCGCGTGGGCATGCCATACGCCAAGCCGCCCGTCTGCCCGGCTTGCCCGCCTGCGCCTCCAGGCCTCCGCGCTCACTACCCTGGTCTCCACACACACACTTGCTCTTCAATTCCATGGTTCTTCACATCGTGGCTTCACGTCCCGGCCTTTAGTCCTCCACTGCAAATGTGACTTCCACCTCTGCGTCAGGTCCCCAAGGCCAGCGGGGTGGGAGCTGACGTGGCGCAGCAGGGGCTGCTGCTGTCTGCCGCACAGCTCCTGTGTCCTTGCTGTGCGCCCTGGCATCCACTCCTCTGCGCTACACGGGCCCCTCAGCCTGCTGCCCGCTTCCCAGCTTCCCCTGCACCCTTCTCCGGAGCCAGCTCACCACCCAGCCACCTGGAGGCCCCCGGCCGCTCTCCCCTCTCTGTTTGGTAGCACATACGCATACACGTGACCGGGCCCCCCTCCTCCAGGAACGTGGGCTTGTGGACGGAGCCACTCCTCCACCAAGCCGCTCTGGACGCAACACTGCCGCTCACTCCACTCTCTGGGGGAGGGACTAGGCTCCCAAGGGGGGGGGGTGAGAGACTTAAGCAGAAGAATGAAAGCATGCCCATGGCTCCCGGAGGCTCAACACTGGGGAGCCCAGCTGGCAGAGCTGTCTGCTAGGGACGCAGGGAACGAAGTAGGAGGAAAAAAAAAAGAACCTGAACCAAAAAAGCAAAAAGAAGCCAGTGGGCGGTGGCCACACACCAGGTGGGGACAGCAGCCATGCGCCCGCGCCCCGCTGCCCTCTCCCCTCGTTTCCCTCCCCAGACCCCAACGGCTACAGAAGCAGGCAGCTCGTCCTTTCTCTTCCAGAGGGGCTGGGCTGGCGTCTCAGGACTGCCGATAAACGCGGTGTGGAGCTAGCGTTCTGAGCTCTCACTGTGACCCAAACCCATGCGCACCGTCCCTCAGAATCTGCCCCCCCAGGAAACACACGGGGGAGGGGGGGGAGCAGGGAGGAGCGAGGTCCGAGCTACTCACAGGGAGGTTCAGCTTGACGGCGTCCACAGGCTGCTGGAAAGGCCACGCAAACTGGTGTTTCCATAGCGTCTTGAGCACCACGCGGAGCAGGTATTGCAGTTGGTTGGTCAGCCTCTTGGGCTTATTGGGGTTGGAGGTCTCCGGGGGCGGGGGGTTGGTGCTGGCTGCATTGGCTGGCTGGGGTTGGGCCTGAGCCTGCGTCGTAGACATCTGGGAGGTTTCTAGTCCATCCCCCATCACTGGCAGATTTCTCAATCTTGTCCCAGGGCCGCTCTCCGCAGACATGCTAGTGATCCCATCACATTCTTCACCAGGCTGTCTGCAAGGAGGAGAAAAGTCCCATCAGAGACCAGCCATGGACAGGCCACATGCAAAACCTGCTTTCCTCCAAGACTCCCCACACAGCAGCCAGCAGAAATCCCCGCCTGAGGGCCAAGGCAGGGATGCAGGTGCCCCGGGAAAGCCCTGTCTCAGAGTGGCACGGCCCCTCCCCACAGTAAGCGTCCAGGGGGTGCGGGGGGGGGGCCCACATCTGGTACTGATGTGCAAATTCTTGTCTGTGGGGTTGGCCAAGCCAGAGATTCCCAGGCAGGGCGGAGCAGGAAGGACAGGCCGCCCCCCTGCGTGCATGGGCTGCCCACACAGCCCTCTGCTCACACCAACATCATTTTCTGGGTAACTAAAGTAACGTAGGGGTGCTGATGAAATAATTCCTCTAAAGGCTGTCACTGGTAAGAAAAGAAGCCCGGGCTGGGTGTGTGGTTCACACGTGTAGCCCAAGCTATTGAGGTGGTGGTGACCAGGGGGCCCACAAGTCTGGGCAGAATGTGAGTGAGAGCCCAGCTCAGTCAACAAGCCAGGTGCGGCCAGCTCAGCTGGGAGTGGGCGAGGGGGATGCCCCAAGTCCCAGCTCAGTCAACAAGCCAGGGGTGGGATGTGCTAAGCTTGGCAAAAACACAAGGCCCTATCTGGAAAATAACTAAAGCAAAGCAAAGCAAAGCAAAGCAAAACAAAACACCAAAGGGCTATGAGTGTGTGTGTGTGTGTCTATCAAGTGGCAGAGAAGAACCTACCAAAATGAGGTCCTGAGTTCCAAACACTCCAACTCCGTTATACTGCCAAGAAGAAAAGAAAACTCCTGACCTACATCTTATTATCCAGAATGAGGCACCTCTGGGACAATACCTTGACTGGTGCCCAGTGCTCTTCTGAACACACGTCTGAGGCCTCTCCCCGCCCCCCCAACCCGGACCGGGTGAATGACCCCAGCTGATGTCTGGAAACCTTGCAACCAACATCTTCAGAGCACACATCGGTGCCCTGTCCAGGTTTTCCAATGGGACAAATGGGAAGACATACACTCATGAGTTAAGGGATTTGTGGTTTTATTGCAAAATACACTGCAGGACACACTGCTCAGAGCTCTTGTGCTTTAATGAGAAGATACAGACCGGCCTTTGAGAATTTCTGCTTTGTTTTGGTGCATTTGTATATGCCCTTTTTTTTTTCCGATGTATTTTTCAGATAGTGTTTGGCTTTAGTCCAAGCTTCCCCCTACCTATGTCCCCTGCGTAGCTGGGATTACAGGTGCTCACTGCTACCACGTTCGGCATGTTGGTTGAGACTGGGAAGGAGGTGTGTCTCACTTTTTGTCTGGGCTGGCTTGGAACCCTGATCCTTCCACCATCTCTACCTCCCAACTGGCTGCAACTTTGGGTATACATTCCACCCACTGTTTGCGACAGTTTGCTACCATGAGAAAATGGTTCAAATTGCTTTATTTCCCATCTAAAGTCACAAAGTCTATAAACTGGGGGCCAGCTGCATCTATAGGAATGAGGGTGGAGTTGGGCAGAGGTAACGAAACCTTTCTGGCTGAGACATCTGGCAAGGGCATAGGAAGAGGCAAGTTTTTTCACCACAGGGAGGAGGACACAAGGCAGGTCAGGGAAGGCCGACTGGCTCTGCGCCTTCATTCTGGAAGGGACTTGGTGAATCCAGAAACAGCTTTATGCCGCGGCACTGACTGCTAGTGAAGTGCTTCATATTCAGTCCAAATGTCATTTAAACCAAGGTTTCTACAAATTCTTTTGTCAATCCAATTCTGGCAAAGTCTAAAGTGCCAGTGGGCAACTCGTGACATAAAACAACTGGTGGCTAGAGTCAGGGCCTGCGTGCCCGGTGCTCTAGGCGGGGCCTGCGTGCCGGGGGCCTGGCGCTCTAGGCGGGGCCTGCGTGCCTGGCGCTCTAGGCGGGGCCTGCGTGCCTGGCGCTTCAGGAGGGGCCAGGCTGCCAGTACTGAGGGCCGACGGCAGCCTGCAACGGTCTACAAGAGCAATTCTGACTTCCATGGTCTTCTGGCTGACTGTACAGGTTCAGCTCTCCCCTGCTGGACAGCACACGGAATACATGGAACTCAGAAGTCAAAAAGTGACGTGGACAAGGAGCACCCGGCACACAGGCCCGCCCGTCAGGGCTGTTTAAGAGGAAGGGTTGTTCTCCCTAGCCCCTCAGCAATGCCTCCTGCCCTGGTACACAAACCAGAAAGGCGTATATGACCCAAAGGGCTAACATGCGCGCACCCCCACCCCCAGCTCATCAAGGGGATCAGGTGAGCAGCGGGAATGTAAGTCACAAGGGGGCTGGGGCCTAGCCATGCTCATCCCACCAAAAGGATGTGCCATCAATTTTCCATTAAGTGGTGACAATCTGGAACTTTCTAGGCAGCATCTCTGAGGGAAGATGGAAACCAAGGCAATGGATTTTTGGAGTTGCTGGGCTGGGCATGCTCTGGGCCAGCCCCGGCTCCACAGCGGCCAGGCTAGCGCAGGCCTCTCCTACCTTACGGCAAACACCCTGGGGCTTCCAGCTCCATCTCAGATACTTGGAAAAGCAACTCTCATGTGGGCAACATGGTGACCGCCAGGCTCAGCCATCCAACCAACCAATGAATGTGCTGCTCAGGCCTACGTGCACGCCCTGGTACCCAGAAGTGGACAGTTTCCTACCTAAATGACTGAGCAATACTTTGCTGAACACCACAAAGAAGGAAGGGCAGGGCTGCTGTGAACATGGACAAGGGGGGGGGGGGGACTGGCTCTCACCTAGAGACAAGGGCAGCCCCACCCACCAGGAGGGGAGAGAGTGAGCGGGAACAGAAGGACAGGACACAGCCACGGCACAGGCAGTGGGCTAGGCCTCGGGACACCAGCCTAACAGGACAGATGGGAATCCTGCGGCAGAGAAGACGTTGCTTTCAACTTAAAAAAAAAAGTTGCTCTTTCCCTTTCCTGTGACCTGTGCCCAGAGGTCTGAGCCGCCATGCACTACGGTAAGAGTTAGCTGAATAAGCCAGGCACCGGTGGCGCATGCCTGTCATCCTAGCTATTCAGGAGGCTGAGATCTGGGGATCGCGGATCACGGTTCAAAGCCAGCCTGGGCAGAAAAGTCCCTGTGATGACTCGCATCTCCAATGAACCCTGAGAAAACCGGAAGTCGAGGCTGTAGCTGAAGTGGTAGAATGCGCTAGCCTTGGGCCGAAGAGCTGAGGGACAGCACTCAGGCCCAGAATTCAAGTCCCAGGACCAAAAAATGTGGCTTTAGTGGTAGAGTGCTCAGCTAGCATACATAAAACCCTGGGTTTGATTCCTCAGTACCGCATAAAAAGAAAAGTCAGAAGTGGTGCTGTGGCTCAAGTGGTAGAGTGCTAGCCTTGAGCAAAAGAAGCTCAGGGACAGCGCCCAGGCCCTGAGTTCAAACCCCACGACTGGAAAGGAAAAAAAAAAAAAAAAAAAAAAAGCTGAAGGTCAAGGCACAGTTAGAGAATTGCACCTGTTTCCAAGCCAAGAGGCCCCGGTATCTAACTGGTCTGGGTGCCCCATTTCTGGATCTACCTCCTATGGCACACAATCCTAATTCCAGAGGAGGTAGAAAAGAAAAGATGGAGCGAGGGCAGAAGTGTGACGAGTGTCACGGTGCCCAGGACCGCACCAACACAGAGCCACTGCATCCCATGCCACCACTGGCAAAGCTGTGTCCAGCAGAGGCTGCAGCAAAGGGCAAATACTGCTTACATCTACGGCAATGGGGACATGGCAGGGGGTGTCTAAGTGGTTCTAGGGTTGAGGAGTTGCGCTGCCCAGCTCCTGCAGACAGAGACAAACATTCCATTACCAAGTCACCCTGGTTTGGAAGGATCAAAAAAAGCTCATCCTTGCAATCCTGCCTTATTTTTTCATCAGCTACATAAGGGGACAGCAGTACTAACTCAGTCGGTTTAACCTATTTAATAAAATCGATCTGCATTTCCTTTGGCCCCAGAGCATGTGAAACATGAGACCCTTAAGGATGCTGTGAACCACAAAGTTAGGAACCTCTGGGTTAATGAAAATAAAATTCTGTTGTTCCAAAGTTCATAGACCTATGATAAGCTTGCCTGCTTTTCAAAGATATTCTCCACTATCATTTCACTTCTCACCAAAGTGATGGGGCTATTTTTTTTTTTGGGGGGGGGTGGTCATGGGGCTTGAACTCAGGACCTGGGCACTGTCCTTCAGCTCTTCAGCTCAAGGTGGAGTGCTCTACCGCTTGAGCCACAGAGTCCCTTCCAGTTTTCTAGTGGTTTATTGGAGATAAGAGTCTCCGGGACTTTCCTGCCCAGGCTGGCTTTGAACCATGATCCTCAGATCTCAGCCTCCTGAGTAGCTAGGATGACAGGCGTGAGCCACTGGCACCTGGCTGATGGGACTATTTTTAAGTTCTATTTTTTCTGAACTTCAAAAGGTTGTACAAGGAAGGTGTCCATCCATGTGTCCAGTGCTTCATCAGAGATACCCCTGAGAGACATTCTGATATTCCTGGCCTTATCTGTGACCTAGCTAATAGTCTGCACAACTTACAAGTCTCTAGAGAAACGTTTGTCTGAGTAAGTCCAAAGCAGGCTGGGGAAGCCTGAGTGTCTCCACAACAGCGTCCCACTCCCCACCCACCCCAGGCTCCGTCTTGCAATCAGCCTGGCACGAACACGGGCTCCTCTTTTGAGAAGAGGAGCAGGAGGGAAGGACAGGAGGAGAGGACACAAACGAGGAGAAAAAGATCACAAACTGCCCAGAAATCACCTGATTTCTAGAGATGCAGTTCCCAGTTTCACCAGGTTTTGACCGGCTACACACTGTCTAGCTGAAGTCCTCAACTGTATTGGACCACTAAAGCGACAGCGTGGTGGCAGCAGGCTGGCGGGGAAGGCTGGAGCGGCTGTGGAGATCAGTGCTGAGCCCCAGGCCCCCAGGAAGCACAATCCTCAGTGAAGAAAAACAGAAGTACAGTTAACTCAAAGTGTCCTGAATTCTCCCAGAAAATCTGGTTACTATGCTTTCTGGAACTCTACAGAAGCCATTACCACACTGGTTTGTACAGGCTGCAGCAAGTGCCCATCACATTCTGAGCTAGTGCTCAGGCCTGTATCACGTAGCCCTCCTCTGTGTAAAGCAGGCAGTGGTATCATCAATTTTACCATCACCCCCCGCCCCCCATGGCAACACAGAAGCACGGTGGTCACCTGCAGAAGGACTCTGACATGCTTACTCAAGTACAAGTGTGTGTTTGGGGGAGTGGGGGTGGGGACACTGGTGAAAACCTGGCACTTTCTCAATACTAACCAACTTGCAGCATATCTTATTTATCCTGTCCTACAAACACCTTTGCCGAAATAGTGGCTCACAACCTGAGCATCAGCAGGCCTGCTCCTCTCTGGTCTGAGAACAGCGACGATGGCTCTAGTGCAATCTGTGTCAGTGGGGAAGCACGAACAGGATCACTTTCCATCTGACTGGCTCGGGCGGGCGCTGGTGAGAACAGCACTCCTGTCACCAGCCAGACCGTACTGCCTGGGGCCAGGCCAGCAGGCCCGCTCCAAGCAATCCTCCTGCACCAGTAACTTGCATGCCCCTGCCCCCAGGACCTGCCACACAGGGGCCCATTACCTCCAAGAGCAGCTCTGCCGCTTGCCCCAACCGGATGAGCCGAGGAGGAGACCAACTGGCCATCCTGCCAGGGGATGTGAGACATATTCAAGGTCACCGTTGCCCACTGGGGGGGGGGGGGGGGCAACAAGGATCCTGCAGCCAGGAGGCCCAGAAGCCACGCCTGAGCCAGCCACACTCTTCCTAGCCAGAATTCCAGTCCCTCTCCTTTAGAAAAAGGAATCAACTACAGCGCGAGTAAAAAAGAGACACTTTTCGGCGGGTGCCGGTGGCTCACACCTGTAATCCTAGCTACTCAGGAGGCTGAGATCTGAGGATTGCAGTTCAAAGCCAGCCCAGGCAGCAAAGTCCCTGAGACTCTGATCTCCCATAAACCACCAGAAAACCCGAAGTGGCGCTGTGGCTCAAGCGGTAGAGCACTAGCCTTGAGCTGAAGAGCTGAGAGACAGTGCCCAAGGCCCAGAGTTCAAGCCCAATGCCAGAAAAAAAAAAAAAAAAAAAAAAAAAAGCCAACTTTTCCCCTTCTTCTCTAAGGAAGGTACCAGGGGCTGGAAAGATCGAGCAGATCAAGTACAGTAAAGGTTCTGAGCTATTACACACACACACTACACCACGGAGCTGACTGCCAAGTCTGGGTAGAAGGATTCATGAGCTTGTAATGTTCCTCCAAGGAACAAGAAGTAAAAACAAAGCAAACACTTATGTGCACAAGACCACAACCTGCTGGACTGGAGCACATTTTAACAGGGGCAGGTGAGGCTAACTCCTCTTGTAAAGGGCCTGAGGGTCAACACATATAATCTGTCCAAACAATCCATTCTGTAGTCGCCAGGACCTGGAAGCAACCACAGAAAATCCAACACAGAAGTCTGGCGCTATGCCACACAAAGATGATTCCCGGGCAGGCATAGCTCCATGGATTCCTGAACTCTGTGATGGTGAGGGAGATAGGATCAAATCTTACACTACGCTGAAAGCTGTTAAACAACGGCTGTGGGCATGGGGAAAGAGTGAAAAAGGAAAAATTTCCAATTAACCTGTAATATATGCACACATAACAACATACCATGGTGAAACCCCTGGACACCACATAGAAACAGTGTACTTCTGAAAAAGAATGAGGGGAAGAGCAAAACAGGTTTAGTGGGGCATGGGGATCAGCTAGCAGGAGAAGAGAGAGTGAATGAGAATACATATAGTATTTTTTTGGGGTCAGTCGTGGGGCTTGAACTCTGGGCTTGAGCGCTGTCCCTCAGCTCTTCAGCTCAAGGTGAGCGCTCTACTGCTAGAGCCACTTCTGGTTTTCTAGTGGTTTATTGGAGATAAGAGTCTCACGGGGGGGGGGGGGGGGGGGGGAACGTGGCTGGGAAGGTGGCTCAGTGGTAGAGCGCTTGCCTTGCATGCATGAGGCCCTGGGTTCGATTCCTCAGCACCACATAAGCAGGGGAAAAAAAGCGGAAGTGGCGCTGTGGCTCAAGTGGTACAGCACTAGCCTTGAGCTGAAGAGCTGAGGGACAGCACCCAGGCCCAGAGTTCAGGCCCATGACCGAACCCCACCCCCCACCCCCCAAAAAAGAGTCTCACAGACTTTCCTGCCCAGGCTGGCTTTGAACCACGATCCTCAGATCTCAGTCTCCTGAGTAGCTAAGATTACAGGCGTGAGCCACGGGCGCCCAGCTGCATATAGTTTTGAAGTAGTTTGTTTACATTCGTGAATGCAAACACGATGATAAAACCTCTGCACAGGGCAGGGACAGGCTTGGTGGACACGCTACCACCAGAGGCCTACCAGAGCCCTCTGGTTCTTGTCTTTTTTACCTGTCTTCACTCTACATCTGGCTCTTTATTCTTTTAACAGACCTGGTGTGAGATTTGTTGCACTGAGTTCAGTCTATACCATAATAAGAAACACAATACAAGAAGACCGTTAATTCATATAAAAACTGCTTCAAGATGGGCTCTAAGCTGAGTGAAGTGGTCGAGCTGTCACCCAGGCTGCCTGGGAGGCTAAAAGGAGGAACTGAGGTTCGAGGCCTGCCCACATATATATCACATACACAGAAAAAGCCAAAGTGGGGCTGGGAAGGTGGCTCAGTGGTAGAGCACTCGTCTTGCATGCTTGAGGCTCTGGGTTCGATTCCTCAGCACCACATAAGCAGAAAAAAAAAGCAGGAAGTGGTGCTGTGGCTCAAGCGGTAGAGCGCTCACCTTGAGCTGAAGAGCTGAGGGACAGCGCCCAGGCCCAGAGTTCAGGCCCCACGACTGGACGCTCCCCCCCCCCCCAAAAAAAAAACAACAGAAAAAGCCAAAGTGGTGCTGTGGCTCAAGTGGTAGAACACTAGCCTTGAGCAAAAGAAGCCCAAGGAGAGTGTCCAAGCCCTCAGTTCAAGCCCCAGGATTGGCAAAATAACAACAACAACAACAACAATTCCATCTCAACCAATGGCTGGGCATGGTGGTATGTGTCTATCAACTCCGGCAACACAAAAATAAGTAGGAGGGTTGCAGTCTAGGCTGGCTCAGGCATGAAAAGACAGGCGCTGGTGTAGCTTGTCTGTAATCCTAGCTACTTAGCAGGCTGAGATGAGGATCACAGTTTGAAGCCAGCCCTGTGTAGGAAAGGCTGTGAGACTCGTCTCCAATGAACCACCAAAAAGCTAGAAGTAAAGCTGTGCCAACCTTGAGCAAAAAAGTTCATGGACAATGCCTAGACCATGAGTTCAAGCCTCAGGACCAGTACAAGACAAGAGGGAGGCTGGAGGCGTGGTAGAGTGTTGGAAGCAAGCAGAACAAGCTGAGGGCAAGCCTGAGGCACTGGGCTCTGCAACCCTGGAATTGGAAGAGAAGAAAAGTGGCTCCTGGGAATATGATTTTTCCTGTCTCCTTGCCTCACCTGTCACCTGCTCCACAGCGACCACATGGGAGGGCGTGGGGGGGGGGGGAAGGGGAGGCAGTGCTCTTTGCAAAGAATAAGATGACAGAAAATGGACATCAAAACTGGGGGAAAACCCCCCAAAACAACAACAACAAAAAAACACCAAGTCTCCAGTTTGCAAAGCAAGAGCAGACCCAGGGCTCAAAGATTACCAGTCACTGAAGCTGGCAGCTTCTAAACTGCCAACCTTGCATGCAATCAATACATACCAAGGGTACAAGAGGTTAACCCTCCATCTTCACAGAGGCCTTGGATAGTCTGTATGGCCCTAGACGAACTCGCAAAAGGATGCTGCCTCCACTTGCCTGAATCCTTCAAGCTCTTGCGGACCCCAGCCACTTCCACCCACGTACTCCCATGAAACCAGAGCTCCACGTCCACCTGGAAGCGATTCTGAAAGGAATGCCTTCTCCATCCCAGCAACTCCAGGGGCCAAACCCTCCATCATTTCAGATGAGCAGAGTTAGGGGGCAAAGAACTTGGCATGGAGCCATCGCCTTGTAAGAACTGATGGTGCTGTTTGCCATTAGTCCCAAAGTGACCTGCAGCAGTCCAGCACCCCAACTCTGAGACGAATGATGATGGAGGTGCCAGGGAGGAAAAGGCACATACCACAAGGCACGTCTCATCTCACTAGACTTACCCACCGTCGTCTCCCTCCTACATGCAGGCAGGGGCCGGGGGCAGAGCCTCTCTCTGCAGGGCAGCCGAGCTGGCATCTCAAACTCAAGTGTCCATCACACAACTTAAATACGCACCATGCAGACCACCCTCGTCTGTCAGGTCCAAGTAGAAGGTAAATCACTCACACGGGGGCAGATGGCCCAAAGAAAACAAACCCAGGGAACAGACTATCACACTCAGAGGGACCTGCAGCAGTCTCGGAACCCACTGCCTTGAATGAAACACCCAAGCAAACAAACTATGAAAATAAGGTTTATCACATAGGAAGCTTTAAACCAGGGATTATCACACAGGATGACTAAATGGAGGAAATGTGTACACAGGTATATACAGAGTGGACGAGAGAATGGAAGATTTCATACAGCTTTGACTCATTTTTCTTTTCTTTTTGGCTTGAGACCAGGACCCGAACTGAGGCTTTCGCTCACTGGCTAGTGCTCTACCAACTGAGCTACCCTCAAACTCCACGCATTCATTTCATTTATTTTTGTTGTTGTTGGCTGTGGTGGTGAACTCAGGGCCTGTGCATCAACCCTGAGCTCTTTTTGCTCAAAGCTAGCATGCTACCACTTTGAGCCACAGCTCCACTTCTGGGTTTTTGGGTGGTTGATTGGCGCTAAGAGTCTCACAGGGACTTTCCTGCCCAAGCTGGCTTTGAACCCCAATCCTTCCATCTCAGCATCCTGAGCTAGGATTACAGGTGTGAGCCACTTCTGGTGGGCATCTAATTCACTTCCATATTCTAGCTGATACATTTCCATTTTTCAAACCTTCTGAAATGGCATGTATATGGGTACGTTTTCAGTAAGGGGAAATACTTTAAGGAGGCCTTACCTGGCGCACATTGGCTGGGGTCTCATCAGGAGGCAGCCGGCTTTTAGAATGGGGCCTGCCCTCGAGCATGAGAAAGCACAGGAACAAGAACCCCCGCGCCGGCTCTCCAGCTCTGCACGGGTCTACAGAGGAGGAGGCAGCCTTGGCCACGGTGCCATCGGAGCAATGCGCCCACACCTGCGCCTGTTCTAAGACCTGGGGCCAAAGCCAGACGGCGAGAGACTTTCTCCCACCTATCCGATAATCCAGGTAAGCCATGCATCAGTGTCTCCCCTCCACCAGCTTAACACTTGGTGAAGAAGCAACTCAGCATTATGCCAAGAGAGGGAGCACAAAGGACCCCCACAAGCAAGAGGCCTCATCCGAAAAAAGAAGAGAAGCTAAGAATTCACCAAAAGAAACAGACCTGAAGACTTCAGGAGCGCTGAGAGGGAATTAAGGTCTGGTGGAGAGGAGCCGCATTGTCACAGAGGAAGTACCCTTCTGTGTGAATCCAACAGAAATCTAACGTGCTGACTCATGTTAATTTTTTGGTGCCAGTACTGGGGCCTGAACTCAGGCCTTGTGCTCTACACTCGAGCCACACTTCCACCTCGACCCTCAAACCTCAGTCTCCTGAAGTGGCTACGATTACAGGCAGGAGCCACCAGACCAGCACCCAGCAAATAATGGATTTTCTAATGGACATGTTAAAGAGAGGTAAAATGTGCCTGGCCAACCCCAATGATTATTTTTTCATACTAAATATTTTAAACATGTATTCACACTCAAGAGCACATCTCAATATGAACTATACATTTTCATTGAAAAGATCTGATTTGTATTTAGCATCCATACAAACACGTAACTTTATCTGAAAAAGGTATCTACAGTGAGATAGATATCAGATACAGATATCCCAAACATCACCAAAAGCTCTCCAATAATTAAATTTTAAGTTATTATAATTCAATAACACTTTAAAAAAAACAACCAAAAACCCAGCTTCCCAGTAACACTAGCCATGTTTAGTGCTCAAGAGCTCATGGAGCTGGATATGGTGGCTCAACCCTGTAATCCTAGCTACTGAAGAGCCATTTAGACTCAAAATCGGCCAGCTGCTGGTGGCTCACACCTGTCATCCTAGCTACTCAGGAGACTGAGATCTGAGGATCTCGGTTCAAAGCCAGCCCAGGCAGCAAAGTCCCTGAGACTCTGATCTCCAATAAACCACCAGAAAACCACTGTGGCTCAAGTGGTAGAGCGCTTGCCTTGACCTGAAGAGCTGAGGTACAGTGCCCAGGCCCAGAGTTCAAGCTCCACGACCAACCAAAAAAAAAAAAAAAAAAAAAAGACTCAAAGTCACATAGAAATGAGGGGCAACAGGTAAACAAATGCAGCAGTGGTTCTCACTGGGCACTATGCTGAAAATGAACTATACAACTAACTTGTAGATAGCGATGGGAGAGAGCAAGGGAAAGGGTACCATTGTTCACAAAGAAACACCTTCATTACCTGGCTTACGCGACTGCAGCCCCTCTGTATATCTTTATAATAACAATGAAAAATAGAAAGAAAGAAAGAAAAAAAGAATCACAGCCCAGGCTGGTCTGGGCAAAACACAATAATTAAAATAATGAAAGGAAAGGGGCTAGGGAGGTGGCTCAAGCACTGGAGAACTAGTAGAATAGGCGCAGTGTTCAAACTTCCATACTGCAATAAATACATAAATAATGGAGGGCAGAAGCAAGGAAAAACAAGGTCTCTAACTTGAAATTCAGCAGTTGCTTGAGAGACTAAGCCAGTGTAATAATGACCACAATGACAACAGCCCTGCTGGCCGCATTTGATCTGCACAAAGGAACTGATTCGCACCTGGTCAGACTGTGGGAGTTAGAAGGCTCTGCTCACAGAGGATGGCACCTCCTTCCCCACTAAAGACACCTCACTTAGGGGCCATGCGAGCTTGGGAACAGTTGGGGGGATGGAGAACCAATTTAGCATGGAGGCTGCAGCAGCAACCGAACCAACCACCCCCCAAAGAGGAAAGCACTGAAGGAGCAGGTCAGCAGTAAGAGCACGTGCTCATTATAGACAAAGCCATAGGTTCAATCTCCAGTCTGCGTGCCACGCCCTCCACCCCACCCCCCAAGAAGGAGGAGACCAGACTCAAAGATGGAGTCTTCTTTGGGCGGAACTCCCTCCCTTCTGCCCACAGCTCTGTCCCTCCCAAAGCAGAGCACGGTAGCATCTGACCAGGATCACTCAGGAGAATGTGTGCGCAGAGGATGTGCCCAGAAGGGCATCACCAAGCAGACACAGGCTGGAGTCAGGAGTGGAGACAGGAGCAAGGGCACACGAGCTTGTTCCAGAAGAACCAGCTGGCCCAACCTAGGAATGGAAACCACCCTAAACACGTTACAAGGGATATGCGTGTGCAGCTCTGCTTCTGGCTTTTTTTTTGGGGGGGGGGGGAGCGGAGGTGGTTAATTGGAGGTTAACAGTCTCACAACTTTCCTGTGAGGGCTGGCGTCAAACCTCAACCCAGCTCAGTAGCTAGGATTACAGGTGTGAACCACCAGTGCCAGCCATAAGGACTTTTTTTTTTTTTTGTCGGTCATGGGGCTTGAACTCTGGGCCTGGGCGCTGTCCCTCAGCTCTTCAGCTCAAGGCGAGCGCTCTACCACTTGAGCTACAGCGCCACTTCCGGTTTTCTGGTGGTTTATTGGAGATAGGAGTCTCACGGTCTCTCCTGCCCGGGCTGGCTTTGAACCGCGATCCTCAGATCTCAGCCTCCTGAGTAGTAGCTAGGATTACAGGCGTGAGCCACCAGCGCCCAGCTCCATAAGGACTTTTAAAGCACCAGAGAGCGAAGGAAAATTTTGGACCAAGGCAAACACAGAGAGAGGAAGATGAGCAAGTAATCTCCAAAGGGAACTCCAGAGCCATAGTAGACACCCTGCTGCCCCTCCCCATCACGACAAGGAAGAGACAGGAAGGCAGAATCCACTCGCCAATTGGGTAGTAGAAGACACCTGCTTTAAACCCGTCCACACTCTCAGGTGACCCATCCCTGTTCTTGCAGCTGGTGCTACCCAGGCTCAGCTAGTGAGAGAGGGGCATGCCACTCTGCTGACAGGAGGTAGCCAACACCCCAGCATGGCCACCAGGGCAGGAGGGTTGGCATCTCCAGCAGAGGGAAGGCAGAGGTGCACATGCTCCATCAATGGCCTGAATGAGCTCTTCACTGCTGGAAGACACGCTACCATACCAGGGGACAGAAAGGTCACAGGACAGGAACTGACTCCTCCATCCACCCACAGACAGGCAAAAGCCAGTGCCCAAGACCCCACCTTTGCCAAAATGACTAACGGGAGGTGAGCCCACGGCCCTCTGGACCCCGCCTCACAGGGTCACACAGGTTCAGGGGCTCAGGTCAGGGAAGGCCCAAAGAGGAGGAGGAAGCCACATTTTTGTTTTAGCACTTGGAAAGGGGTTTGCTTTCAACGTGGGACAATCTCTTGTGCCCATAATGGTAGTACATGCTAACCTGGGGTACACCATGCATTCATAGCGAGACTCCCTTTTGAAATACCTAACCTCTATAAAAAGTTTAAAAAAAATTTTTTTTTTGGGGGGGGGACACCAGGTACTGGTGGCTCCCGCCTGACATCCCAGCTACTCAGGAGGTTAAGATCTGAGGATCGCCTGGAAAGCAAAGTCCATGAGACTCTGATCCAATAAACCACCAGAAAACCAGAAGTGGCGCTGTGGCTCAAGTGGTAGAGCACTCGCCTTGAGCTGAAGAGCTGAGGGACAGCACCCAGGCCCAGAGTTCAGGCCCCACAACCAACAAAAACAAAAACAAAAAAACTGGGATTAAACTACTGGCACATGAAATCCTAACTCTCCTTCCCCTTTCTCATCTGCCTCAGCCTCCAGAGTGCTAGTATTAAAGGCATTCATCACCACTGGGAGCAACACAATGTGTATACTTTGAAATCCTAGGGAATGAAAGTCACTAATGACTTTACAGAGGATCTACTTGGCATTAAAATAATCTTCCATCATATCCCTTCCCTCCAACTCTCATTAACATTTAAAACCAAGACTAAGCTAAGGAGCAGGTGTATTATTAGAAGGGTACACAAATGGGGTCAACATTCAAAACTGAGTGCTGGGTTAGCTCAATTCTCTTCAAAAAGTAGCACTGACGGACATGTGTGTTCACCAATCCTGTTACCACGACAAAAGCAAAAATAGAACTTGTTTCCTTGGAGTTCACTAGTTGCCATAGAAACGGCAACGAACCGCATTATGTTTTCAGGTGAAGAAATGCACCAGACTGAAGTAGAAAACCCTACCAGATCTCCTGAGTAATAAATGGGTGTGCAAGTAAACTCAGAACGCCAGCCAAGTGCACACTCCCAGCCCGGGGAAGAAAGGCGTTTCCGTCACTCATTTTCACAGGCAGAACACCAATCCCTAGATGATACAGGCAGACAAATGCGTGTGGGGTGCGCATGGCCAACGACATCTCTGCACCCGCGCCCCGCTCTGCCCCCGAGCTCAGGAGACACAACTCTCTCCCTCTCCACACCTACAAATTGTCGTGCTTTTCGTTTGTTCTGCTCATCCTGTGAGAAAGGCATCTTTTCTATGAAAGTGGGTTGCTTTCTGTCAATCCTCTGAGAATCATTTTTCTGAAAAGTTCCTGCTTTGGCCAGGTGGCTTTGCCCTTGTCCATTAAACTGTAGTTACACCCCATTCCTGCTATACTTTAAGACAGCCATTACAACCCATTCCTCTGAATTAGGACATCCGGTTCCTGTCAAGCCGTGTTTGTTAAGACTGTGAGCGCAGGGGCAGGGCCGGGCTGCATTAGGGATAAAAGGGAGCCTTTCTACTCTGTGTGCGTCCCTTGATAGACACTGGCTAACGGTGCACCCTTCTGTGGAAGTTGGTGTCCTTATTCCCACGTGACGCCCCAACATTCTGAGGACTATCGACTGATCCTGACTCACATGTATGAAAACGAAGTCTCCTTGCTCCAAGTTCCCTCATGGGGTGAGCTCACCATCTCCAACAGGAATGACAGACATTCCCTATCGGATCTGATGTTCAACCCAAGGAGAGATCTGAGGTTGAGGAGTGCTCCTGGACCAGACATGTAACTCAGCAGCACAGTGCTCGCCCTGGATGCATGAGGCCCTGCCAAACCCCACCACAAGAAAGAAAAACGGAAAAAATAAAGTTTTTTGTTTTGGTTTTTTTTTTTGTTGTTCTTACCAGTCCTGGGGCTTGAACTCAGGGCCTGGGCACTGTCCTTGAGCTTCTTTTGCTCAAGGCTAGCATTCTACCACTTGGGTCAGCCACAGCGCCACTTCCGGCTTTTTCTGTGTCTGTGGTTCTGAGGAATCAAACTCAGGGCTCATGCATGCTAGGCAAGTGTGCTACCACTGAGCCACCTTCCCAGGCCCATAAAGTGTTCTTTACGAAGAAAAAAGTCTGAGTTACAGGAGTAGATGGTAGACCTGGACTAGCAGAACACGGATGGAGAGCTGCCGGGACCAACTACAGTAACTGCTCCTGGGGTGGCAGATGCTAGCCCCACCCCCACTCAGTGCATGTCCCTACTGGACCTGCTTCTCCCTTCCTTCTTTTTCTGAGCGAGTTCTGGTCATGAGCTCAGGGCCTGAGCTTTGCTGCTCTACCACTTCGAGCCACAGCTCCATTTCTGGTCTTATGGTTAATTGGAAATAACTGTCTCACAGACTTCCCTGCTTTGAACTACGATCCTGAGATCTCAGCCTCCTGAGTAGCCAGGATTATGGGCGAGAGCCACTAGTGCCCAACTGCTTCTCACTTCCAATGCCTTCCATAAAAAAGGTAAACAAGAAGCTCCAGGGCTGGGAATGTGGCTCAGTGGTTGAGTGCTTGCCTAGCACGCCCCCGGAAGTCACACTGTGGCTCAAGTGGTAGAGCACCAGCCTTGAGCAAAGAGAGCTCAGCAACAGCGCCCAGACCCTGAGTTCAAGCCCCAGGACTGACAAAAAGAAAAAAAAGCTACAAACCAACAGCAGCACACCCAAAACAGTGCCTCCCAGACTGACAGCCACGCTGGGTAAAGGGGTGCGCACCTGTTCTCCCCGCCATTGGGAGGACGGACAGTTCAAGGCCAGCCTGGGCAACTGAACGAGACGCCTGCCTCAGACAGACAGACGCCACCAGCACCCTTACCTAAACCAGACTCAGAAACCTCGGCGCCCAGACAAAAACAAAACAAGCAGCAGACCTAGCACCGTTTCTGCACGTGCGTGGCGAGGGGTTCCGGCCCTGTACCTTCCTAAACCACAGGTTCCAAGACAGTGGCGTCAGATAAGGCCACCACAAAGCCCCACCGGATGGAAAAGGCCAGCTTATCTCAGCCCCACACTCCGGGCTGGCAGCAGACACAGGAGCAGGGTGGCAGTTGGAGGCGGGGGGACTGCTGGCAGTCTGAGAGCACGCAGGGAGACAGCCAGAAGAAGAGCCCCTCAATACAGTTCACGCCAAGGGCGACGGCCTCGGCCAACCTGGCAGGCACCGCTCTGCTATCTGCGATGATCAGTATGGCGTCCCCAAGGCAGCTAGCTGAAAGAGAAAGGGCACCCTAATCCCCCTAATTTTTAAATGTTCACTTTTATACTGGGATAGAACAGAGAACATGAAACTGAGCGTTTTCATTACTTTTCAGTGTGCAAGCGGCCAGCACCCACAGCATTCACACCGATGTACCAGCACCCCCATCCTTCCTCTACAACTTTTCAAACAGAAACTCTACTGCCTCCCCACTCCTGCCGCTGGGGGCCACCAGGCAGTTTTCATTCTCCAGGGATTTGACTATATCAGAGATCCCCTAAAAGTGGAACTATTTGTGTCTGGCTGCTTTCACTCAGCATGCATACCGTGCACAGAAGACTCATCTACGTTATAGGCATGCGCCCGTGTTCTTTTTGAAGGCTGCACGTTCTACTTTATGAGAATATATTACATTTTGCTTGTCCATTCACTCCATTTATAGATGGACATGGGGGATTGTTTATCTTTTGGCCTTTTTTAGTGGTATTGGGGTTGACTCAGACACTCTCCCACTTGAGCCATACACTCTTCCATTCCTTTTGCTTTTCATTTAGTTTTGTGGATAGTCTCGAGCCTGCTTTCCCCAGGCTGGCTTCCATCTGAGGAGCGGACAAGATGACACAGTCCTCCTACATCCACCTCCAGGTAGCTGGGAGCTGTTACAGATGTGTGTCTCGATGCCCACCTACCTCTGGCCACTGTGAGCAGGGCTGCTATTGGAACTGGGGGAGGCATACTCATTTGTAACCTAAGGCAAAAAAAGATTCTGTCAAGCTGGGCACCAATGGCTCACACCTGTAATCCTAGCTACTCAGGAAGTTGAGATCTGAGGATCGTGGGTTAGAACCAGCCCAAATAGGAAAGCCCATGAGACTCTGATCTCCAATCAACCACCAAAAAGCTGGAATTGGAAGTGTGACTTAAGAAATAGAGTACCAGCCTTGAACAAACAACAACAAACAAACAGAGACAGTGTCCAGGCCCTGAGTTCAAATCTCAGGACTGTCACACACACACACACACACACAAACTGACCATTTATTTCCATCTGGAATGACTAGCAGAATGTAGTCAGATTTCATCAGGGTCACATATAGCCAAAACACTCAAGTAGGCCATAATAATAAACTAGGCTACTCTTCTCTTCAGCCTCTGCCTAATCCAGTGGTGCTCTACCATGGAAAAACTTCAGGAGCAGGTATAAAAGTGTCTCACCACACAGGTCCAGAAGAGGCTGCAACTTGTACAATCCATTTCTCCTCACAGGACAGTGCAGCTTCTGGATATTCAACACTTAACTACAAAGTAGTGGTGTGCAAAATCACAGCTGGAAGCACGCAGGATACCTAACCAAAATGCAGATGCTAGGGCCTCCCCACAGATGAAATAGGCCCCTAGCAGGTATCCAAATATTGGGACTTGTTTTAAGCCACTGCACAATCTAGAAACAGAGCTTTGCCAGAGCATACCAGAAAGTCTATGCTGTTTGACCAACATAACTCACAGCAAGCTTCTCACAGCTGAAGCTGAACGTCTCAGTATTGAGCAGAACATCGAAGTTCTGACTCCTGGTAGTTCTGCAGCTCTGCCTGTTAAAGGTCTAGCGATGCAGTGTAGTGGAGGAGGAAGATGGGTCCAATCTATGCAGTTACACACGGGAGGCCCCTCGCCCAGGGCACATTTCCAGGGACTGTATCCTTCCCGCTCAGAAGCTAAGAGCACAAGATGAGGAATGCTGGATACCTGTGGTCTTGCTGCCAGCAATGAACACAACTGCAACTTGGCCATCAGAGGCTTGCAGGATGACACAGGAAGAACTGGCCAAGAAATCCAGAGCTCATGTATTCTCCCTCCCCTTTTCTACTGTTGGTGCAGAAGTCTTTTCCCCGCCTGACCCCGGGCAGCCAGCCTCCTAGGAGAGGCTAGTGTTTCCAGCGGCTCCCAAGCCAATTCTTGAGCATCTCTGCCAGGTTCCTAGTGAAGAATGCTGTAATGTGGTGGCTGGGTGCCAGGACTGTCTAAAATGAACAGGTTCACAGACTCCTTTAGAGCCCAGGTCTCTAGGGTCTGGCCGACAGCCGAGATCCCCGGGAGGCTGAGCCACTGTGTGGCACCGGGGCCTGGGTGATGAAGGGCAGAGCAGGCAAGGGTAGTGATCAGTGAGCCAGCAGGCTGTCCCAAGCTCCACGCCTGAAGGGCCATTCATTCAGAGCGCGAGCTGCCTTGCCCAGCTCCGAAGGGGATGAAGCTATACTCTAGTCATGACTGGTTCTGGTTCCCCAAATGTCTCAACAGTCAATGCCATCCTTCCACTTTGTGCAGTTTAACTCCCAGTCTGCTACCAATTAAAGGTTCCATGGAAGGAGACAAACCATCTGGTGCATGCTGAACCTTGAGACCAGCCTTCGGGGGGAAGCCGGCCACACGGCACGGCAGGCTGGGGGTGTCAGCCAGGATGTCCGCCGGACACGTGTCTGGTGCCTTTGTAGACTGTATCCCTGGCAGCTCAGGACACCTGGCACATGGGAGGAGCTCAAGGGCTCTAGCAGGTTCCCCATGTCCCTTGCACAGATGCTTGTGATGAGATTTCTTTACTGATTTTCAGATAGGATCTCTCATGGTTTCTTGCTTGGGTTGACCCCATCTCAGCCTCCCAGTGGCTGGGTAACAGGCCTGGTTCTTCCTCTGAATTTGTCATGCAATGCATCCTTCATCTGCCCACCTCACATGGCCATCCCAACTGTTCTTTGGGAGAGATTTTGTCTTATCACAATCACAAGATCTAATTTAATACCAAAACACTAGATGCTCTGCCTTTACAATATGGAACACTGCGTATGTTTTTCTTTTTGCCAGTCCTGGGCCAGGCCTGGGCCTTGAACTCTGGACCTGGGCAATGTCCCTGAGCTCTTTTTGCTACTGCTATAGCACTTGAGCTTCAGCATCACTTCTGACTTTTTCTTTCATTAATTGGAGATACGAGTCTCATTGACTTTCCTGCCTGGGCTAGGGTGGCTTCAAACCGGGATCATCAGATCTCAGCCTCCAGAATAGCTAGGATTACAGGTGTGAGCCACCAGCAGCACCTGGCTCAAAGCAGATTTTTATTACTGGAAGTAAATAACAATTAACAAACAAATCAAAAGGATTGTGAAGAAATAAAACTGCCTTGTTTACAAATCTGATTATCTACATATAGAATTCCAAGGGGAAGGGGATAAAAGACCCTATAACTAAGGGGGAAAGTCACAGATACAAGGTTAATGCAGAGATGTTAACCTCTTTCCTATAACCAGCAACAAACAACCAAAACTTTAAATTACAAGCCACCACAGCATCTTTTACACCGTGATCCTGGGACCATGCTTGCTCGCCTCTGTCCAAGTTCATATGGGTATGGAGCTGTTCACTGCCTGGCAAGCTGAAAGGAACGGATGTGTAATTGAAGGAAGCCAGAAATTAATCACAATTAAAGCCTGTAACAGAGAGGCCCCAGCCCTAGACCAGAGGATGGCAACAGCCCAGCCAGTGGGCCCACAGAGGCAGCTGGGATGGGCAGGACGGACTGTCGGACACCAAGTTACGCAATTCCTCCTGGGCCAATTCGGACTTTGTTGCTAAGCAATGGCTTACTGGTAGACTTGGTCAAAGACAAAAATCAGGGTAAGCTGGGCGCGCTGGTAGCTCACGCCTGTCATCCTAGCTACTCAGGAGAGGCTGAGATCTGAGGATCATGGTTCAAAGTCAGCTCGGGCAGGAAAGTATGTGAGACTCGTATCTCCAATAAACCACCAGAAACCCGGAAGTGGTGCTGTGGTTCAAGGGGTAGAGCGCTCACCTTGAGCTGAAGAGATGAGGGACAGTACCCAGGCCCAGAGTTCAAGCTCCGCGACTGACAAGAATCGGTGCAGAGGCCCATAATCAGAAACACCTACTGCAAGCCACCACCAGAATATTTGGTTTGTTTTTGCCTGACCATCATATGAATCTGTACTTAAGTGTGGTCAACTTAAATGGCTTTCAAGGAAAGCACTGCAAAACGCTTTCCTTGCACTCTTAACATTAACACATGAGGTCACACCACTTCTCTTTACCCCTTCCTGAAAAAAAAAAAAAGAAAAAACTTCCATATCAGTTTCCAACAACTGGTTAACAAGACCATAATTAAACAATCTACCCACAACCAGAAAACCAACCTAACAGGAAGAAAACGCCAAGCACCCATTCATCAGTCCAATTCCACCTGAGACCTACAGAGAGGAAACAGGCTCCACACGGAGACCTGCCAGCTGCTCCGACTAGCTTCCTGGACCCCCAGCACGTGGGCTAGGGATGTCACCTTGGCAGGTGGTGCCTGAAAGTACTGCAGCAATGGCGGCTCGCATGGGCCCGAGCCCCCGATACCGATCCCTGCAGGGGGAGGCACCTGGGCACAGGCACTCCGTTTCCGTGACTGCCCGCCAGCGTGAGCGGGCGTCCCATCCCCTTTGTAGAACACAGTAATGGCCGTCTGTTCTGGCTCGTCTAGTACTTGCTGCCTATTTGTAACCCAGAATAAAAGGGTGCCCTGGCCTGGCCTTTTTGCTCAAGGCCAGTGCTCTACCCAGCCATCTGAGCTACACTTCCATTTGTTGTTGTTGTTGTTGTTTGTTTTTGGTGGTGAGTTGGAGATCATTTGTTTATCCACACTGCTGATCCTCAGATTTCAGCCTCCTGAATAGCTAGGACTAGAGGGTGAGCCACAGCACCCGGCCAGTTAAATCTTTTGAGATGAATCAATTGTGCGGATAGAGTAAAGCTGCTGCTGTTTAATAAGAGTACTTTTTATATTCATGCTTCCTGGAAGACCTTGACCTAAATTCAAAGCGTTGATTAAATCTCAACCTATCAAGGATAGCGTGTGTGCAGGGAGGGACGGGGACTCCTGCGCAGCAGAAGCACCAGAGGTCCACATCTCTTTACGGCCCACAGCAGACCGGCTCCAGTTTCAGAGAAGAAGAGCAGTTCTGCCTTTGAACTGACATCTTGCGACTAAAGCAAGCAATTGTCATTACAATAAAATACAAAAGCTGACAAGTAACTCTCATCTGTAATGCCAGCTATGTGGAAGGAAGGCAGGGATCAGGAGATCATCATAATTTGAGGCCAGCCCAGACAAAAAGTTATCAAGACCCCATCACAACCAATAAGCAGGTTGTGTTAGCAAATGCTGATCGTCCCAGTTACATAGGGCCCATAAACCAATCACTTGCCAGGACAAAAATGTAAGACTCAATTCAAAAGATCTAAAGTAAAAAGGTGGAAGTAGGACACCTGCCTGCAGGTGTGAGACTCGAATTCAAATCTCAGTACCCCTCCCAACAGATACAGTACTTGATATGAATGTATGAAAGGGGAACAATGAAACCTGCTGAGAGTGTTTTAAGGGGGAGGGGCATGGCGTAAGTTTCCCTGGGATACAGTTAATGTATATATGGAAATGCCACAGTGAAATTCTCCCGTGTACCACTAATACACGCTTTAAAAAAAAGTTGCTGGGCGCCAGTGGCTCACGCCTGTAATCCTAGCTACTCAGGAGGCTGAGAGGCAGTTCAAAGCCAGCCCGGGCAGGAAAGTCAGTGAGACTCTTATCTCCAACAAGCCACTAGAAAACAGGAAGTGGTGCGGTGCTGTGGCTCAAGCAGTAGAGCGCTCACCTTGAGCTGAAGAGAGCAGGGACTGAGCCCAAGCCCGGAGTTCAAGCCCCACAACTGACAAAAAAATAAAAATCTTAAACACATAAAAAATATTTTTAAGCAGCAAAGCACTTAGGGAAAAGGCCACCTGATCATACCTACCTGTCACAGCCACGGGGTTACACACAACAGCACTCCCTCTGCAGCCGCGCTGGTGGGAGTGTGCAGACCGCCGCTGTCCCTGGTCTGTGGGGTGACAGCGCGGTCCCCCCTGCTAACGGCACAGCTCGCGCAGCCAACCGCTCCCCAGGTGTTCTGTGTTGGGATGTTTCCAGTTTTCAGGGTGAAGAAAGGAACTGACAAGCATTTGAGGGACACCTTTGTTTTTTGGTGTCAGTCTTGAGGCTTGACCTCAAGGGCTGGGCGCTGTCCCTGAGCTTTTTTGCTCAAGACTAGCATTCTACCACTTGAACCACAGTTCTACCACTTGAACCACAGTTCTACCTCTTATTTTTTGGAGCTAAGTCTCTTGAACTTGCCCTGACTGGGCAGGCTTCAAACTGCGACCCACAACCCTCAGCCTCTTGAGAAGCTGGGATTACAGGCATGAGCCTCCGCACACAGCCTGAGGGGTAACTATTCTCTATTACACGGCCTGCTCAGCAGTCTCACTGGGAAAGGCACAGGACAAAGCCCCAGAGCAGATGCTTGCTAGGCTGGGCGCAGCGGCAGGCATAGCACTGGCTATTTAGGACGTGGAAACAGGAAAATTTTGAGTTCAAGGCCAATCTGGGCAACAGAGACTTTGTCCCAAAAAATAAATCTCCCCCCTTCTCTCTCTCTCTCTCTCTCTCTCTCTCTCTCTCTCTCTCTCTCTCTCTCTCTCTCTCTCTCTCTCTCTCTCTCTCTCACACACACACACACACACACACAATAGAGCAAGAACTACAACAGACTCCATTAGTGGGTGACCCTTCGGCATCGGAAGCCCTCAGACATCTAACTACCAAAGTAGGCTAGGATAAGGAGCTCAATGCACACAAATACTCTTTTGTCCTCTGAGGTCATCACTCTCCTCCAGAGGAAGACTCTCTGCCTACATCTCCATGCCCCCCCAGCCTCCCCGTCCATGTGTCCCTCCTGAGCCCTTCAAAGCTGTGCTGAGGCACACACACCATGAACCATCTCTGTGCCCGCAGGAACACAGCCAGTGTCTGCACCTATGCTCACTGGCAGTCGCTGAACAAGTGCTTCCGCCCCGGAGGCTGAGCTCTCTCCTCAGTGCCGTGGTGAGTGGGTCTGGCCCCGAGGCGCAGAGGGCCCAGGGAGTTTAGAGAGCATGCCTTGGCCAGCACATGAAAGCAGCCCCAGGACCCAGCCCCTGCCCACACCAGGCAGGCAAGCGTGCGTGCAACCATGTTCTGCTCGAGCCGCCAGTGAGTGCCCTTCCAGGAGAGTCACTAAAGAACCAAACCCAGTCTAGCCATGACACCTGTCGTAATGTACTAGCAGCAACTTCCTGGTTAACTTTCCCGTCAACTTCCCAAGTGCCTGCATGAGTGGAGAACTCAGTTGGAATCGGACCAAGTGGCAATTATAGAGTGACTACATAGGCATGAGAGTCTCAGCTACCCAGCCAGGCAAGCCGATACAGAAGAAAACTGTTCATCTGAAGTTATACAAACCATGAGGTTTGGAATCTGCAATGACTATTCACCTTATACTCCCCCCCCCCCAAAAAAAAAAAAACCCAACCATTTTCAGATGCATCAATGGCATAAATTGGAGTGGCAAAACTTCACACGTTTTAGAACACATAATATACTTGATGCCAGGTACTGGTGGCTCAGACCTGTAATCCTAGCTACTCTGAGGACCACAGCTCAAAGCCAGCCCAGCTAGGAAAGGCCATGAGACCCTCATCTCCAATGAACCAACAGAAAATTGGAAATGGCGCTGTGGGCCAAAGCGGTAGAGAGCTAGGTAGCCTTGAGCAAAAAGAGCTCAGGGACAGTTCCCAGGCCCCGAGTTAGAGCCCATAACTGATACACACACACACACAAAGAATACATTTGACTTCAGGGTAGTGTTCTAGACCCAAAGCAAAAATTAATCAATTTCCAAACATTAAAATCAAGTTGATGATTTGTGGGGGCCAGTGGCACATGTGTATAATCCTTGGTGAGAAGGCTGGTGACCAGAAAGGGCAGGTGAACCTGGGAGATTCTTATCTCCAATTAATCAGCAAGAAGCTGGAAGCAAAGGCACAGCTCAAGTGGCGGAGTACAAACAATGATTTTTACAAGCAAGAGCATGTGGCCCTAAATTCAAATCCTAGTACTGTTCCCCCTCTCCCCCCAATTCTAGTAGCTTGCAACTCTAGCTACTCTTCAGGACATGTGGAGGAATGCAGTTTAAAGCCAACCCAAGTAGAAAATGCCAGAAGACTGCATCTCAAATTAACCTGTCCCTACCCCCTAATCTGGTACTCAGACCCTATAAAAGAACTGGGAATCAATTTAAAAAGTATCAACAAACAACCTAAAAGATAATAAGCAAGAAACAGGTACAGGTTCTTCAACAGGGACAGCAAAAAAATTCAAGAAAAGATTCTCAGCCTCACTGATTTGTATTTCCTTGCAACTCAGTGACATTATGTATCAACTAAGACTGATTAAAAAAAAAAAAAACCAAGCCCATTAATATAACGACAGTGGAAACGTCCAACATTTATAATGGGGGAAGGTAAACTGCTACAACTAACAATCGGGCATTACATACCCCTGTTGGCCCAACAATTCTACCCTTGAGCGTTTGCTGAGAGATGTGTGCGTCTCATGTGCACACACCCACGCACACACAGAGCTCACATCCCCACTGCTCTCATGACCTTCCAATAAAAATAATTCCATGCTGGGCATCGGTAGCTCAAGCTTGTACTCTTAGGTACTCAGGTGGCTGAGGTCTGAGGATCACAGTGTGAAGCCAGCAAAGGCAGTCTAGTCCCCAAGAGACAGACGCTCATCTCCAATTAACCACTTAAAAACCAGAAGTGGTGCTGTGGCTCCAAGTGGAAGAGAGCTAATCTTGAGCACAAGAGCTCAAGGACAACACCCAGCCCTGAGTTCAGAACAATTTCAGCCAAGTGCCAGTGGCACGTATCTATAACCCTAGCCACTCAGGAGCCCGAGATCTGAGGAGTGTGGTTCAAAGACAGCCTGGAAAGGAAGTCTGTGGCACTCTCATCTCCAATTATCCACCAAAAAAAGCCATCAGTGTAGATGTGGCTCAAGTGGTAAAGTGCAAAAACAATTCCAATGACCAATGCCCACCAACACATTCGCAACCTTCAGTGGAAATGAGTATGTGCTATCTGGAGCAGCGGGCTGACCCGCACACAGGGAAGCTGGCGTGGCACACGCAGTCTGCAAAGGGTGAGCTGTCACTCACACAGCACCACAGAACCAGCACTGTGCGGTGCAGAGGTACACAGAACTTCACAGGCAAGCAGCTAGTGAAGGCAGCGCTCGCAATGTCAAGAACGCAGAGAAGAGGCATCTGAGCTGGTCACAGCTCTCCCCACCTCAGCGTTCCAGGCACTATACTGCCTGGAAATATGGCACACACGTAGTGCTCGGGAGGCTGAGGCAGAGGAAGACCCGAGCCCAGCAGGGTGTGAGAGCCACGGTCCACACAACTCAAACAGAAACAACAAGCAGGAATTTCCTAGCTCCTGGCAGGTCTCAGAGGAATGTGTGCTGTAATCCAAGAGAGGAGGAAGTGGAAGGACGGAGAGCAGCCTGGTGAGCTTGGAAGCTCCCAGACACAGGTCCCGCGTGACCCCAGCTTCCAACCCCAAGTAAACACCCAAGGGAAAGAAATCATATTCCTCCCGAGAGTCAAAACATGAAGATAAAATATCCATCAACTGACTAGCAGATGTCTGGTCTCATTTTAAGGATGCGATCAGATTTACCTGAGAGGGGGAAAAAAAAAACCAAAGGCACTTCCTCTTCCGAAGCCAACTGTGTCTCATAGCACTCAGGCCTGAGGCTCCAAAATGCCCTCCAAAGAGCAGCGTTCAGGACACTAAGAACCCCGGGCAGGAGCGGGAGACAGAGCAATCAAAACCACGCAGCAAGTGTTTCACAGACCGAAGGCAACCATTTTTTTTTCTTTTGGCGTGGATTCAGGGCCCGGGTGCTGTCACCGGGTTTTTTTGCTCTAAGCTAGCACACTACCACTTGAACCACAGCTTCACTTCTGGCTCTTTGGGATAAAACTTGGAGATGAGAGTGTCACAGATTTCCCCACCCAGGCTGGCTTGGAATCTTACCCTCAGATCTCAGCCTCTGGAGTAGCCAGGATTACAGGCCTGAGTCACCATGCCCAGCAGCATTTCAAAATTTAAGTCACTTTAACTATGAAAATAGAACAATGAAACCTACTGAAATTGTTTTGGGAAGGGATTTTTGAAGGAGCAGGACTGACTGAACACATTGTACACCATGTGTAGAAATGTAGCAATAAGTCCCCCATATAACTAATGTAAACTAATAAAAAACTTAAGCCATTCTGATCACAATGATACAATACACAGAGGAAAGTTAAGTAACCTACTGAGCCTTTTCAGAATGAGACCTGCTGAAACCGTAACCTTCCCTTCTTGCCACAGACATAGTTGTATAAAGTGAACCAGGGAAAGAAAGTAGGGCTGAGGGTAACTTGGTTGGCCAAGACCCTGGGAGGTGAGGAAGGGAGAGGTCCATTTCGTTTTTAACTAGTTGCCTTTCTGTTTTTTCCTGTGCTGCCTTGTGAATGGCAGGCAAACACTCTACCACTGAAATACATACCAGCCCCTAGTCTTTTGAGTCTTACCATGTACCCCAGGTTGACTTCAAACTCAGGATCCTCTGCTCCAGCCTCCTGAGTGCAGAATTAGACAGGTGTGTGTCCCTGCATGCTCAGTGCTGTTTACCTGTTTTCTTTTAGGCTGCCCTGATAAGACAGTCACAGTCTGAATACCATGGTACCACTGTGTGAACCATCTCCTTGGCTCTTGGGTCCACTGTTCACAGCTACCCTGCTAGACAGAGCCCAACCTGACTCAGTGTGCTGGGAGGGCAGGGAAGGGCAGGACACACTGCCAGTCAGGATCTCAAGTCTAGCTTACGTTCACAAAGCAGACAAATGACTATTCACAGCCGTCAAGAGGCGGAAGCAACCCACGTGTCCCTCAACAGACGATTGGACAAAGAAAATGTGGCACATTCCTACAGTGTAATATTATTAAGCTTTAAGAGGAATAAAGTTCTGACACATGCTGCAGCGTGGGTTAATCTGGAGAATATCATGCTAAGTGAAACATCAGTCACAGGAAAGAGGTGTAAAAAAGAGGGCATTGGGGAAGGAGAGATGGCAAAAAGAGAGGTCGAGGATGAATACGGATAGAAGCACTCTGTATACATGTAAGAAACAGAATAATGTTCATCTTTCTTAGCCCCCCGCCTTTTAGCAGGATGAACCTGATCAAAATACGTTACACCTATGTATGCAAGTGCATTAATGAAATGTCTTTGTACAATGAATGTATGCTAATAAAAATACCAATTCTACTTTGAAACAATCATGACATCAAATTCATAGAAACAAAATGAAAGGTAACAACTACAACATGGTGGAGGCGGGAGCCGTTCAGTGGATTTGGATTCAGTTTTCAAGGTATAGAGCCGCTGCTTGCCACTTTATGCAGTGGCGACCAGAGGGATAAAAACCAGATGTAGAATACATCCATCCTGCAGAAAGTTCTAGAGGACAGAGCTGCTTTAAAAATTAGGTCACTGAGGGGCTGGGAAGGTGGCTCAGTGGTAGAGCGTTTGCCTGGCATGCCTGAGGCCCTGGGTTCCATTCCTCAGCACCACATAAGCAAAAAGAAAAAAGCCGGGAGTGGCGCTGTGGCTCAAGTGGTAGAGCGCTAGTAGCCTTGAGCTGAAGAGCTGAGGGACAGCGCCCAGGCCCAGAGTTCAGGCCCCACGACTGGACCCCCTCCCAAAAAAAATAAATAAAAAAAAATAGGTCACTGAAAGGTGAGTTACATCCAGAGCGGGTCCTGGTGGGAGTCTGGCGAGGTGCACCTGGAGACGTGGGAGGCAGCACGGAAACAGCAGCAGTCCGTCCCAGAGCCCAGGAACCCAGGGACGCAGGACGAGGAATCAGAGCGGCCCATCCACTCCGCCCTCGTTGCCAGCGTTCCCGTTAACTTAGTAGTCAGGTTTTGCACACGGCTTCTTTGGCTGCTGCAACCACTTTCTGACACACTCATACTGAATGAGATCACTCATCATTTTACAATGTCAAAGAAAAGTTTCTAAAGTAAAGCTCAGATCCCTCCGGACACACCTGTCACGTGAACTGCCAGCAGCTGTCCAATGCTGACTAGCTGGCCCCTCACTGGACCTCAGAAGGCAGCGCTTCAAGTGCAGACAGAGGCTTCCCCTCCCCTGCCCCCCCTGCACCCCCCCCCGCACCAGGCGCAGCCAGGTCTCACCTGCTCCAGTTACTGGTCTCCCCAAGCTGTCCACACAGACTTTCAGGAGAGTGTCAAAGGAAAACATGGAAGGGAGTCATGCCAAGGAGGCTGGTGCCCTAGTGGAAACTTTTCAAGATGAGGTGAAATTCCACTCACACGAATGTTTTCATGAGCCCTAAGCAGGGTGGCACTGTTTTCACTCATCAGATGCCCGGATGAAGCGATCTGCCAGCCAGAGTTGTTTGTCCTTTTCTGATCTCCCACCATGACAGAGCAGCCTCCAGATCAGCTCCTGTTCCCCACTCAGAACTGCAAGATCTCTCTCTCCTTCCTCAGGGAGTCCTTCAGATGCGCCGAGATGGACTCCCTCTATCCACAACATAGATAGCAGCCACCCAAAGCTTGTGGTCTCTAGAGCCAGGAACTGCATACCAGCTCTGTGACCAAGAGCCTGCCCAAGTCCCAGAGCTGTATAGGTACCACCTTTCTTGCTAGGAAGTAGAAATAACACTGTGTATTCACAAAGTTGTTTTCCAAGACCTTTTGAATGACATAGCAGCCTGATGCTGGTAACGCATGCCTGTAATCCTAGCTGCTCAGGAAGCTGAGATCCGAGGGTCCAGGCAGGAAAGCTTGTAAGACGTATTTCCAATCAGCCAGCAAAAGGTTGGAAGTAGAGCTGTGGCTCAAGAGATACAATGCCAGCATTAAGTGAAAAATCTGAGTGAGAGCAGGAGGCCATAAGTTCGAGATCCAACAATACCAGCAGACACAGCACATGCACATGCATACAAGAAGAGAACCACGCAGCAAATCACAAGGACAGGGTAAGACCACAGTAAATACTCAAATATTCACTAGACTCGAGCCGTCAGTGACTGTGCTCAAGCTCATGGCGCAGGGACACAGCCCACAGTGGTTAGAAGACTGGGCCCCGCAGCACTGTGCCACACAGCAAGGCTGACACAGAAATCACAACACTGGTGGTCTGGCTTTGCCTTTTCAGAACAGGTACACACTAACCAAGGAAAATAGAGGGAGAAGCCAAGCATTCATTTGGAAAAGGTAGTTCTGAAATTCAGAGGGCAGCCCATTCACAAGGCAGTCGGCTGTTTTGCTAAAAGGCCTGGACCTTCTTCCAGAGTGACAGGGACAGGCAGTGTGGGGAACGCAGGGCAATGAAGGGAGCGGGCACTGGGGAGACAGCATGACACAGGCCCGCCCAGCAATCACGCGACCACACACACACAAAACCACAGTCAGCAGAGCAGACAGGACACGGGAGATGTCCTGCGCGAAGACATAGGGACAGGCAAGCTGCAGGCGGCATGCAGTGCAACTCAAAAGGTCCCCACAGAGGACCTGCGTCCCAGAGCAATTCAAACTGCATTCCTGGGATTACAAAGACTTGTGAGCTACCATCTTTTTTTTTTTTTTTTTTTTTTGTTAGTCATGGGGCTTGAACTCTGGGCCTGGGTGCTGTGCCTCAGCTCTTCTGCTCAAGGCGAGTGCTCTCCACAGCACCACTTCCAGTTTCCTGGTGGTTTATTGGAGATAAAAGTTTCACAGAGGGGCTGGGAAGGTGGCTCAGTGGTAGAACGCTTGTCTTGCATGCCTGAGGCCCTGGGTTCGATTCCTCAGCACCACATAAGCAAAAAGAAAAAAGCCGGGAGTGGCGCTGTGGCTCAAGTGGTAGAGCGCTCGCCTTGAGCTGAAGAGCTGAGGGGCAGCGCCCAGGCCCAGAGTTCAGGCCCCATGACCGGACCCCTCCCCCCCCAAAAAAAAAAGTTTCACAGACTTTCCTGCTTGGGCTGGCTTTGAACTGCGATCCTCAGATCTCAGCCTCTCCTGAGTAGCTAGGATTACAGGCGTGAGCCACAGTCGCCCGGCTTGAGCTACCATCTTGAAACAGATGAACACAAAGGTGGTGGTGTTTCCAGGCAGCTGATCTGTCAGCTCAGGGGCTTCATAGTGTCCCATGGGAAACCAATGAAGAGTCAGTCAGAGTCAGTCTCTGTCTCTGTCTCTGTCTCTCTCTCTCTCACACACACACACACACAGAATTCTATTACCTAGCAGCTTTTTAGAACAGCACCACCTCAATCATGTACGTTAGCCTATTTCTTTTCATTTCAGAACAGAAAGGAGTGACTGCTCAAGTTCAGAAGTAATGCCCGTACAGTAAGATTTCAAGTCAACTAAGGAGAGAAATGGGATTAATGAAAGCCTACAACAATGGTAAAAGGAAGCAAGAAAATATCCACCGGTGTACATAAACTTCATCTTCAAACTTTAGAGGCCAGGAAGTGGTAAATAAGTGTAAAAAACACTATTCTTAGCAATATGACATTCCATCCTGATTCCATTCACCCAACAGAAGCATGAATTATTCAATTGATGGTATTGTGTTTTCTCCTCCTTCCACCAGAAGGGTGGGGGGTGAGGGTAGAATGGCACCTGGGTGCACGGGCGCAGTGGTGGATGTTCCTGCTGGAGGCGTGCTGTGTGAGGAGCAGCACTTTTGCCGGCTTCCATGTTCAAGGGTCCTTCAGCGGAGAGTGCCCTCGGCCACGTAACACAACACAGCCATAAATTTTGGCTTCTGAGTCTGCCCACATCCAACGCCACCACATAAATGACCAGGCCAGCAGAGGCTCCAGAGAGATCCAAATCCTGGGCAGAGTTGGGAGAGCAGCGACTCGGGGGGAACATCTGAACAGCTTTGGCAACACACCGATTGTGACCGAGTCTGAAATCCCTCACCTCTGCAAAAACGAACGGAATAGGCGAGGGAGGCCTCTGGGCCTTGGGCACGTTTAGGAGGTAACCTGAGGACCTTGTAAGAGGCTCTGGTAGAGTGGGGACTCACTAGTGGCTCACACCTGTAATCCTAGCGACTCAGAAGCTGAGATCTGAGCACTGGGGTTAAAACAGGCATGTAAATGTGAGAGATTCTTACCTCCAATTAACTAACAAAAAAGATGACACGGAAATGGTAGAGCACCTGTTGTAAGAAGCCCAGTGAAGAGCGCCACGCCCTGAGTTCAAGACCCAGTACCGACACCAAAAGAAGGGAGAAAGGCTCTGGTGGGAATTTTACAAGGACAAACCTACATGGATTTTGGCATGGCCATTTCAGAACAGGCTCAAAGTCACTATTCCAGATTAGTTCCTTAAATTTGAGCCTAGAGAAATAGGATGCAAATGAAAAGTTTCCAAAATCATCAAAAGACTTAATTCACATCACTAATTTCCCCATCCTAGGTATAAAACTCAGGAAACCCATTCTGGAGCATCTGTGCACATGGGCGTGCACTTTCTAGGAGGGGTCCCCAGCCTTCCTCCCCCCTCACCTCCCCGCAAGAACCTCTGCGCCAGGGCAAGCAGGCTTCTCTCAGTGTTGAGCTCCTTTAAGACTGGGTATTCCCAACACTGAGAACCACAGAAAAACAATTACTACAATACAACTTGACACTGGTTTTTTATTATGGAAATTTCAAGAAGGGCTTTTGTCATACTAGAGGAATGCCAGGCAGTAGACTTTACAAGAATGCGAATATAGAAACAGCTCAGTAAACAGCAAACTTACAGCTGTAGCTTTTGCAAGAATGGAAGACAGCTGTACCAACCCAACATACTAATGTCCTCTTAGAAAACATTGTGCATGTAAGCATTCACTGAAACTTTTTTTTTTTTTGGGGGGGGGGGTCAGTCATGGGGCCTGAGCTCTGGGCCTGGGCGCTGTCCCTCAGCTCTTCAGCTCAAGGCTAGCGCTCTACCACTTGAGCCACAGCACCACTTCCGGTTTTTTCTGCTTCTGTGATGCTGAGGAATCGAACCCAGGGCCTCATGCATGCAAGGCAAGCACTCTACCATGGAGCCACCTTCCCAGCCCCACTGAAACCTTTTATCTGACTGTTTCTTGGACAGGCTTGCTTGCTTCCCAGCTCCCGAAAGATTCAGCCAGCTTCCTCCGAAGCCCCACAGCACACCTCTGGTGCAGAAGGTAAGCCACGCCTTTCATTCCTGCTTCTACCAGCAGAATGAGAAGGCAAGAGTCATTTCCATCTACACTTTAACCCCTCCCTGGCTTTTCTGGAGACAAGGTCTATGTCACTGAAGCCAGCCACAAACTCATGACTCGCCTGCCTTGGTCTCGCGGATGCTGGGTGTACTATTACTCCCAGCATTACTTTCTCTTTTTCATGAGCAACTTAGTCTACACGGATTCCAACTACTTCTGATCTGGGACCTGGTGTGGAAAATGTTCAGCCACCTCAAAGTTCCTTCTTTTTTTGTTTCCCATATAGCAATGTCCCATACAGTAGGATGTTCAGAGTAACGAACAAGAAGCTGCCATAACCACTTGGGAAAGGAGCGGAGCAGAGACCAGCAAGATGGCTCCCCATTCCCACAGTGCACCAGACAGGAGTGTGCAGTGACCGCCCAGAGTCCTCAGCCGCCAGACAGCTACAGGCGAGCTCCGCCCACAGGTGACCTCGAGGTCATCTGTCAGAAATACCAGGTCACCACTGGAGCCTTGGCCTCTCACCAAACTTCATTTTGCTATAACTAGCTGTGGTATTTATATCCAAGACGCCTAAACTACTATAGCTCATTCTACCTGAGGAAAATATCTGAGAAGGACAAGTACCTTACCACACACGTGTGGCACAAACAAGGACTTTTTCTTTTGTTAGTTTCAGCACTGGGCTTGCGCGCCTTGTAATGTCACTTGGCTTTTTTTGCTCCCCACTGGAACCATGTTTCCAACCCCTCCCCCGCTCAAGGCTAGCGCTGTACCACTTTGAGCCACAGCACCACTTCAAGTTTTCTGGTTTTAATTGGAGATATGAGTCTCATGGACTCTCCTGCCTAGACTAGCTTCAAACCACGATCCTCAGATCTCAGCCTCCTGAGGAGCTAGAATTACAGGTGTGAGCCACTGGTGCCAGCCTCTAATCTGGTATTTTGCTGGGTTCCCAAAGATGGGAGTCTGGAAACTTATCTGCCCAGGCAGACTTCAAACCAAGATCTTCTGGGTCTCAGCCTCCTGGGTAGCTAGGAATACAAGTGTGGCTATAATTCCCTGGTGACACAATAATAATAATTTAAAAAATATGTATGCTAGTACTGGGGCTCAAACTCAGAACCTGGGTGTTGTCCCTCAGTTATTTCATTCAAGGCTGGTGCTCTCCCACTTGAGCCACAGCTCCACTTCCAGCTTTTTGCTGGAGGTAAGAATCTCATAAGACTTTTGGAAGGATTAAATCCTTCCAGATGTGTAATCCTCAGATCTCAATCTCCAGAGTAGCTAGGATTATAAGCTTGAGCCTCCAGCATCTCACAAATACTTGCTTGAAAACAATTAGATCTTTACTACTTACTACATGTTTTTTGTTGGTTTTTTGTGCCAGTCTTGCGGCTTGAACTCAGAGTCTGGGCGCTGTGCCTGAGCTTCTTTTGCTCAAGGCTAGGGCTCTACCACTTGAGCCACAGCGCCACTTCCAGTGTCTTCTGTGTCTGTGGTGCTGAGGAATGGAACCCAGGGCTTCATGCATGCTAGGCAAACACTCTACCACTGAGCCCCCGCATCCCAGCCCCTACACCACATGCTTCTTAACCCCAGTTACCACACCCAACAGAAACTAAACATTTATGAATATTACCTCTCACAGAAGGCATAATTCAAAAATCACCCTCAGAAAAGTAATGAATAAACAGCCACATATGCATTCCCATCATTTCAGCTACCTAAAACGGCTCTACACCACAAGATCTTAATTGGAACCCCCCCCCACAAGAATAACGCAAAGCAGGCTGGGGGCCTGGCTCAAGTTGTGGACCTCCCTAGCAAGTGAGAAGCCCCACGTTTAAAATCCCAATACTGTCCAAAAGGAAATATTGCAAAATGTCTTTTGAAAAAGAAGAAAATTACCCTCAAGTAACGTCAAAACAATGTCATTTATACTTTTCTGGCAGGCCCCACAGTAAGAAACACAGTTAATCACTCAGCTAGTAGGTAAGATCAAAGCAAAAACTTTATAACTAGCTCTGAAATGTATGGCACCTCTGATTTTTCTCTAAACAGCTACTGTAAACCACTAAATTAATTTTACAACACATAGTTTCTAAAACCTAGATATACAAAAATTACTTTCTCGCACTGGGCGCCGGTGGCTCACGCCACCTGTCATCCTAGCTACTCAGGAGGCTGAGATCTGAGGATTGCGGTTCAAAGGCAGCACGGGTAAGCAAAGTCCATGAGACTCTTATCTCCAATAAACCACTGAAAACCAGAAGTGGCGCTATGGCTCAAGTGGTAGAGCGCTCGCCTTGAGCTGAAGAGCTGAGGGACAGCGCCCAGGCCTGAGTTCAAGCCCCACAACTGACCAAAAAAAAAAAAAATTACTTTCTATTAAAAATCCACAGACTTGGACTGGGAAGGTGGCTCAGTGGTAGAGTACTTGCCTTGCATACATGAGGCCCTGGGTTCGATTCCTCAGCACCACATAAGCAGAAAAAGCCAGAAGTGGCGCTGTGGCTCAAGTGGTAGAGCACTAGCCTGGAGCTCAAGAGCTGAAGGACAGTGTCCAGGCCCAGAGTTAAAGCCCCATGGCCAACAACAACAAATCCACAGACTTGCTGGGCGCTGGTAGCTCACATGTAATCATGGGAAGGAAAGTTCATGAGACTCATCTCCAATGAACCACCAGAAAACCAGAAGTAGCTCTGTGGCCCCAAAGTGGCAAAGCGCTAGTCTTGAGCAAAAGAGCGCAAGGACAGTGCCCAGGCCCTGAGTTCAAGCCCTATGATGGAGAAAGGGAGGAAAAAAACAACAAAACAAAAACCCCACAACCCACAGACTTCAAAGTTCTCTGAAGGCCAAGCTATTTACCCCCACTCTGCATATAAGGAACTGAGGCTGGCCTAGCTGGGCGCTGGTAGCTCACGCTAGGAGGCTACTCAGGAGGCTGAGATCTGAGGATCACCGTTCAAAGCCAGCCCAGGCACGAAAGTCCATGAGACTCTTATCTCAAAAAAAAAAAAAAAAAAAAAAAAAGCCGGGCGCCGGTGGCTCACGCCTGTAATCCTAGCTACTCAGGAGGCTGAGATCTGAGAATCGTGGTTCAAAGCCAGCCCGGGCAGGAAAGACCGTGAGACTCCTATCTCCAATAAATCACTAGAGCGCTCGCCTTAAGCTGAAGAGCTGAGGGACAGCGCCCAGGCCCAGAGTTCAAGCCCCATGACCGACCAAAAAAAAAAGAACTGAGGCCGGGAGGGTACTGGCCGGTCCAAGGCCACATAGCAGACGAGGTCTGCCCACAACAGTCTGGTATCATCACTGGTTGGCTGGTCCTATGCTCCAAGCCATCATCCCCTTGTTTCATCCTTCCTGCTAACTATGTACTCCCACAAAATAGGTTTCCTCTAACTCTAGGGAAAATGTTTCAAGTTAACAGTCTACAAATTTAACTCACCTGCCAAGCGCCAGTGGCTCACACCTGTCATCCTAGCTACTCAGGAGGCTGAGATCTGAGGATCGTGGTTCAAAGCCAGCCTGGGCAGGAAAGTCCGTGAGACAGTATCTCCAATAAAAAACAAAACGCACCAGAAAACCAGAAGTGACACTGTGGCTCAAGTGGTAGAGGCTAGCCTTGAGCTGAAGAGCTGAGAGACAGACAGCTCCCAGGCCCAGAGTTAAAAAAAAAAAAAATTAACTCACCCTCTTCCCGTTCTTTTACTCAAAACCACACAACCTCAAAGGTTAACCACCCAAAGGTATGTAGGCGTTACTACTTGAGGTAGGTAGGACAACTGGGGACATTAGTTATACTCAAGGACATGGGAATTACTCACTGGTGTTTCTGGAAATTGCATAAGACAAGCCCAACAACACCTCTCCCCTGGCACTGGCTCTACTCTGGGCCTTGTCTCTTGATGTAACAGGAGCTAGAAACAAATACGGCATTTCAGCCTTGAGCTGGAACCAAGAGGAGGAGGGGCGCCTCTGCTGAGCAAGAAAGCCCTGGCCCTCGGCCCTCGGCCCTCCCGGCCCTCCAAGCAAGCAAGCCCTCCAGTCCCCTCCAGCACCCCCTCCAGGCATCTCACTGCACAGGAAGAGCTGTATCACCTCTGAGACCCTCAAAGCTTTGGAATCTGGACCCCCTTTTATACAGGATAGGAGGAGGAGGGGCTACACATAAACCCCCACAATGAACTCCCCAGCTCTACCCATCTACCCATGCCCACCCAATCCTGCTTGCAACAGCCCAAAGTCCCAGAGACATCCTCTAATGGGCAGAACAGGTCAACACACTTCTTCAAGGGAAAGACCACAAAATAGCCTATGCCTAGAATCAGCTTTTTTAAAAAGAAGGCATTTAAAAAATTTGATACTCATGGAATAGATATTTATGCTCATGTGATGGATACGGCAAGTTTGATTCAAGTTTTCTCTGTATGTGGTTTAGATCACACATATTATCTAACCAATTTCTAGAAAAAATACACACTCCTACTGTATCGCACACATGTCAAAGCCTTCCCTCCACTAGCACCAATGGTTCTGGTCAAAAGTCCAAAACCAACAGCGGAGCTCAGCCTCCCATTCTGGACCCCACCTGGCCAGCTGCCTGGCCTCCCTGCCCAACCCTTCCAGAAAACTCTCACCTAGTCAAGATGTCAACAGAATTCAAGCAGGAGCCAAAGGAGGCGCTGCTGGTGTTCTAGAATCTCCTGGCTCTTTACAAGTTTGTTGAGAACACCAGGTTTCCACAGAGCGTGTTACTCTTTAGGTTTGTGCACGCTGGATCACTTCCCCACACAACTCAGCACCAGTCCCAGAAGAGCACGAATCCCATTATCGCCACACTTAATCTCATCAGATAAAAGGAAAAACAATCCGGATTTATTCACCACCTCTGCAAGTCTTCACTCATTTGAGGAACCCTCGTAAGAAACCTGGAAACCAACCCCAGCACAGCGGGTACACACCCTGCAGGCCAAAGCCGCTCTATCTGGGATCCCCTTCCCACTTCTATCTTCACCTTAGACAGGCCAGCTGACAGAGGAGAGGGCACCCGCTGGGTCACCCCACCCTCATCTACCACAAGTGCAGAGGAAGCTCAAGGGAGGAGACCAAGGCCACACACCAAAGGTTGCAACAGGGCCAGGAACCAAAATGGGTCTCTGCAGAACACTTCTGCCAGAGTCCATAGAACAGGACAGCAAAGCCTGAGACGGGACTGGACACCAGTGGCTGATCCAGCACTCCGAAGTCTCCCTCCCCAGAGCCCTCGAGCCTTGGATTCTTAGCCCAGGGTCAGGAGACGTGGTTTCAGGAAACAAAGTCCAACCAGGCACAGGAGAGGAGAAAATGGACAAAGATCAAATGCCAGAAACGCTTTTGCTTCTCAGAAGCCCTCAGTATGTATTCAGGACATTCTGTGGAGGAAATGTTAAACAAGACATCGTCAAACTCTGACTGAAGAAATCTAAGTTCAAATCTGTCTAAAGCTTTCAAAAATGCATACCCTTTTGATCTTGTGATACAATTCCTAGATGAAAAAATATAAAAATAGTGTCAAAAGATAGACATTGCAGTACATCTCTGTGAGAGTTGGGCATTTACAGTTTGAGATTTTGACACTGTAGCGGGGCCCTGGTGGCACTCCTGTGGCAAGGCATGCTAGGAAGAGCTCTTCCATGCGCTGCAGACCTGCACAGCCCTCCTTCCTCTCTTCCCTACTCAAGAGGATGAAATCTAAGGACGGAAGTGCAAAGCCAAGACAGGAAGAAAAGACTCTTACCTTCAATTAACCATTAAAAAAAAAAAAAAGCTGCAAGTGGAGCTGGAGTAGAGCACTAATCTTGAGCACAAAAGCTCAGGGACAGCTCCCAGGCCCCAAGTTCATGCCCCAGGACCAGCACACATACCATCACAATGTAGTAGTTTTGGCAGTACTGGGATTTGAACAAGAGCCTCGAGCTTGCTAGACAGCACTTGAACCCCACATTTAGCCCTGCTTTGTGCTACCTATTTGTGTGTGTGTGTGTGCTTGCGCACGCATGCCAATCCTGGGACTTGAATTCAGGGCTTGGATGCTGTCCCTAGGCTAGAACTCTACCATTTGAGCTGCAGTCCACTTCTGACAATTTGCTGGTCAACTGGAGATAAGTGTCTCATGAACTTTCTTACCTGGGCTGGCTTCAAACCCATGAGCTTCATTCAGATCCTAGCCTCTTGAGTAGCTAAGGATTATGCCTATGAGCCACTGGCACCTGGCTACTGAACTTTTCTGGTGGGGCTGGCCTCAACCTCCATCCTGGAGATCTTGGCCTCCTGATATTAATTAGGATTACAGGCATGAGCCACCTCTGCCCTGACTACTATGTATGACCTTAATAAACACACTTACATGAGTACAACTCAATTCTGTCACACAGGTATAGAAAAAAAAGACTATGAGTTTTATAAAATAACGTTTGGACTGGGAGCCTAATTCAAGGGACAGAGTAACTGCCCACTTAGTAAGCTCTTGAGATCCTGAGTTCAAGCCGCAGTAACAACTTCCCCTGAAGAGAAAAACAACCTTTGAGCTCACTTTAACATTGTACTTTTTTCCCAAAATCTTTATAATAATCTCATTACTTTTGTTTAAGAAGGGAAGGGCCAGATAGGTACAGGGCTCATGAGCAACAAGGTGAACCCAGGTATTCAGGAAGCAAAATCTATATTGGTCTGAGGCCAGACCCTAGGAAAAAAACACAAGACCCAGCCCATAAAGTAGTAAAAGGGTGGGGGATATGGCTCAAGTGGTAGAGCTGGCCTAGTCATCCACAGGCTAACTTCAAATCACAGTATGCCCCTCCCCTCCCAAAATATTTCCAAGGGCTGGAGGAATGGCTCCAAGATCATACCAGCCTAACAATCTCGTTTCCGAAAGACAGGGACAAACCAATGCCATGCCCTTTCACCACAAGGGTCAAAAATGGCACAGGTCAGCAGCTCAGTGGAGGAGGTACTTCCTAGCATGCACGAGGTTCTTGGGTTCTCTTCCCAGCCCAACACACACACACACACACACACACACACACACACACACACACACACACACACACACACACACACACACACACACACACACACACACACACACACACACACACCGCTGTTCTGCTTTTACACAGACACTAAGCTCACACTCCATCCATTTTTTTCAGAATGGAATACATCTGGAGGAGGTACTTCCTAGCATGCACGAGGTTCTTGGGTTCTCTTCCCAGCCCAACACACACACACACACACACACACACACACACACACACACCGCTGTTCTGCTTTTACACAGACACTAAGCTCACACTCCATCCATTTTTTTCAGAATGGAATACATCTCTGGACTTATGCTAGGACATGAGGATGTAATTTTAACAAGAGATTAACAGTCTGTTTTAGACAGAAAAAGTAAAATAAAGTGCATTTTAAAAATCACCCTTGGGGGGCTGGGAAGGTGGCTCAGTGGTAGAGCGCTTGCCTTGCATGCTGGAGGTCCTGGGTTCGATTCCTCAGCCCCACATAAGCAAAAAGAAAAAAGCCGGAAGTGGCGCTGTGGCTCAAATGGTAGAGTGCTAGCCTTGAGCTGAAGAGCTGAGGGACAGCGCCCAGGCCCAGAGTTCAGGCCCCAAGACGGGACCCAAAAAAAAAAAATCACCCTTGGGCTGGGAAGGTGGCTCAGCAGTCGAGTGCTTGCCTTGCATGCATGAGGCCCTGGGTTCAATTCCTCAGCACCACATAAGCAAAAAGAAAAAAGCCGGAAGTGGCGCTGTGGCTCAAGTGGTAGAGCACTCTCCTTGAGCTGAAGAGCTGAGGGACAGAGCCCAGGCCCAGAGTTCAAGCCCCACGACCGACCAAAAACAAACAAAAAACTAATGCAGACAAATCTATAAATAGTATTAGTGGTTTCCAGGGATTGTGAGTTCAAGGGTAGAGCGGAGAGTAACTGGTAACAGATACAAGAATTCTTGAGAGGGGGAATATTCTAAAATTGGTTGATTGGATACACAATTCTATAAAAATGCTAAAACTTGGTAAGTTGGTCATGTATACGTTATCTCAGAGCTATTACTAAAAACATAAAAAGATGTGACAGCAACTACAATAATGCCATCCTCAAAGTGCACATAACTGATATTCAATGAACAGGTGAAAGATGTACATATTAATAAAGACTAGACACACATACCAGTTAAATTTCTGTACAAAGTATCTTTGCCTTTTCTCTTACACAGTACAAGTTCAGAAACAATTTTATAGAAACAGACTGGTTAATCATGCACACATGAAATCACAAGATTAAAAATGTTTCACCAGAGCCAGTGGCTCACACCTGTCATCCTAGCTATTCAGGAGGCTGAGATCTGAGGATCACGGTTCAAAGCCAGCTAACAGGAAAGTTTGTGAGACTTTTTTTTTAGGCCAGTCTTGGGGCTTGAACTCTGGGCCTGGGCGCTGTCCCTGCGCTCTCCAGCTCAAGGCGAGCCCTCTACTGCTTGAGCCACAGCGCCACTTCCAGTTTTCTGAGTAGTTTACTGGAGATCAGAGTCTCACAGAGGCTGTGCACCGGTGGCTCACGCCTGTCATCCCAGCTACTCAGGAGGCTGAGACATGAGGATCACAGTTCAAAGCCAGCCCGGGCAGGAAACTCTATGACACTCTTATCTCCAATAAACCACTAGAAAACCAGAAGTGGCACTGTGGCTCAAGAGGTAGAGCACTCACCTTGAGCTGAAGAGCTGAGGGACAGCACCCAAGCCCCATGACCGACCCCCCTCCCCAAAAAAAAGAGTTTTCTTCTTTGCTTTTTCAAGTCGAACACTTCTGGCTCCTGCCTGTAAAATCCTAACTACTCAGAAGGCAGAAATCTGGAGGATGGTGATTTGAAATCGACCCTGGCAGAAAAGACTGTTAGACTCCATCTCCAAAATAACCAGCAAAATGCTAGGTTGGAGGAATGGCCCAAGTAGAAGAGCACCAAGCTAAGTAAGCATGATGCCCTGAGTTCAAGCTTCAGGATTGAAAAAAACAAAACAAAACAATTTTTTAAAGTGGCCAGGTTTTTACTGACAACATGAGATTTGCATTAAATACTACCAATGTGTTATTATTACACCCATTACACCCTTCACCTCCCTCTTAAAATACTTTTTTGCAGGTCAGAGTTGAATCACAGCCCAAACCCTCTCACCACACTGCAAACTGCCAAGTGGGGAAAAAACAAAACAAAAACACTCCATGTGCATGGAAACAATCCTAGGCCATGCTGCCTGGACTACAGGAAGTTCATACGGTGCCTAGGGTAGCGGAACACCAACCAAGGCTATCTCTGTTAAACCGCCCATGCCTTAGAAATCACTATCCAAATTATGTCCACTGAGAACTTTATTTCCCCTCCAGAGGGTGTCCGTTCAGGGGCTTGAACTTGTTCCAGTTTTTTTGCTGGTTAATTGGAGATAAGAGTTTCCAGGATTTGTCTGTTCAGGCTGGCTTCAACTCGTGGACCTCAGATCTCAGCCTGCTGAGTAGCTAGGATTCTAGTAACATCTTTTTTAAATGAATAATTTACTTTTGCTATTACTGGCATACCAAATTCTTATTCAATTACCTGTTCATTTTATTCATAAACTCTCATGCTCTTCTAGGCACTGAGAATAGGAGAATAAGATAGGCAACAATGCCAAACAAAACCCTGACCCTGTGAAACATGATTTTCAAAAAACTAACTTGGGGAATTATTTTCAGAAATATGTCTTACGTACTAAATATCAGCAAGTTACTCTCCATATATTTTCACCTTGGAAATACATAATCTTGCAAAGGCTAAAAATCAAAGATTATGAAATATTAATTGCTGCTTCCAATGACAAGCTTTTCTTCCTTGAGTTGGAAGATGGATTCAAACTCCTGATCTTCCTGCTTTCACCTCTTAAATGCTGGCACCAATTACAGGCGTGCATCTAAAACCACTGTGAGCTATTTTACAAGATCGCTCAAAATTAGCACATAAAATATTTGACATCACTTCATCTTGCCAGATGATTACAGCTGGTTGTTGGAAGCAGAAAAAACAACAGCAGCCCAGCATCTTTAAGTCATTGAGTCATCAAATCGTTTTTTGCTTAAAACACCGCACCAATCCTTCCAAAATCCATACATCTCAAGTCATTTCATAATCTGAATTGTGTAACTGCTACCCCCCACCTTCAAAAGCAAAAGTGCGATTTTGTACAAAGATCACAAAAACTGGCTCAGAAAAAGGTAACTTTTGGAAACAAAGTCTAAATTCCGTTAAACAATTCAATAATCTAGTGGAAATTTTACTAAATGGCCCAGGATTCCCTGGCAATTTTTAGGTCGTTTTTTACCTTGCTGCCCTTCAAGCAAGACATAAACACCCCAGAACAGACAAAACTATTTTTAGTCACTTTTGCATTCTAACTTTCACGGGTAGGCAGTTCCTTGTCTTCAGCTATTTGCATATGTAGAATGCCAGCAAGATACTTAGGAAGCCCATTCCAGACAGTGAAGACGCACTAAACCCACCTTCCCTCACTGGTTAGAGACTAACACGGGGCCCAGAAGGCCTGATCTATGTCAAGAGTTACATTAAATAACAAAAGCAAAGCGTACATTTTGTACCAATTAGGCTTTTCCTTCTGGATTCGATCAGGGAAACAACTTAAGAGGTTTCCCTTCCGCAGGCTGAAGGTTTTGGAGGGAATGTGTTTGGTTGGTTTCCTACAATGCCTTGCTAGAAAGATAATCTCAATCTAAATTTCAACCAAAAGACTGGCCTACTCCACTATTGGCAAGGTCACCCAAGAGCGATCCCAAACCTTCTTGAAACCGAAAACACATTCCCAAGTCCTTTTAAGCACGGCTTCCGCTACAACTTCCAAGGTCTACAAAATTTCCAGGACGAACAGTTTAGGAAACCTGACAGCTCCATTCATAAAAACACACAATCAAAACTCCCAACGAAACACAACAGCACTAGAGAACCAGGGGCCGAGAAGTGTGCCTGCGCCGCCACTTTGTTTCGACTTTCTTCCGTAACCGAGGAATGGCTGAACCCTCTCCAAGGTAAGCAAAGACATTTCCATCTTCAGGAATCTCCCGAGAGGTCACCAGCACCGAACGCGTACACAACACCTGCGCAGGTGAACACAGCACCCGTCTGCAGGAAGCATCCACAAGTGAGAGCAAAGCAAGCAGAGCACGATCACACTCACTCACACACACGCGCACACTCACACGCGCACACTCACACGCGCACACTCACACACACACACTCGCACACACACCCCCAGCGGGCCCGGCCGCTCGGCGCCCAGCGCCTGACTCACCGCGGCGGCCACCACTCCGGGGCGGGATTTCCCACGTCCACCCAGCACCTCACTCGGGTGAAGTTGTGCTATTTCCGCGTGTGTGAGACCGGGCGGGAGGGGCTGTCCGTTTTATTTCGCTGAATCACAATTCCACCACATCTCCACTGCAGACACGCACAATGCCAGCCCCGGAGGCCGCGGCGGACGGGGACCGAGAGAAAGAACGCGGCGGCCGGGCCGGCGCGGGTGGGCCCGGGGCCCGGGCCGCCCAGCTCCCCATCCGTGTTCATTTCCTCTTGGGGGGCCGCCCCTCCGCGGGGCGCCCGGCGGGGGGACCCTGCCGCGCTCGCCGGCCAACTCCGGGGAAGCCGGGGGGGAGGACCCGGCGCGCGGGCTGCCCGCCCCGGGCCCCGCACAAGGACCCAGGTGCCGGAAGGAGCGCGCCGGGCACGACCCACGTGACCGCGTCCCGGCCCGGCCCCGGCGGGCGACGGCGGGCGACGGCGGCGCCGCGGCCACCACCCAGGCCCCGGGACTTACCCGGGCCGGGCGCACACGGGACCCGCGGCGACCGCTTCCTCCTCTCCTCCTCCTCCTCCTCCTCCCTCCTCTCCTCCTCCTCCTCCTCCTCCTCACTTGACAAAATGGCGGCGGCAGGAAGTGCCGGGCGCCTCGGCCCGCCCCCCGCCCGCCCCCGGCCGCCCGCCCCGCCGCGGCTCCCGCGCCCCCCCCCCCCGGCCCCGCACTCCCCCCCGGGCCGGCCCGGCCGAGCCCAGGCTTGGGGCGGGGAGCAGGGGCGCCGGCGCCCCACGGCGGGGCGCCCCGCGAGCACCCCCCGGAGGCCGACGGCGCCCGCGGCCCCGGCCCCGGCGCGAGCGGCGCGGCCCTCGGGCCCGAGCCCGCGTCGCCCCGGCCTCCCCGCCCCCGCGCCGCGCCGATGGCGTAGGTGGTGGCGCACCGGCCCCGTTACGCAATGCAGGTGACGCGGGCCGCGTCGCGGGGCTCCCGGCCGCCCGCCGCGGGTCGCGCCCCGCCGCCCCGAAGGGCACCGGGCGCTTACCTGAGATGCTAGGCCGCACGCCGCCCCCGCCGGCCTCCCGCGGCCGCCGCCGCCGCCGCCGCCGCCGCCGCCGGCGCCGCCGCCCCCCTCTGTGGGCTGCCTGCGCGCGGCGCCGGGGCCCGCCCGCCCGCTCGCCGCGCCCGCCGCTCCGCCGCGCTCCCGGGCCCCGCGCGCCCGCGGACACCGCCGGCAGCCGCCGCCGCCGCCGCCGCCGCCGCCGCCGCCACCGCTTCGGCTCCTCGGCTGCGGGAGAGCTAGAACAAACAGCCCTGCCGCTGCCGCCGCCGCCGCCGCCGCCGCCGCCGCCGCCGCCGCTGCTACCGCCGCCGCCGCCGCCGCCGCCGCCAGCGCACTGACGTCACCGCGCACGCAGCGGGCGCGGCCCCGCGCCGCCGCCCGGCGTGCGCGCTCCACCGCCGCCCGCGGCTCCACAGACAGCGGCGGAGACCGGCGGCGGCGGCGGCGGCGGCGCCTGGTGAGTGCCCGAGGCCGCCCGCGTCCGGCCGGCGGGGAGGCCGGCGCCGGGCCGAGCGGAGGGGCCCTGGAAAGCGCGGGAGGAGGGGGCCGCGCGCGGACGCAGCGGGGGCTGAGGAGACCCCCACCCCGAAGCCGAGCGGGAGGCCGCGAGGGAGCCCCCCCCACAGACCCCGAGCGCCCGGGGTCCCGGACTGACCGTGTCGGTGGCCGTGCAGCGGGGCGGGGCTGAGGAGACCCTCGGACGGCCCGCCCGGTCCGGGAGGAGAGGCCCGAAGGCTGTGGCCGACGCGGGGAATGGCGGGGGAGGACGGGGAGGAGAGGCCCCAGGCTCCGGTGGAGTCTCGGCCCCGCGGGGGACGGCCGTGGGCGGGAAGTCAGGTGATGGCGGCCAAGGTGAACCGCAGCGCGGGGAATCGGAAGCTGTCACCGGGCGGGGGGGGGGTGCTGCGGGGCTCCGGCCGCGGGGGGCGCTGGCGCTCCCCTCCCCCGCCCCGCCCCGCCCCCTCCTCACCCTCCCATCCTGCCTCCCTTCCCCTCTCTCCCCGCCCTGGATTAACCTCGTCTGGTAAGATTCTGTAAGCCTGTCTACTCGGGAGACAGAGCTGAGGATCACGGCTGCCAGTCGAGGCAGAAAGCCCATGAGACCATGATGGTCCAGTTGACCATCAAAAGGCTGGAAATGGAGCTGGGACTGAAGTGGTAGAGCACTAACCAGCCTTGAGCAAGAGGAACTTCAACACTCCCTCCCCACAACCTGTCTGGCTCCTGGCTGACCCCTTCCTTCAGAGTAAACTTTGCTACAATAGTTGATACAAGTTGACAGCAGAAAAGGAATTTGTTTTTGCTGTTTTTTTTTTCTGTTTTTGCTTGTGCTTAACCAACCATTAAAGGGTCCTAAGCAAAGTGAAATTAAATTTTTCATGTTCTACAAAGTACGAAATAAATGATTAATTGTAAGGAATCAACTGGCTTCTTAAAACTTTTCTAATTTAATTTATATATTGATGGTGTTAATTGCAGTTATATTCTTCTGTAGCGTTTATCACATTGTAACAATAATTATTATTACCCTTTCAGATGTGTGCAGTCTTCTGGACCAAATACCTTTTTCAGCCAATCTAAGGCTATAAGCTGCTGAAATTGAGCTTCTAAGAAATATGTCAAGCTGGGTGCTGCTGGCTCACATCTGAAATCCCCAACCACTCGGGAGGCTGAGATCTGAGGATCAAGGTTTAAAGCCAGCCAGGGCAGAGAAGTCAGTGAGACTCATCTCCAGTTAACTATCTGAGAATGCCAGAAGTGGAGCTGTGGGAACATGGCAAAATGCCAACCTTGAGTGAAAACACTAGGGGACAGCACCGAGGCAGAGTTCAAGTGCCAGGCAGAATGTGTGGCAGAGGGGTCAAGTGAGCCTGCTTTGGCTTCAAAAAAACTTGTCTGTGGCATTTACTCGGCAGGGAAAGATATATTACCTTGACACTTCATCACCATTGTTGAAATCAACCTGTTTTGGAGGGTGACTGGCAACTAACTTCAGCAAGGAGCCCATTAGTAGGCCAGGTCTGGGGACTGGTTTCAAACCTGCATCCTCAGACTTTGGCCTCCTGAGTAGCTAGGATGGGTAAGTGTGAGCCATAGACGCCTCCTCCCTCCCCCCACAGCCCCCCTTTTGTGTGGTACGGTACTCAGGATTGAACTCATACTTGAGATGCTGAGACAGCTTGGGCTACAAGGCAAGACTCTGTAAATGTTCTCATTTTAGTCTTCCATAGGGCCAAGCCTGATTGGGATGTGGCTCCTTGGTAGGTGGCTTGTCCTGCGGGAAGCGCTAGGTTCCAGCCCCAACACAATGAAACCAGCCCACTTCCACGACTGCCATGACAGAATGTTGAGCAGAAATGACTGGGGAGGCAAGCACTGGTGGCTCATTTCTGTAATCCTAGCTACACAGAAGTGTTCTGAGGATCAAGGTTCAAGGCCAGACTGGGAGACTGACCTCCAAAAAAGCAGCGGTGGCCGGAAGTGGAGCTGTGGCTTAGAGCACCACCAGCCTTGAGCAATAAAGGTCAGGGACAGTGTTCAGGCTGAGTTCTTACCCCAGTACCAACACACGCACACAAATTAAGGTAGCACTTATTTTTCCCCAGTCTGTCCTGGGGCTTGAACTCTGTCTGGGTGCTGTCCCTCAGCTCTTCAGTTCAAGGCAAGTGCTCTTCCACTTAGGCTACAGCGCCACTTTCGGTTTTCTGGTGGTTTAGTGGAGATGTCTCAGGACTTTGCTGCCCAGGCTGGCTTTGAACCATGATCCTCAGCTCTCAGCCTCCTGAGTAACTAGGATGACAGGCATGAGCCCAGCTGCACTTACTATTGAAGCATTTATTTTCCACAGTTGGTTCTAGGATTGACTTTCTCCTAACTGTTCATCTCCTACCTTCACTAGAGCTTTGAGCATATGCCCACCATCTTGGGACTCTGGTCACGAATGAGCACCTGGGACAGGACAGTGTAGTGATTACAGCATGCCGGCTGTGTGCCACCCTGCACTGCTTGTCAGCTTCCGGAAAACACTTGCCTAGAACACAACATAGTTGCTCTTGTGTGCATGAACTGTTTAGTGAGTTCCTATCTACTGTACCTTGTATTGCTTGTCCATCTATGGGATGTTTTTCTTCTTGCGTGTTTAAATGAATTTAACTCAAATTGAAAAACCATGACTTAACAGGTAGAATGCAAATGAGGTGAGGGGAAATAACCCTACCTGAGGTCAGGTGGGTGTGACCTTTCCCTACAAAACAAAAGCCATGCCAGTACCACCACTCCACAGGCTACGAGAGACCCAATCTCCAAACAAACAAAAAACATAAAACAAAAAAAAAAAAAACTAAAGGGCTGGGTGGTAAAGAACAAGTCCCGATGGTATAAGGCCTTGGGTTCAGTCTGCTGCACTGTACAAGGAAAACCCCAAAGACAATGCTGTTAAAAAGCAAAGACCAGGCTGGTGGTGGCTCACGCCTGTAATCCTAGCTGTTAGACTCATCTCCAATAAACCACTCAGAAGACCGGAAGTCAATGAGTGGCTCAAGTGGCGGAATGCTCACTTTGAGCTAAAGATCTCAGGGACAGCACCCAGGTCCAGCGTTCAAGCCCCACAACCAACAAAAAGTTAGCTATTTGCTGAATTCAACAGGCAAAGAATCATGATCTAATTACCAAAATTTTATTATTCTAAGTGCAGTGTTAAAAGTCCACTCAAGGCTGGGGAAATGTCGAAGGCCACCTCAGAGGCCGGCAGCCCTGCGCGGGTGGGGAGGTACTGTCCAGAAAGGAAATAGCTGGATCACCACCAAAACCAGTACAGCATGTTCCCAGTAATACATGCCCCACTGCCTAAGAACAAGGAAAAGGGGACCGCCTGCTCCACCAGCTCCCTGGCAGCACCCAGAGATCATGCTGTGGCATCTTTGGACTCGGGGGCATCAGTTTGCCCCTCTTCGGCTTCTGCGGCCGCGGACACAGGAGCAACAACAGTTGTGGCGCTTTCTGTCTCAGCCACTGCTGCTGCCTCCTCGCTTGCAGCCTCAGGTGGCTCACATCCAGCCTGGTCTTCAGCGTTCCCCTTCTCAGAGGCTGTTCCACAGGAGCCGTGTTCTTCCAGTGGCTGCTCAGCGTGGGGCTGGCTGGTGGCCTCAGGCGTGTCCGTGGGGTCTTCCCCCTGGGCCAGAAGCTCTGTGGCCTCTGGCGCTGGCTCTTCTTCACCATCCACAGCCCTCACCGCTGCCGTGATCACCTCCGCCAGCACGGCTGCAGCCACCCCTTCAGGGCTCTCTTCCTTCTGCTCCCCTCCTGTGTTGTCTTCTTCCATTTCGGGATCAGTGGTTTCGCTGGTGAAAGGGTCTTCTCCCTGGACAGACACACAAATCAGCACCAGAAAGGAGCCTAGGGAGTTAATCCCTCCCCGCTTCTTGTAGCCTATGGATTTAAGTACATCCTCAATCCCAATTTTGTACTTGCGTTCCTTCAGATTTTTTGCCAGTCCGGGCTGGGGCCCGTCTCTCAGCTTTTTTTGGTCAAGGCTAACTCTCTACTATTTTGAGCCACAGTGCCACTTCTGGGCTGGCTTCAAACCTCGATCCTCAGATCTCAGCCTCCTCAATAGCTAGAATTATAGGCGTGAGCCACTAGCACCAGGCTCTTAGATTTTCACTATGAGACAAGAGTCTTACCCTTGCTGAATGCCCTCCCTAGGCTCTTGCAATCCTCCTGCCTCAGTCTCCAGAGTAGCTGAGAGTAGAGGCATGTCCCACTACAGCTGGCATGGATGATTTCTAAAAAGCACTTCACCCTTATTCGCTTCTTTACAGCTAGACAAGCGGAGCTTCTTTCTTATGATAACCAGCGGCATGGCACTGCAGTTCGCCACGAACTGTGGGAATCCACTGCCTCAGATCCACGCCCAATGCACTCTTGACTCCGTAAATTCTCCCCAAAGACAGAAATCCTAAGTACTGCACTCCCAAATACAAAGCTCCTTGTTCCTGTTTATGGCTTTCCCAGCTCTGGACCCACAGGCACAAACCTTGAGGTATTTCTCCAGCATCTTCACAATATGTCTGTTGTTCAAAACACTCTTGGCCACGTGGAGACTTGTTTTCTTGAACTGTTCAGCAGCCATCTGCAATGACAACCAAGGTGGGTTTTTTTTTAAAGGCCAAGGGCAACAAAAGAAAGACTGGTCACACTACCCCAAGTAGTCCTTGCAGACTACACCATTCTTCATGAGGCCATCTCCAGGCTCTAAGAACCAGAGACATGGGTACCAGAGAGCCTCTGGAACAAACACAAAGAAGCCAAGTGAAAGTTAGATCATAAGGTAATAAAGTAAAAGTTAGGGCGCGACACTGATACCATGCATCGGACGCCAAGCAACGTTCACACAGAGCCACATATGAACCCAGAGGAAGCAGACAAAGCCGCTCAGTTTTCCTGACAGGATTAGGGTTACAGGCATTAGTAGTGCACATTGCAGTACCATGTTCCTGGGCTTGCTTTTCTGCTGATCTTTTGTAGGGTGGGAAGAGGGAGCTGGGCGGAGAGGTGGGTGGGCAGCTAATGATAAACTCCCCTCAGTAGCTGGGTAAATGAGATAGAGATGCTGAAACAGAGCTACATGCAGCCACACCCTCTAGCACCATACACTCTATCAAAGGCCTTAGGGCTTGCTAGGATAGGTACCCAGCTGTGCTTGGGTGTGGTTTTGTCTATTGTGTTTTGAACTCAGGGCCTGGGTGCCGTCTCTGAGTCCTTTTGCTTAAGACTAGTGCTCTACCACTTCAAGCCACAGCACCATTTCCAGTTTTCTGACTTTCCTGTTAGTGCTGGCTTTGAACCCTGATCCTCAGATCTCAGCCTCCTGAGTAGCTAGGATGACAGGTGTGAATCACTAGCACCCGGCAGCTTTGGTGTTTTTGAGACAGGGTCTTGCTCTGCATCCCAGGCTTGCCTTGAACTCCTGAGTGCTGGAATGCAGGTGTGTGCGTGAGCCAGGACACCCCGCCCCACTGCTTGGTGCGGAGGGCTTACCCTGCGGTTGTGGTTGTGGTCGGCGGAGTGCAGGTGCCGCTGGAGAAGCTGGTGCTGTGCAGGAATGAGCATGTCACAGGCCAGGCAGTGTGCGGCTTCGATCTTCTTGAAGAAGTGTTCCTGGCCAATCCCTGCGGCGGAAGCAGCCAAGATGCTCTCCATGCCCACACCCGCCCTGGCGCCCTGCCCCCGAGACCCATGCTTTCTCCCTGGTTAGGACTGAGAGACAAACAGGGGCAGGCTATCCTGGAGGAGCATGGCCTAAGGAACATTTTTTTTTTTGTGCCAGGACTGGGGCTTGAACTCAAGGGCCTAGAATCTGTCCCTGAACCCCTCTGTGCTCAAAGCTAGTGGTCTACCACTTGAGCCATAGCGCCATTTCCAGCCTTTTCTGTTTACGTGGTACTAAGGAATGGAACCTAGAGCTTCATGCAGGCTAGGCAAGCACTCTACCACTGAGCCACATTCCCAGCCCTTACGACCCTTTTTTTGTTGGTGGTGGTGGTCATGGGGCTTGAACTATGGGCCTGGGTGCTGTCCATAAGCTCTTCAGCTCAAAGTGAGTGCTCTACCACTTGAGCCACAGCCCCACTTCCAAATTTTCTGAGTGATTTATTGGAGATAAGAGTCTCACAGACTTCCCTGCCCAGTTGGCCTTGAACTGTGATCCTCAGATCTCAGCTCCTGAGTAGCTAGGATTATAGGCATGAGCCACCAGTGCCCAGCTCCTTAGGGACCACTTCTAAGGCTGAAGTATACACATGTTCTACCGCCCTCCTCTCCTCTTCACACTGTGGGGACACATCCACCGTCATAAGCTGCCCTGTGGTGTCTCCACCTTCGTTAGAAACAGCCAGCAGCAGCCTGTGCTAGCTCTGCAGTGTTAACAGAGGAACCCGGTCTCAGGCATGCCCAGCGAGCACGCCAGCCCCAACCCACCCAGCCTGGACGGTTTCGCCTCAAGTGTTCCACACAGTGCACACACAGGGTCGCCCCTCACCTCGGAATGGATCTGGTTTGGGCTTGGGACTTTCCTTCTCCATTAGCTCCTGCCGCCGCTTTTCAATCTTCTTGTTCCTGTTTATGATGTATTCCTAGAGAGGTGGGAGATGGCACTGAAGGGAAATCACAGCTAACCAGGTCAGGTCCGCACACTCCATCCCCAGCCAGTGACCAACACTGAAGGGGGTCTCAGGTCTTGCCCTAATCAGGCTAGCCAACCTGCAAGCTGCCATGCTGTGGCTACCGCCCAGGGGAGGAAATTGCTTGTTTCAAACAAACCAATCACAGTCTGACAAACTGCCCAAAGGGAGGGAGGGAGGGAGGGAGAGGAGGGACAAAAAAAACCTGGCCCAAGACCATGTGATGGACTACCAGCTTCCAGGCCCCACTGTTCATCCTACACTCTTCATTTTTCCTACTTCCTCTTTGTTAAGGCAACTCTTCACTACCATCTTACGCTAACGGTGCCCACTGTGCCTGTTTTCCTTCCCATACTGCCGGCGAATAGGACCCCAGCAGGCTCCGGCCTCTGCACCATATGAAAAGCAGCAGGCAGGGGCACGGCCCCCCCGCCCCACCGCACAGACGGCAGGAAGATGCCATGGAGACAGAAGGCTGTGTGGGCAGAACCTATGGCGGCTGGAACTCTCAGTTTCCCCCGAGACAGACTTGGCACTTGCTCAACTATTTACATCTGGGAAATGAACCCTGCCTACATTCATTTAGACTCTTACACCCACCCCCCCCAACCACACGCACGCACGCCTAGGGGTTGTAGGAAACACCTCACCTGGAGAAACTCTACCGTCTTGTCAGGCAGTTTGGTGCTTATAAACCGCAATGTGTCTTTATGAAATCTGCTCTGCAGATGGCTCTGGATTTCTTCATTTTCAAAGCTACGGAACTTGCACACAGAACAGGCGAACTGAATCCTGGAAAAGAAAAATGAAATGAGAAAGAGCAATGAAGCGGGGCCTAGTAGCTCACACCTGTAACCCTAGCCGCTCAGGTGAGATCTGAGGATCAGTTTGTGGTCAGGCCAAGCAGAAAAGTCTGTGAAATTCCTTATCTACAACGAGGCAACCAAAAAAGCAGGAAGCGGACTGTGACTCAAGTAAAAGAGCAATAGCCTGAAGCCAAAAAGTCAGGTGCAGCACCTAAGCCATGAGTTCAAACCTCAAGACTGGTACGCGCATGCGAGCACTCCGAGTGGGAAAGAAAATTATCTGTGAGCAGACGCAAATGGGAAAAGAATCGCCATCTCTGAGCCAAGCAGAGGAGCAGTTATGGAACTAAAGAACAAGGCAGGGCTGGGAAGGTGGCTCAGTGGTAGAGCACTTGCCTTGCATGCCTTGCATGCATGAAACCCTGGGTTCAATTCCTCAGCAGCACATAAGCAAAAAGAAAAAAGCCAGAAGTGGCGCTGTGGCTCAAGTGGTAGAGCGCTAGCCTTGAGCTGAAGAGCTGAGGGACAGTGCCCAGGCCCAGAGTTCAGGCCCCATGATCGGACCCAAAAAAAAAAAAAAAAGAAGAAAAAAGAAAAAACAAAAAAAAAGAACAAGGCAGATCCTTGTGAATACCTCAAAGAAAATGATCGCACAGTACAGAGACACTCCAGAGTTCTCTGGGCCCAAAGCTGCAGCGACATCCCCTCCCTCCCCCCCCCCCCAGGTCAGAACTTCCTGTACAGTGACTTCCCCCAGATCTGGTGACTGCTGCAATACTGAACATACTCTGTATCTCAGATAATTTTCTCTCTGCAGCCACAAAGAAGGCTTCGGGCAACCTTTCCTTATGTGGGGGAAATCCCTGAAGCTCTCACACCCAAGAGTAGGGCTCCCTCGGACTTGATGTAACGAAAAGGCGATGACACGAAAGCCACATTGAGTGCTGGAATGGAACCCAGAGCCCCAAGGGCGGCCCTCTGCCAGTAAACTACATTCCCAGCCATCTCAGGCCTGGCAAACTGTAAGGCTAAAAGCAAAGGTTCCATGTGCTGGTGGTTTCGTGGTTTGATGAGGGTATTGGGCTAGTCTGGCTCTCTACCATTTGAGTCACACCTCCAGCCTGGCCTTTGGTGGATATTTTGGAAATGAAGCGTATAGAGAACTATTTTGCCTGGTCCAGCCTTGAACCATGAGCCTCAGATCTCAGCTTCCTGAGTAGCACAGATTACAAATGGTAGCGCCGTGTGGTAAGGGTGGGTTGCATGGAGGGGGCGCTGCTGCCCTGGAGGCCTGGCTCTGCTCTTCTGATAAACGCCTTGACACACCCAGGAAAGAGGGCAGAGGATCTCTTTCACGGGCCTGGGCACAGGCCTAGTCCAGAAGTTCCTGCAGAGGTGCGGGATGCAGTTCTTTGCCACCCCTAGGACAGCCAATTCCTCTGCACTTCTTGCTCATTAGTGCAGAATCCCACAGCACACCACCATAAATAATCCTATTCCTCAGGAGGCTGCGGGTGGAAATGCTGTGAATGAGGCCAATCTGGCCTGTAAACAGGATTCCAATGAACCCGTGTTTCAATAAAACTAGCTAGAAGCTGGATGCCAGCGGCTCATACCTATAATCCTAGCTCCTCAACAGACCGAAGATCTGAGGGTAGAAGTTTGGAGCTAGCCTGGGCAGGAAAGTCATTAAGACTTGCTGTCTAGTTAACCAGCAAAAAGACAGAAGTGGAACAGCAGCTCAAATGATAAAAGGCAAGCTTTGAGCCCCAACACCCCCCCACCCCCCGCAAAAAAAGCTAAAAGACGTATGTCCAGGCCCTGAGTTCAAGGCCCAGCACTGGAAAACAAAACAAACACAGAACTAGAGGTCACTGGACAGGGTGGTAAAGCAATTATCAAGCATGGGCAAAGCCCCTGGGTTCCAGTTCCATACCTACACTGCAAAGCAACCTGCTTCCATGTGGCATGAAAACAGATGTGGGGGGCTGGGAAGGTGGCTCAGTGGTGGAGCGCTTGCCTTGCATGCATGAGGCCCTGGGTTCGATTCCTCAGCACCACATAAGCAGAAAAAGCCAGAAGTGGTGCTGTGGCTCAAACGCTCAGCTCAAGTGCTCGCCTTGAGCTGAAGGCCAGCGCCCAGGCCCCACGACTGACAAAAACAAAAACAAAAAAACAGATGTGGGCAACTTGTGGAGAAGGACAATTTGGTCATTTGTAGCACAGAAGGTCCCTGATGTCATTCCTGGTCTGATCTCTGGCAGGAAAAGCAGGGAGTTTTCTACGTTACAGGAAAGCCTCACACAGACACACAGCACGTGTGCCTAAGACTACCAGGCTGTTCCGTGGTTGTTGGTCATTTTGTTTTTCCACCTCACCATGAGAGGCAGACCCATGGTGTGGCCCCAGCAGCGCCCTTGGGTCCCCACAAACACCTGCAAGGATCGTGTGCACACGGGTGCATTCTCCCTGTGTGAATCTCTACTGGGCCCTGGGGGGCACTGATGGGCTGGAGATCCTTTTCTGAAATGCCTAACACCATTGCCATAGTGGGACAGGCCGGGCCGCCCCTCAGCCTACGCGCAGCAAGGGAGGCCCCTGCTAGGCACACAGGGGGCACACGGACCCTTCAGCAAGGCTCCAATTTCGGAGGGAGGAGAAAGTGTGGCGGCAGAGACTCATTGTCTACGCAAACACAGACGCCTCACACCACCCTTTCTCCACATCCTCCAACTTACTGCTCACGCCTCCCCTGCCAGACCCAGCCCAGATTCCCAGCACACGGAGCCAGACTCGGCTCCTGCGTTGCAGAGAAAGGACCAATGTGAGCTCAGAGAGCCAGGAGTGCACCCCAGTCTGGCTGCCCTCAAGGGAGGGGGAGCGGGGGGGGGGGCACGCGGGCCCTGTCCTGCGGTTCCTGACCTGTCCACCGCTCGGTCCCGTGTCCTGTCCCTTCTCCGTTGCTTTTCCCGCCTCTTCTTCCCATCTTCTTCGTCGTCGTCCTTGTCTCCTGTAACAGAGAAGTCCCTTGGAGATGCTGAGGACCACGTGCGCGGGAGCCGAGCTCCAGGGCCATCCTGGGGGCGGGGGCTGCAGCTGAGCCAGCGCACCCCATGCCCAGCCTCGGCCGCCACAGGTGGCATGGCCAGGCCACCTCGAGACACTGCGGGGCGGCCAAAGGCTCCTGTGGGACCCAGAGGAGTCACCTCTGTCCCCCGTGGCCAGACAGGGCTGGGACAGGCCTGGCCTGCCCGCTCCCACGCCGGCCTGCCGGCCTGCCCGTCCAACACGGCGCCCCACGGACTCGCTGCAGGCAGGGGCAGCAGCTGTGAGGCCCCAGAAATAAACTCCCCTCGGTCCCACCTCTAGGTGGGCCGTGCTGACCGTCTGGGTGGCCTCCTCTGAACCAAGGCCTCAGCAGGTCTCACGGTCCGTGCTGGCCCGGCCTCTATCTTCCATTCACAAAAACCGCCAACCTAGCTAGGGCTTTCCCAGAGCTGCGTGGGAAGCGATCCTAGAAACAGATGAGAAGAGACCAATTGGTCCTCCCGTCCATTCCCTGAGGCCGGGGCAGGAGCTCCGAGAGCTGTGCCATGTCCCCAGCGTCCTGGCAGGAGGCCAGGTGGGCCCCCAGGCTCAGGGCCAAGGCCGGATGCTGAAAACAGGTCGGATAAGCATCTGAACTGTAACCCCTACCCCTGATGCCAGTCCCGAGACTGTCCCACGAAGATGGCGACCGGCGTGCGCTGCTCAGAAGCCTCTCAAAAGGACGTGTGGGACTTTTGGCAAGAGGTCACTGCCTGAAACTATGACTGCTGTTTAATAGCAAAGTCATCCGGGGAGGTAGCAGGACCTGCGCGTAACAAACACGTCACCTTTGCTTTAGCATGTACCGGGCTGCACGAGCTTGCTGAGTGCTTGGAAGAGACTCGACTGCTTGCTATGGGGGCGGGGACCTTGCAGGGTCAGCTAGGCCTGAGAGCCTTGGATAGGAGCCCAGCCACGGGCCAGCCTGCGATCCTTGGGGTAACACGGCTTGGACAGATCACGGAGGAGCCGGGTGGCGAGCCCGAGGCTCCCCCCGGGGCAGGCTGCTTCTCCAGCCCCTCCCCGGGGCGTTACCTTGCACTTCTGGCCATCGACTGCCTCTCCAGATCCAGGTCTGGCTGCATGGGGTGCAGGCCGCCCCCTTACTTCCTGGCTCCCAACCCCAAAACGTAATCTGCTTCCTGTCCCCCATATAGACGCTGCAGCCGTCCGTATCCCCAGCAGAGAGGCCAAGCGTCCTGACAAGGCTGGCAACTGAGGAAGAACTAGACATTACAAAGCCCAGGTGAGAATTCGGGGACCTGCGCTGGCTACAGAGGGACAGAAGCAGGGCCAAAGGGGCCTCTTTTATTTCAAGCTCCCTTCTCTACCGTGGGGGTCACTCAAGACACCCAGAGATGGGCTCCCTGCCCGCAGCGCCACAGCGAAGCTTCAGGGTGGCTCCGCAGGGAAGCCGCACCCCCTCCATGCAGGCCTCCAGCTTGCTCAGGAGCCCAGCCTGGCTGGGAGCTGGGTAAGGGACAGCACAGGAGAGCTGGAAGGAAACGAGGGGACACCTACCTCTCTGCTTCCCGGGGTCACAGAGCTCGTCCTCCTGAAAAGGAAGAGACACACATGGCTCTGCAGGCCCCGCCCGGCCTCGGGTGGCGCCTCACCCCAGGCCCGGCTGTGCGCCCGCGAGTCGGGACACATGGCACAGCATCGCTTCTGGGGCCCTCCGAGACACTGAGGACGGCTGTGTTGTCACACACAGGCTTGCACTTCCCTCGCAAGCCACAGATGCACACTCCCAGCTCTGTACCCCCGAATGCCAACAGCAGGTCCGCCGGAGGAACCCCAACCCCAGTATTCTTGATGGAGAGCGGACGTTGGTAAATTAGCTCATTATTTCCTCAGCGTTTTAACACACCAGGCGTGTGTACGAACAGGACCCCAGAATGCCTGAACCAGCTCACGCCTGAAACGGGGAATCTAAGATTGTTAGCAGCACCGAGCACTGTGGACTCCCAGTCTCAAGACCTCAGCCAGCTGAACTAGACGGTGAGTGAGTGTCAGGACTGGGGACACGGGTCAGTGGTAGGAGCACCTGCCTCCATCCACTCCCAGCACTCTTGGGGAAAAACAAAAAGCTGAAAAATGGGCTGACCACCTGGCTGGCCTACATAACAGCCAGAGGAAATGCTCGCACACTGGGCTCTTCAGGCCCAGATCCCCGAGGAACAAAACCCACAGGAAGAGAGCAAAGTGCCTGCCTTCTCCAGCTGGAGGCCTCGGCGGCCTCTCCTAGGAATGACGGCCGCGGCCCCGCCCGCCAGTGTGAGCATCCCGTGCATGTGGCCAGCCTGAGCCTGCACCGCCTCCGCCCTGACAAGAGCACGGGAGTGATGGCGGGCGGAGAATGGAGTGTTCAGAGAGGATGACAACACTACTGTAGCCAGAAAACCATCAGCTACCTATTTACCAATCGGGGCACAAATCTATTCAGGACGTAGCCTGTGCCAGGCACTGGCTTACTCCTACAATCCTAGCTACTCAGGAGACTGAGACGTGAGGATCACAGTTCAAAGCCAGCTTGGGCAGGAAAACCTGCAAGACATTTCTCTCTAATTAAAGAGCAAAAAAATAAAAAAAGGCAGAAGTGGAGCTGAGGCTCAAGTGGTCTCAGAGCGCTAAGCCCTGAGTTCAAGCCCCACTACTGGCACAGAAAGAACAAACAACCCCAGAGGATTTCTAGCAGAGCTTATGCCCCTACTTTGTGAAGAATGAAGAAGAAACATCCCACCGAGACAAAGAGGCTGACTCATAACACACTTACACCCCTGAAGTCTTCATCTCCTGACCGGAAGTCACCAGCTCCATCATCTACCACACACAAAGAAATGGGAAATGTCAGCCCCTGGCTGTGGCCCCAGTTCCCACTGGCAGTTGAGGGATCGAAGCCTGAGAAAAACAGACCAACTCCCCCGGTCTTGGTGGGCCACTGAGTCACAGCACACCCACCCTACACCCTGACCCACATAAAGTACCATTTTCAGAAAAATCTCCTTCGCTGTCAGCGCGGGACAGTTTGGCATCTGGCTCCTCATACATGAAAAATGGCTTCCGCTTCCTGCCCATGCTTTCTGGTCCAAAGCGCTCGAACCCTCTCCTCCTGGGCTAGAGATACAAGCACATCTGGTGTACTGCAGACCCGGGCCCACCAATGCCCCACAAAAAAACGCCACCAGATAGATGACAGACTGGAAACCCAAGGCAGAAAAAAGTCTCTGAGAAGAGATCGAGCAAGCTGAAATTCACAGCAAACATCATGTTCCCAGAAAGAATTCAAACACAAAAGACCATGTGGTGCATGGCTGGTTCCACAGTAAAGGTAGAGAGAGGCCGGTCCGGGGACAGCAAATGGGCAAGCAGGAGGACAAGCCGCGGGAGGGGACAGCAATGGCTGCCAACTCGACTCCAGAGGCTGGAGTTAACGGGAAATGTCTAAAACTGGTTCGTGCGGACAACTGTACAACTCTGTGCAGTGCACTAAGAGTGAAATTATACACTTAAAATCAAGAGGAGGCTGGGAAGGGGGCTCAGTGGTAGAGTGCTCGCCTTGCATGCATGAGGCCCTAGGTTTGATTCCTCAGCATCATATACCCAGAAAAAGCCAGAAGTGGCACTGTGGCTCAAGGGGTAGAGCGCTCGCTCACCTTGAGCTGAAGAGCTGAGGGACAGCACCCAGGCCCAGAGTTCAAGCCCCATGACTGACCCCTCCTTCACCCCCCCCCACAAAAAAGGCAGAGGATCTTACAGTAAACCAACTGTACCTCAGCAAAGCAGTTCAGAAAAGCCAGCGCCCAGGGTCTGCAAGAACTTACCCGATCCTGCATCCGAGCCCGAGGCCGGCCACACCCATAAGGCAGGGTGTTGTCATAACCGCCCACCCCCTGCATGCCCATCATGTTGTAATTGGGGGTCATGGACTGGGAGAAGAGGGAAGAAGGGGGCCTGCTGGGAGAAGGGCCTCCCAGGCCGCGTCCACCCGAGTAGTTCAGTTCACTCCAGGACGGAGGGAGGGGCTCGGAGGAGGCCGAGGGCGGCATGAAGGGGTCACTGCGCAGGAAGCTGCTGCTGCTGGAGCTGCTCCGGTCTTGGAAGCGATCCTGGAAGCGGCCCTGACCCTGGCCCTGACCCTGGCCCTGGCCCTGGCCCCGGCCGCGCACGAAGCCATCGAGGGAGCCCTGCTCTCGGCCTGCATCCCGGCAGTCACCATACTGCCCGGCAAAACCGCCATTGCGGTCAGTCCCCAGCTCATAGTCGTAGCTGTAGTTGGGGCGGTAGCGGCTGTGCTCCGGCAGGCAGGGCCTGGAGTCGTAGGACTCAAAGGTCTGGAATCGGAAGGAGCTAGGAAGGAAGCAGAAGCCATCAGGGGTAGCTGGACACCTAGTCATCCACATGTCTTTCTTCAACACAAAACTGATCGCCCTAGCACTGTGAACAGCCAATCAAAGCACCCCAGATCCCCCCTAAAAGGCTGAGGAAACCTACCAGCTCCCGCCCCCACCGAGACACAATATGAGCCAAGACCCATGCCCTGCAGCCTACAAAGGTCCACGATGCGGTCACCTCCCCCATCTCTAGCACGCCAGGAAGGTGAAGAATAAGGGAGCAGCGAGCCCTCTAAGGGTGGGTGCTGAGTGGGCACTGATGCCCTGGGAAGAACTCAAGGCCCATAATCACCTCTCTCGGTCCTGCATGCCCTCCCCACCGATGGAGCTCCCGCCCCTTCCTCCTTCCTTGGACATCATGTCCAGCCGCTGGTTGATCTTGGCAATGAGCGAGTCGGAATTGTCCGAGCACGGCTCTGGGCCGTAGGATGGCAGGGGCATGGCGGGGCCCCCTGCCGCCAGGCCACCGTCACTGGCTTTGGTGGCCTCCCAGGAGGCTGGGCTGTAGCTGTAGGTCGCTCCCGCGGGGACCGTGGCATTTTGGGCACTGTAATAGTTGTAGTTGTCATAGCCTATGGGAGCAAAGAGGAGTCAAGTGAGACCTCAGCCCCCAAGGCGGGGCTGAGGGGGCAGCGCTGCCCCGGGCACCGGGGTAAGGCCATCCCGAGCACAGGCCCAGGAAGGAAGGCAGCGGGAGGCCAGAGAGAGACTCGGCCTCAGCTCTGATACAGGGTCTCTGGGCCAGACCCTAGGCCCTAACTATTCAAGGTCCTAGGGAACCACAGGAAGACTGGGGATCCCATTACACACCCACAACCCCGCCCCAACAAGCTCCTTTGAAGGCCAGCCAGGCCTTAGACCCCAGGCAGACCCTGGGAAGAACTTACCCTGCCAGCCGGCCACACCACTTCCATAAGTACCTTAGGGAAAACAGAAGCACATGAGAGGTTTACTAGCCGAGCAATGGTGTCCAACAGTCCCCGAAGGACAGGAGTCTCCCACACCACCACAGCAGGCCTGTCCACACAAGACGCCCTTGGGCACGCTCCTTGCCCACAAATCAATGCAAGCCAGCAGCACCAGGGCCTCAGTCCCAGGCCAGCCCACCTCGGCACACAAGGCAGGGGAAGGAGGTGCCCTGGCCCCCACGAAGCTGATCTGAGGAGGAACCAGCCGAGTGGCCAGTCCGGCTCAGACCCTGGGGAGAGCCCTTACAAAGGCTCGCGTTCTCACAGAAGCAAGAGCCCAACAGCGCCAGTCACCACAACAGGACACGAGAAAACAATCATGTCCTCCAACTTAGCGGCACATGGGCATGGGTGGGCTGGAGGCCTCCAGGGACACAGGGCAATGGGCAGAAACGTGACCCTGGACCCTGTGGTGCTAGGGACAGGCTTCAGACTGAAAACAAAGGAAGCCCCTTGTCCCTTGCACAGGGGCTAGTAGAAAGCAAAATATCAATCAAATGTGGAAAAGGAAAAAAAAAAACCTCATTACCCTAGAACAAATTCTGGTCCTCTCACAAGCCGAACTCATGATCCAGCCTCTAGAGTAAAGGAGAGGTAAAGGCCCTGGGCCACCTCTAACCCATTATTTTTTGTACATCCCTCAGGCTAAAAATGTGTTTTCTATATGGACACAGGAAAAAAAAGCCCCAAGAGAGTATCTCAACATACTCAAATCTGACAAGACATTTGTCACTGAAACTGACATACCAAGCCAGGCACCAATGGCTCACACCTGTCATCCTAACTACTCAGGAGGCCGAGATCTGAGGATCAAGGATCAAAGTCATCTGGGGCAGGAAAGTCCATGAGACTCTGATCTCCAATAAACCACCAGAAACCCTGAAGTGGCCCTGATGGCCCTGTGGCTCAGGCGGTAGAGCACTAGCCTTGAACTGAAGGGCTGAAGGGCAGTGCCCAAGCCCAGAGTTCAAGCCCCACAACTGACCAAAAAACAAAACAAAAAAAAAAAAACAATACAAAAGCAAAAACAAAAAAACTGATAAACACCCAAATGACTATAGTTAAGATCCTGGTGCCTAGCCAGGCACCAGTGGCTCACAACTTTTAATCCTAGCTACTCAGGAGGCTGAGATCTATGGATCTCGGTTAAAGCCAGCCCAGGGAAGGAAAGTCCATGAGACTCTTATCTCCAATAAACCACTCAGAAAACCAGAACTGGCACAGTGGCTCAAGTGGTAGAGTGCTTGCCTTGAGCTGAAGACCTGAGGGACAGCGCCCAAGTCCCATGACTGACCAAACAAAAAAGATCGTGGTGCCTGTCAGTCTATCAACTTAGGAGTCAGATCTGGAGGATTCAAGTTCAAAGCCAGCCCAGGCAGAAAAGTCCACAGAACTCCACTTCCAAAATTACTAGAGGAAAGAAAAGGGGAAGAAGGGAGGGACCGAAGTGGGAGAGAGGAAGGAAGGATGGAAGGGAGGAGTGGGGGAGGAGGACGGGGAATTGGACAACAAGGAGCTAGGGAGAAGCATGGCTCAGTAGTAGTAAAGTTCTAGCAGAGCAAACAAAGCTGGTGAGGGCTAGTTTTGGAGTTCGAACCCTGGCACTAGCAAGAAACAGTTTAAAAAAAAAAAAAGCCAGGCTCTGGTGGTTCACACCTGTAATCCTAGCTACCCAGAAGGCTGAGGTCTGAGGATCATGGTTCAAAGCCAGCCCAGGCAGGAAGCTCCATGAGACTCATATCCAATAAACCACTAGAAAAACCGGAAGTGGTGCTGTGGCTCAGGCGGTAAGAGTGCTTGCCTTGAGCTGAAGAGCACAGGGACAGCGCCCAAGCCCAGAGTTCAAGCCCCATAACGGGGGGGTGGGGGGGGGGAGCGTAATTGAGTAATGTATCAGCTTATTAACAAACTGTCACAGCAACGCCAGCTGCCTCTGCACTGCACTGGAGTTGAAGGTGCTGTCCCCTGCACCCCAAGGCCCTGCTGCATGTCTAAGCACACATTTCTCCACTGCTTTGTTTTGTGGTACTGGGGGTTTAAAAGACCTCCAGGGTGAGAACTTGTTAGCCCAGTGCTCTGAGTCATACCCCAGCCCTACACAATACTACTCAGCTATGCCCAAGCCTTTCGCCAGTTCTTACTAATGGAAGAAATGACCAGAAACTCAGTGCACTCCCTGCTGACTTCTGAAAAGCCAAAGCCGTGCTGAAGAGCACAGTATGTCAATTACAGAAAAGCATAAACCATAATTATGCCCTCAGCTGCCAAGAATACTAAAGGACACACAAAAATTACGACATTCAAATTCGAGTGTCCATATTGAAGTCTGGGCATAGCTGTGCCTCCTTCTCCATATTATTTATGGCTGCTTTTGTACAACGGAGACTGGATGGCCTGCAAAATAAAGGGCATTTATTATCTGACCCTTTATAACAAGGACCGCTTGGCAGAGGCCGGCACTGGGGCTGGATGTGCCATGCTGGGGCCTCACCCCCCACATAGGATCCACTTACCCTGGGTGTTGGCAGGTGCTGCGCTCCATGCCCCATAGCCTGTGAAAAGAAGACCCTCTCATCACACTCCACCACGGTGGAGTCCAAGGCACTGTGGAGCCTAGCGGGGCCTCTGCACAGTGCCCCCTTTATGAGAAAGCAGTACACACAGCCCCCAAAATCTACCTCCCCAGCTCACGGCTTCCTCACACTCCGCCCGCCGTGGATCAAAGCAAAACAAAAACAAAACCAAAGACGGTGGGGTGTGGGTGGGTGGGCGTACAGGCTTGGATGATAGCGGACAGTTCCCCTCCCATGTCCGCTGAGAAACCAGCGCAGACTGCTGCTAGAGGTACCCCATAACTGGTCATCAATTTGGGAACCCACCGACAAAAACTGTACCCCTCTGAGCCCTGGGGCCATGGCTTCAGAATGCTTTGCCCCTCCACACGGGTAATGTACACTTCATGCTCTTCATGAAGCCTAGCACAGCTTTAAGCCTGTAATCCTAGCTAACCGACCCGGAGGGGGAGAGCTGAGGATCCCGGGGCTCAGCCAGCCCGGGCAGAAAAACAACTGAGATTCTCATCTCCAATGAGCCACCAAAAAAAAAAAACAAAACAGCCGGAAGTGGAGCTGCGTGACTCAAGTGGGTAAAGCGACCGCCTCGAGTTCAAACCCCAGGACGGCCACAAAAGGGGGAAAAGCCAAAAACATTAACAAAAACAGGCCCTGCTGCGCAAACCGAAGCCAGCCGGGGAAGCGCTTTCCTTACCCGGCCTCTGTCCCTGCGGGCCACTCCAGGGGGCCCCCCGGGGAAAGGAAGGCCCAGCTGGCGTCGGGGTCTAAGTTCATCGAGTCTCCAGGTTTGCCCAGAGCCTCGTCCGAGAGCAGAACCGGCACCCCCCGCGGGGTCGGCCAAGTGACCCGGGACCGCGGGGCCGGCGGGCCGGCGGGCCGGGGGGAGCCAGCAGGCCCCGTGGCGACGGCGGCCGGCCGGCCGGCGCCCCAGGCCACGTGCGCCCCGCGGAGCCCCGCGGAGCCCGGGTCCGACCCAGGGCGGCGGCCCGGAGACGGTGCGCAGGCTCGTCCCGCGGCAGGGGGCCGACCCCGCGTCCCGGACCGGACCCCGGGACCCCGCGCCGAAGCCCCGCCCCCGACGCCATTTTGTGGCGTCTTCCGAAGAGGAAGGCGGGACTGCGAACGCCAGGAACGTTGGGGTCGCCAGGGCCCGGGCGCGCCGGACTCCACGCGCGTTTTGGGACTGAAACGGCCCCAGGCGCCCCCAGAAGCCCACCAGCGTCTGCTCGCCGAGCCTCGCCCGCCCCCGCCGGGGCCAGCGGCCAATCCGCACGCAGCGCTCCGGGAGCGACGGCGCCGAAGCCCAATGGGCGGCCCGCGCGTCCCCGCCACCTCTCCGCGGAGCCAGGCTGCGGGAACTGCGAACTAGCAGTAGGCCCCGACCCACGGTCTCCCACGCGGCTGCGGCTCCCGGCCGGCCGAACCCTCCCGCTCCGCGCCCCGGAGACTACACTAACCTCCGTAACCTTGCTCCATGTCTCCGACGCAGCCCGCCAGCAGACCCTTTTTCTAGCTTTCCTCAGGACGCATGCGCCCCGCGCACCTCCCGCGGCCCGCTACTGGAAGACCAGTTGCTCCCGTCAACCCTCTCGCGCACCGCCATTGGCTGGTCTTTGCGAAGGACCCGCCCCTGCCACCCCACCCAGCCTTCCAGGTCGCTAGGCCGGACGCCCACGGCATCTCGGGAGTTGTGGTCGAGCCGTGGTGCCGCCGAGCGGGCTCGCGGGCCCGCCCAGTGCGCAGGCGCACCGCTGCGCGCTACGCGCTCCCCGCCCGGCCTCGCCGCACCGCGCCGCGCCGCCCACGGACCACACAACGCGGAGCTGGGGCGGGAGAACTTTACTAGGCTCGGCTTCCGGCCTCGGCCGCCCGGGGTCCGGGTTACGGGGCGCCCCCGCCACCCTCCTCGTCGTCTTCCACGTCGAGGCCCGGGATGCCGCGGATCTGGCGCTGCAGCGCCCCGCCCAGCAGGGGCACAGCGCCCTCCTCCTCCTCCTCCTCGGGGGGGGGCGGCGGCGGCGGCGGGGACGCGGCGCCGGGGGCCGGCTCCGGGGGCACCGGGGGCGGCGCCGGCAGGCCCTCCGCCCCCGCCGCGGCCGCGCAGGCGTCGCCGGGAGCCCCCTCGTCCAGGGCGCCGGCCTCGGCCTCGTCCTGCTCCTTCTCCTCCTCCGGGCTGTCGGTGAAGGGGTTCTCGCCCTGCGGGGGGGGGGGCAGCGCTGAGGGGCGGCCCTGGCCGGACCCCGGAGGCTGAGGTCCCAGGACCCCGGCACGAGGCCCGAAGGTCGAAGGTCCGGTCAAACAGAGCTGTGGCTCACGTAGGGACCAGCCCTTCGGCCCAAGCCCGGGTCCGCGCACACGCACAATCACACAGACACACACACACACACACACACACACACACACACGGGTGTCTCGGCCTCACCTTGAGATAGCGCTCGAGCTTCTTGCTGATGAGCTTGTTGTTGAGGATGCTGCGCGCCACCATGAGCGAGGACTTCTTGGACTGCTCCATCATGAGCTGCGGGGGGCGGCGGGGCGGGCGGGCTGGAGAGGCCGGGGCAGCGGGCCAGCCCCCCGCCAGCCCGGCCGCCCTCACCCGCCCCCAGCCCCGCAGCAGAGCCCTGCAGAGCCCGGTCTCAGCCCCCTCCCCTCTGGCACTCTACAAGCATGGACTCCTGACTGGGACGAGCTTTTCTCCGATGCATTGTCCTCCCCACCATTCTCACTAATGTCACTGCTTCAAGACGCCTGTGTCTCTACTCCCGAATCGCAGGAAGCCCATTGACTTACACAGAACTCACCGGCCAGCCCGGCATGGGTGGCTCCTGCCTGTCAGCCTAGCTACTCACGAGACTGAGATCTGAAGGTGGAGCCCTGGCAGACAGACTCTTACCTCCAGTGAACCAACAAAAACCCAGAAGTGGAGCTGTGACCCAAGTGGTAGAGAGCACTGGCCTTGAGTGAAGAGCTCAAGGACAGCACCAGGCCCTTAAGTTCAAGCCCCAGGACCAGCACACACAAAAGGAAGAGGATTTGACAGTCTGCACTCCCCGGCTGAGTCTTGGGGGAGGGGGGGGCCCTCCCTCACTGCGCAGTCTCGGCTGGCCTGGAACTCTGACTGCCCCACTTCAGCTTTTGCGTGCTGGGGTTTTAGAAGTACACCGCCACACCTGGGTTGTCTTGTTTGTAAAGATTTACCCAGCATAGCATAGCATAGCATTTCTTCAGTGTTGGAATCACTTCCCGTTGATGAAAAGGAAGGTGAGGACGAAGCTGTTTTTGCTGGAACCCTGAGCTCCCAAGCAAATGGCTTTCCATGTCTCAAAGGCCGTGCCACTTGCCTCTGCTTTTCCCAGAGAGACATTATTCACACAGTAAAAGTCACAGTGCAGAAAACAGCCAGCATGGCACGCAAGCTGCTGACAAGTGAAGACACAGTCGGAAGACACCCTGATCCTTGGAGAAAGCCCAGCTGGTCTACCCATTATCCTCCTCTTTCTTGGGGCCGAGGTGTACCCAGACAATTGCTTCCAGACTTGCCACACACCAAAAATAAAAACTTTCACAGGTTGGTGCTTTTGAACTCTAACCAAATAGCTTTTCCACTTACTCTGAAATAAAAACAACAACAAAAAAAAACACCAATGCAAAAAAGCAAGTCATGCTTCCTCTATCTGCCCAGACACAATGAGCTCTGCAGGCTGGTAGAGTAACCACACAGCAAGACCAAGGCCGTGAGTTCAAACCCCAAAAAGCAAAGCCAGTGATCTTTCTAGCACCCCGGAGGCGAAGGCAAGAGGATGGCAAGAGTTCCAGGCCAGCTGAGGCCACAGTGAGACCCCATCGCAAAAACAAAGCAGCCAGGGCGCCAATGGCTCCTGCCTACAGTTCTAGCTACTCCAGAGCTGAGACCTAAAGGATCAAGGTTCAAAGCCAGCCCAGGAAGATTGAATCAGCAAAATGCCAGGCTGAAGGCATAGCTCAAGGGGTAGAGTGCCAGCCTAGCAAGGAGAAGGTCCCTGAGTTCAAACTACAGTACTGCAAAACAGATCAGCAACAAAAACAAAATTAAAATCTTTGGAAATGTCCCAAAGAAAACATAGCAAACAGAAAAGTTACTATAAAAGCCAGTAAGAACAGAAATATTTGTATTTGAAACACAATCCTGCCTTCCAGTTCAGTGGGATAAAACTTCCCATGAAGAGTAGGCCCAAGAACACAACCCACCCCCACCCCCAGGCCCCCACGCCCACCCTGGAGCTGAAGCTTCATCCCAGGAGGAAGAGGATGTGCTAATTTCTCATCCAGCTACCAGCTGCTGAAGCTAACCTCTGGGCAAGTACAACTGAGGGATGACAGATCTTTCCTTTTGTCCATACAAAGTCCCCACCACCATTCCTCCCCCCTACCCCCTTCTCCAGGCATAGCATTCTGGGAATAAGAGAGCCCAGACAGCCCACACAAAGGGAGACTATATACAGCCCACACATCTTCCCCTATCTGTCTTCTTTCAGAGAAGAGCATCTCCAGAGCCTGGGTGCAGAGATCCTGTGGGCTTATGACAGTGAGCTAGCACCTAATCCAAAGGGATTGCCTTCATCCCCAAGAAAGACCAGTGACTCAGAACAATGGAGGAGCCAACAGCAGTGGCTCACGCCTATAATCCAAGCTACATAGGAGGCTGAGACCTGAAGGAGCATGATTAAAGCCAGCTGTGGCAGGAGAGTCTATGAGACTCCATCTCCAATTAACCAGCAAAATACTAGACTGGTGGCATGGCTCAAGTGGTAGAGTACCAGAAAGCTGCAGGAGGCCTAGAATTCAAATCGCAATACTGGTGGGTGGGTGGGTGGGCGCACGCACATGTGTGCGCGCGTGCGCACACACGCGCACACGCACGTGCGCGCACACACACACACACACAAAATGGTGGGTATAGAAGGAGCCCAACATTTGTGTGATTCCCATTACACAAAATTACAAATGTAACTTCCATTACAAAAGAAACAGGAGAGAAGTATTTGAAGAAGCTTGGAGTGGTGCTACAAGCCTGCTAATCTTACCTGGCTACTTGGGAGGTGGCGACAGGAGGATCACAGTTCAAGGTAAAGAGTTAGCAAGATGGCTCAGTGGTAGAGCGCTTGCCTTGCATGCACGAGGCCCTGGGTTCATTCCTCAGCAACACATAAGCAGAAAAAGCCAGAAGTGGTGCTGTGGTTCAAATGGTAGAGCACTAGCTAGCCTTGAGCTGAAGAGCTGATGGACAGCACCCAGGCCCAGAGTTCAGGACCCACAATCAACAAAAAATAAAAATAAATAAGCTAGAAGCCCTGTGTTCAAGTTCCAGTTCTTTAAAAAAGAAAAGGTAGCTGGGCGCTGGTGGCTCACGCCTGTCATCCTAGCTACTCAGGAGGCTGAGATCTGAGGACTGAGGCTCAAAGTCAGCCCAGGCAGGAAAGACCATGAGACTCCTATCTCCAATTAACCGCTAGAAAACCAGAAGTGGCGCTGTGGCTCAAGTGGTAGAGCGCTCAGCTTGAGCTGAAGAGCTGAGGGACAGCGCCCAGGTCCAGATTTCAAGCCCCATGACTGACAAAAAAAAAGAAAAGAAAAAAGAAGGTAGTTGAGGGGATGGGGGGGCAGGTAGTTCACACCAATAAATCCTAGCTACTCAGGAAGCTGAGCTCTGAGGATCCTGTTTCAAAGCTAGCCTGTTAAGAAAGTCCATGAAACTCTTACCTCCAATTAAATCACAGAAAAAGCCAGAAGTGGCACTGAAGTTCAAGTGAGAGAGTGCTGCCCTTGAGCAAAAGGAGCTCAGGGACAGTGCCCAGGCCCTGAGTTCAAGTGTCAGGACTGGCAAAAAGGAAAAAAACAAAACAAAACAAAACCAAAGGTGTGGGCATGGTAGTTCACACCTGCAGTCCCAGCCACACAAGAGATTTAGGAAGGATTGTGGACTGAGGCCAACTTGGTGTAAGACCCTATCTGAAAAATAAACCAAAAGCAAAAGGATTGGGGACATGGCCCAAGTAGCATAAACAAGGCTCTGAATTCAATCCCAAGAACCAAGAAAAATGAGAGAAGGAGGGAAGGAGGGAGGGAGTGGGTGGCAGATTGGAGGCTGGGGCTGCAGGTGGGTGACAGCTAAACAGGGTACAGATTTCTTTCTAAGGTCATTCTTCTTAGGACTCAGAGGATGGCTGCAAAACTCTTATCAACTAAAAAACACAAGAGTGTGTCCATCTTGAAATGGGACAATTATAGAGTACTATTATATCTCAGTAAAGCTGTTGCTAATACAGTGACTAGAAGCTTTATTCATTTTTAGACTGATAGTTTTTAAGCTGTAGTTAAAAAAAACCCTCTGTAAACGAACTACTGCAGATGCTTCTGGGTATTTCCATCACGGTAGTTCTAACTGCGTGTGAGCCTCCTTGCTCCTTCCCTCTCTGATCGATTTCTTTGGCTGATGGCCAAGCCACTCTTTGCCCAGACCTGAGCCGGGCTCTCTCCCATCCCCGTCCAGTCCTTCGCTCCCTCTTCACAGTGACCTCCAGGCCAGCACTGGCATCACTCCCACGTTCCTCTTGCTCACTCCATTTTGTTAGCATGAGACGGAGCCTCACTATGTGGCTCAGGCAGGCCTCAAACTCCAGCTCCTCCTGCCTCAACTTCCCAAGTGCTGGGATTTCAGGAATGCTGCACCACGCCTGGCTCTCCTCCACAATGTTAGCAGCGCCAATTCCACTCTGATACCAGAGCCAGACCCCAGCACCAGGCCACATCCACAGTTCCTGGCCCACGCCAGCACGCCTCCCCTCCATTCCCAGCAGTGGCCTACCTCCCTCCGCAGGCGCCGGAGGCCCTAGTGTGACATCGACACCCGCCAGCAGCAGCCGCGCTGCAAGCCCCACAGTGGCAAACCCATCCAGCCACTGGCTTCTAAGCACAGGGCACACTGATCTGATCTTTAAGTCAGTCCAGCTCCCCGTCTCTTTAGCCTGGCAGAGCCCTCTCTCTGAAGTTACCCTGGCTGCACTGGCTCCCACAGGAGGGGAGGGAAGGGGGAGGACCCTGCAGCCACTCACCCTGCGGTTCCGGTTGTGATCCATGGTCTTGAGGTGCTTCTGGATGATCCCGAACTGCATGGGGATGAAGAGATCGCAGGCCGCGCAGTGGGCGGCCTCCACTTTCCTCACAAAGTGCTCCATGGCGATCTCTGGAGGGAGGAGCAAGAGGAGGGGGAGTCAGCCCTCCTCCCAGGCGCCACACACACCCAAGTTTAGGAAAAAGAAACCAATCAGACCAAAGCTGGACACCAGTGGCTCAAAATTATCATCTTAGCTACTCAGGAGGCTGAGAAGATTGAGGATCAAAGCCAGTCTGGGCAGGAAAAATCCATGAGTCTCTTATCTTCAATTAACCACCAAAGAGCCCGAAGTAGAGCTGTGGCTCTACACAAGTGGTAGAACACTAGCCTTGAGTGAAAAAACTAAGGGGCTGAAGGCTGGTGGCTCACACCTGTCATCCTAGCTACTCAGGAGGCTCAGATTTGAGGATAGCACATGGTTTGAAGCCAACCCAGGCAGGAAAGTCCATGAGACCCTTATCTCCAATAAGCCAACAAAAAAACAGAAATGAAGCTATGGCTGAAGGGGTGGAGCACTAACCCTGAGCAAGAAAGTTCAGGGACAGTGCCCAGGCCCTAAGTTCAAGCCCTAGGATCAGGCCCTGTGTTCAAGTCCTGGGATCTGCATAGATTTGCACAGGTGCATTAGACCAGTCCTTCAGCTCACCCTGCCCCTTCTACTCCGACCTGTGGCCGGGAACAGGAGGCGTGCCAGAGCCCTCCGCAGAGCAGCAGAGCAGCAGAGGAGCAGAGCAGGGTGGGCAGCGGCGGCCCTGCCTGACGCCAGCTGGGAACCGCCTCACCTTGGGTCAGGTCCTGGTCCCGATAGATCTGTTGGATCAGACCATCAAGATCCTCCACGGTTTTTCGGAGCTCCTCTGTCTTCTTGGTTTTGTTGGTGACGTACTCCTGCAGGGGACACACAAGGTCACGCACTGCCCTGCGTCCCCAGGGCCCTGGAGCGATGGACCCACCGACCACAGCCACGACTCACCTGCAGGAAGTCAGCCGTCTGCTTGGGCAGCTTGGTGCCCACATACTTAAAGTGCTCCTTGTGGAACTTGCTGTCCAGGTGGCTGGCCATCTCATCCTCGTAGAAGGTCCGGTATTTGCAAAGAGAGCACACGAACTGGATCCTGCCACGGGAGGGAGACGGGAGGCTGTGGCGACACAGGGTCTCAGGGGACGGCGCCGTCGCTTCACCCAACCCAACTGCAGGCCTGAAACACAGGCCTGCTCCTGGACCTCTGGGTGACAGTAGTCCCAGCTGGGACCTGGAGGGTGGGGAGCAGAAAGGGCCGGAGGCTGCGGTTACGGCAATGGAGGGGGGCAGGGGAGGAGCTCTTGCTCTTGCTTCCCACGGGCAGGAGGCCGAAGCCCCAGGCAGCAGCAGCTGCAACAGGCCAAGGAGTCGCTGGAAGGTTGCTGGAGGGTCTCTACTGAGGCCGAGCTTGCGCACTTGGCCCAGCTCAGGGGGGGGCCAGAAGGAAGGAAGGAAGGAAGGAAGGATGGAGGCCCTGGCGTGCAGAGTGAAGAACGCAGTCCCGAGGCAGGGCCCGAATAGGTGCTGCCATCTTCCTTTCTCGGGTCTGTGGGACTCAAAGGCCCAGCCCATCCTCTGCTCGGAACGCTTGGGGGGTGGTGTCGGGAGGGACGGGAGACGAGCAGGCCTGGGCACCTGCCGCCTCATCTTCCTCTTCCAAGAAGAGACCAGTCTGAGCTGGCAGGAAGGCGCCGGCCCGGCCTGCCAGGGGGCAGCCTGGAGTGAGCGGGCGAGGTGCTCTCGTCTGGGCCTGGTGTCCACAGCAGAAGCCCGGGGTCTAGGGCCTGGGCTGGAGCAGGCCGCCATGACAAGGGGCGGAGGAGGCCAGCTGCCACCGCCACCGAGGCCTCGGGACGGGTCCCTACCTCTGCCGGACGTCCTTATCTGGGCCACGGGGTCAGCTTTGTCTGAAGAGCCCAGGGGCCGGGCGCCGGCGAGGCTGAGGAAGGTCCAACAAGAGCAAGAGTCTGAGGCGGAGGAGGAGGAGGAGGAAGAGGAAGAGGAGGCAATCGCCAGTGCGGGAGCCCTGAGGGCAGACAGACCCGACACCAAGGCGCACGGAGGGCTCGCTCGGCCGCAGACGGCCCGGCTGGCAGCGCGCGCGCGGCAGGCCCAAGGCGCCGCAGCCCACAGCTGCTGCTGCCATCTCTCCTGGGCACGGCGGCGGCCTCCCGGCAGCTAAAGTTGGGGTGACACAGGCGCCTTGGACCTTGAGTCTCTGACGAGCTGGCCCCCTCCCTCGGGGGCATCAGGCCCCCCGTGAGTGACCGAGCGCCGTAGCTTCTGGGCAAGGGTGCCGAGCCGTGTCGGGTTTCGGGCCACAGATACCAGCAGTCGCAAGGCGGCCAGAGGGGCAGGGGACGAGGTAGGCCTGGGGAGCAGGGCCTGGTGGGAAGCAGGGTCCATGCAGCCCCCAGCAGGGCTGAGCAGCTAAGAGAGGCTGGCCGAGAGAGGCTGGCCAAGAGAGGCTGGCCGAGAGAGGCCAGAGGGCGGCGCGATGGCAGAGCGATGGCCCTGCTGTGCTGAGCGCAGCCCGGGAGCGACACAGAGCCACAGGGACGGGGCGGCTGGTTACCTTTCCACCATGCGGTCACGCTGCCGCTTCTTCTGCTTGTCCTGGCTCTTCTTGGCAGCCTGTAGCTTGCGCTTGGCCTGGCTGCTCTCGTCCTGGCTGGTCAGGGCTCCTGTGGGAACAGAAGGGCGCCGTCACCAGCGCGGCTCTGCCAGCTCAGGATGGGCCCTGCGGCCTCTGGCTGCTTCACCCGCCGCCGTCCACTCCAAGGGTCCATCTGAGAGCAGCTGTCCACGCAAGGCCGCAGGCCACGAGCAGGGCTGGGTACCCTGCACTGGGCAAGAAGTGGGTTTGGCCTAGGCCCCAGAGATGGGGGGGGTTACACACTGAGCCCTCCGCTCTCCAGGACACCCTCACTCTCTGCAGAGTGGGCTCTGGGGGAGGGGGGCCTGGAAGGCAAAGACGAGGCCACCTTGCTAGGGACACTGGCACGTGTGGCGGGATGCAGGGAGGCCGCACACGTGGCCCTGCCCACCCCCCACCGGGCACCGCGGCAACAGTGGGCTGAGGCTGGATTTACTGTTAGGTACCTGCTGGCGCTCATCACTCAGGTGGGGGGACACGGACTCCCAACAGGGGCTGGAGAGGCGCTAAGGGAGAGGACACGCAAACCAGAGCCGTAAAAACTGCACCAAGGGTCCCAGCTCGGACACCAGCCACTGAGGACTCGGAAGTGGGTGTTACTGAGGGACCAAGGGGCAGGGGGGGAGTGCCTGGGGTCCCCCACGCTTTTGCCTGCAGCCCCCACCTGAAGGTACACAAAGGTGCTGGGCAGGACTGCCACCATCCACACCCTCTGCCTGAGATGTGGGGAGCAGAGCGGGGGGAGGAGCAGGGAAGGAAGAGCCCCTGCCAGCACACACCCCGTCCCACAGGGATGTCCCCAGCAGGCCACACAGCGCTTCAACCCGGCCCTTGGCTGGCTCCCGCCCACCCAGTACTTAGGCCCAGCACCCAGGAAGCCCCACAAGACTCACCCTTCTCTGAATCATCCTTGCCATCTTCTCTCCCGTCCTCTTTTCCCTCCTCGTCCTCTCCTTCCTAACACACAATGTGATAGTCCCACTTTAAAAGGTGGACAGTTGACGATGAGGTCTCTAAAAGACAGCCCAGGCCCGCATGCCTCCCTCCTCCCAGGACCCAGCGTGCAGGGGCTCACGGTCCCGTTTCCCCCAAGGGACGCAGGCCCCTGGTGAGTGGTCTGCCCCCCTCCTGGTACTGCCCCCTCCCCCCACCCCGCCACCCAAGCCAAGGCACCCTGAGCCCCGGGCGAGGGCACTGCCCTCCTGGGCCCCACCGCAGGGAGCAGGGAGGGAGGCCAGGGGCCACTTACTCGAGAGCCTTTCTCCATGGGCTCGGTGCCTTCCGTGCCCTCGGCGGCCTCCCCCTCGGTGCCCTCGTCTGTAAAGGCAGAGGAGCCGGCTCAGGGCGGAGTCCCGGGGGTGGGGGGCGGGGCAGGCGGGGGGGGGACGGGGCAGGCGGGGGGGACGGGGCAGGCGGGGGGGGGGGGGGGACGGGGCAGGCGGGGCCCTCCGCTCTCACCGTTCTCCGAATCGCTGTTGTCGGAGCAGTCCGTCCTGGTGGCCTTGCTGTCCGGCTCCTCAGGACTGCCACCCTGCTTTCTCTTCTTCTTTTTGGTCTGGACCACGAGGAGGACGGGCGGTCAGGAGGGGTGGCCGTGCGCGCGGCCCGCAGGGCCACGGGGGGGGGGGGGGGGCTGTGCCCCGCCCACCGGAGGCCCCGCCCACCGGAGGCCCCGCCCACCGGAGGCCCCGCCCACCGGAGGCCCCGCCCACCCGGAAGCCGGCCTTGGCCGTCGCCCCGCCCACCCGGAAGCAGGCCTCGGCCATCGCCTCACCCACCTAGAAGTCAGCCTTTGCCCAGTGCCCGGCCCTCCCGGAAGTCAGCCCTGGCGCGCCGCCTCACGCACCCGGAAGTCGGCCGTGGTCCAGGTCTTCCAGGTCCGCCTCATCTGCTTCATGCCATTGCCAAAGCCAAAGCCAAAGCGGGCGCCGCCCGGGAAGGCGCCCCCGCCGCGCATGCCCTGGAACATGCCGTACTCGGGGATGATGTTCTGGGAGAAGAGGGAGGGCAGCCGGGAGGCACCTGGCATGCACTGGCCCCGGGCCCCCATGGGGTCTTCCCACATGCGCCCATAGCCCGAGGCCATCGGCCGGCCGCTCCGGGCATCCCGGGCCCAGCCCTGAGCCCTCGGACCGAAGGAGTCGCCGCCACGCATGCGGAACTGGTCGCGGTAGGCGTCATACTGGCCCTCATAGGCCATTTCCATCTCAGGGTCGAGGTCGCCATAGTCATAGCCCGACCGGTAGAGGTCGCGCTCACCCAGGACGGCCCTCGTGTCACAGGCCTCATAGGAGTCATATCTGCAGAGGGAGGGGGGCCGTCAGCCAGAGGCCAGCCAGAGGCCAGCCAGAGGCCAGCCGACCGCTTCTGCCCTCTGCTCCCCTCCCAGACCTGGGGCAGTAAGCCCGGCTCCAGCACCACCCCCGCCCTGCAGTGCCAAGGTGCAGCATCCAGAATCAAGGAGGACCTCTCATAGGAGACCCACTGCCCCAAGCTTGAACACAGCCTTGCACCAGCCAGGGCCTGACCAAGGACCCAGCCTGGCAGGGAGACACTACTCCTGCCAGTTTCTGGGGGAAACAAGGCCATCCCACAGCCAGTCACAGTGCCCAGAGCTGCTCTTCAAGTAGAGACAAGTACCCAGCACAAGGAACACTTAGCCATGGTGGTAGATAAAACCCACAGGAGGCCTGGCACCGGTGGCTCAAGCCTGTAATCCACGGAGGCTGGGATCTGAGGATCACAGTTCAAAGCCAGCCTGGGCAGGAAAGTCCTTCAGACCCTTATCTCCAAATAACTATTAGAAAACCGGAAGTGGTCCTATGGCTCAAGTGGTAGAAAACGTGCCTTGAGCTAAAGAGCTGAGGGACAGCGCCCAGGCCAAGAGTTCAAGCCCTACAACTGACAAAAAAAAAGGAACAATGCTATCCTCATCCCTCATGACTACAGGAACCCCCCAAAAAGCACTGTGAGAACAAAGTTTATAAACCCTATATTCAGCTGCAGTGTAGGCCCACACCTAGGCTCTCAGCTAATCTCAAACAGGACAGCTGCCTGAGCAACAGAGCTAGGCCCTGTCTTAAAAAACTGGACCAGGATCTGGGGGTTCATGTCTACAATCTGAGGATTGAGGTTAGAAGCTAGTGCAGGCTAGTCCATGGGAGTCTCATCTCTAATTAACTACCAAAAAGCCAGAAAAGGAGCTGCGGTTCAAATGGTAGAGCACCAGCCTTGAGGTAAAAAAAAAAAAAAAAAAAAAAAAAGCAAAAAAGACAGTATCCAAGCCCCAAATTTAATACATACACATACAGACACACACAGATACACAGAACCATGATCCTCCCTATTCCTGCCTCCTAAGTAGCTGGGATTAGAGCTGTGAGCCACCCACTCCCATTAATAAGGCCCTTGAATGTGGCTAGCAGATGCCACATCGGTCCCACCCTTTGTGTGGAACAGCCCAACCTGCCAAGGTTGGTTCCACCCCTACACCAGTGCCAATCTGTCCTGCCCTCTCTGGGAAGCGAGGGGTATCTGGACACATTGCTTCTGGGGAGCCATGCTGTGTGTGCTGAGAAGCCAGCCACGGGGCATGGATAACAGGTCTGAGGACCTCAGTGGGAGCATGGGGTGCTGAGAGGCCCAGAAGCAGACACAGTGCTCAGGGCTGAGTGAGCACCACCAGGCCGGATCCACCCTGGCACCAGCCCCCCCCCACCCACCCCACCCCACCCCCGCCGCCCCGAAGTGGCCTCCACTCACTCACCTTTCCCCACCAGAGCCGTACATGCTTCCTTGCATCACGTCAGTCTCCAAGTGCGGCACCACATCTAAGCGCTGGTTAATTCTGGATAAAACGGAATCGGCACTGGCGCCACCCGAGGCACCGGGGTTGGCATTTGTGTCAGAGCTGGGCATTTCCCAGGAGTGGGAAGTGGCCATACCATACCCATAGTTAGTGGCGTTATCCTGGCCATAGCCATAGCCATAGCCATAGTTCTCGTAGCCTGCATGAGGAAAGGCACACGGAGTTACACAGACAAAGAAATACGTGTCTTTTGTCACTAGACAAACTGGGGGACTCGAGCTACCCAAAGAGGAGTAAGCATCTCCCCAACAGGGACACCCAGAGCCCCCAGCCATGCCAGGCAGTGGCAGACAAGAGGAGAGCAGGCATGGGGATACTTGCCTCTGTTTGTCCCAGAGTTCCAAGTTCCATATCCTACAAAAAGTAGAAAGGCAACAGCTCGACCCACAATTTCCTCTCAGTACCACGGGAGATTCACTGAGCTTCCTCTCAGTACCTAATCCATGGCCTACGGCCTCCTGACCTTCCCATAACTAAGATGTCACTCACAGTCGGCAGCAGTGGCTCATGCCTATAATCCCAGCTACACAAGAAGCTGAGCTCTTAGGATCAGTGTTCAAAGGCAGCCACCAACAGGAAAGTCCATGAGAGTCTGATCTCCAATTAACCACAACAAAAGCCAAAAGTGGTTCTGTGACTCAAGTGCTAGAGCGCTAGTGTTGAGCAAAAACAGCTCAAGGACAGTACCTTGACCCATTAAAAAAAAGCAGAAATAGAGCTGTGGCTCAAGTGGTAGAGTGCCAATCTTCAGTGAAAAAGTCAAGCCAGAGCATAATGGTCTGGCACATGCTCACAAAAAAAGATGCCCCCACATGGAATGTCACCACCACACATTCACAGCAGGCCACCGATCCGGTGACCAGCTCTGAGCAGCTGGTATTTAAGGAGTTCCTACATTCCCCCTTTGAAGAGCTTCAGTTACAAGATGACCTGCCCACCCCTGGCTAAACAGTAGTGGAATGAAGAGGAAAATGGCTAACAGTATGTGTTTCAATGATGGAGGCACGCGTGCGTGCACGCACGCACGCACACGCACGCGCGCACGCGCGCACACACACACACACACACACACACACACACACACACACACAGCCTTTATAGAACAACCCTGGCAGAGTCTATGTCCACACTGAAATCATGGCATCAATTCTCTCTCCTGAACCAGGTGAAGCAGAGAAAGGACCATGGGGTCCTCCAAATGTCTGCCTCCACAGAGAAAGCCAACGAGGCTTTGAAGTGCCCGCTATGCTGTGCAGCGCGATGTCATAGAAGGATCTGGAGCAGAAAGTAAACACAGGCTGGCTTTGATCACCACACACTGGAAAAGCTCCTTGCTTCCGCAGAATAAGGCTGCTGAGAACCAACAAGGTGCTGCCCAAGTGGAAAGTGCACCGCAGACATGACACAGGTCCTCCCCAGAGGACCACGTGGGGATAAAGGACCCCTTTCTCCCAGGATTTCTGGTGAGACTCCTGGTTGCTTCCAATGCCACACCATCTCTGCTCTGCAGACACATGCACGATACGCTCGCCTCTGGGCATGGGACCAAAGTCAGTGAGAACCAGAGGAGAAAAGCAGTGCAACACGGGCTTGGAAGCACACACCTGCAATCCCAGCTACTCAGCAGGCTGAGAGCTGAAATCAGGGTTTGAACTCAGCCTGGGCTGAGAATCCCATGAGACTCTTTATCTCCAAAAAGCTGACAATAGAAGTGTGGTTTAGGTGGTAGAACACCAAGTCTCATTACTGACTCACACGCACACACACACACAATCAGAACCCCCCCCCCCACAGGAACAACTATCCAGACCCCAGGCTCACAGCCTCACAGCCTTGTGCACACCAGGAATGGTGCACACTGGGATCCAGAAGAGAGACAGGACTGGACAGGACGGTGAAGGCAGACTCTTCAGGTGCTGCTTGTGGGGCTGGTTCCTCGTCACCCCAGCTTCCACAGCAGGCTGGGCAAGCACGGGAAGGAAGGGTGGGCATGGACCCTCAACAGCACTTGATGAGTCAAGATCAGGCAGGCGGCTCCTGTGCCAGGGGTGCCCCCAGCAGTCAGGACTCCCTGGCTGGCAAGCCCTGAGTCCCTGAGACACTCTCTAGCTGAGAGCACCACCCCCCAGGGAGGAAGGCCTTTCTAGGCTGGCATTTTGGACTCCAAGAAACCTGCCTCTTCTGAAAGGACATCAAGTCACTTCTGTCTCCTAGAGGAAATGAGGTCATGGTTGGCAAGAGGAATTTTAAGAACAGAGTTGTTTAAAGGAAAGGAAAAAGCCAGGCGCTAGAGGTCACGCCTGTAATCCCAGCTACTCAGGAGGCTAAGAACTGAGGATCACAGTTCAAAGATAAAAGAAGCCAGAAATAAAGCTGTGGCTCCAAGGGGGCAGAGTGCTAGCCTTGAGCAAAAAGCTCAGGGACAGCGCCATGGCGCCCAGGCTCTGTGCTCTAGCTCCAGAACGGCATCAAAAAAATAAATAAAAAGAGGGCTGGGAAGGTGGCTTCACGATAGAGCGCTTGCCTTGCATGCATGAGGACCTGGATTCGATTCCTTAGCACCACATAAGCAGAAAAGGCCAGAAGTGGCGCTGTGGTTCAAGTAGTAGAATGCTCACCCTGTGCTGAAGAGCTGAGGGACAGTGCCCAGGCCCAGAATTCAAGCCTCACAACCGACAATAAGTTAATTAATTAATTAATAGAAAGACAATGGCAGATCATCACAATAAGCAATCATTATAGACCAAAAATATAATTTAAGGGTAAAATTTAAGGATAATGGCCTACCTGCTGAGAAAGACATGGGCATTAAACAATTAATAGGCCTTGTGCAGCAGGAAGAAATGCTTAAACCAGCAAAATAAAGCAGGGCACACAATCCTATCCACCTATAAATTAGTCAACAGCATAAAACAGGTAGGCTAACAGATTAAATATTAAAATGGTCAGATCTAGGCTGGCCCATTTTTTTTAATGTATATAAATACTGTTACCTTGTACTGTCAGCCAGAAGGGAAAATGAAACATTAAAACATCCCGATTTTCAAAAAGAAAATGGTCTACATTAATATATATATACATATGGGGCTGGAAAGGTGGCTCAGTAGTAGAGCGCTTGTCTTGCATGCCTGAGGCCCTGGGTTCGATTCCTCGGCACCACATAAGCAAAAAGAAAAAAGCTGGAAGTGGCGCTGTGGCTCAAGTGGTAGAGCGCTAGCCTTGAGCTGAAGAGCTGAGGGACAGCACCCAGGCCCAGAGTTCAGGCCCCATGACCAGACCCAAAAAAAAAAAATGTATATATACAGACAGACAGACAGACAGACACATGCACACACATGCACACACACACACACACACACACACACACACACACACACGTGTACATATGTATCACCAGGTGCCAGTGGCTCACACCTGTAATCCTAACTTCTCAGGAGGCTGAGTTCTGAAGATCATGGTTTGAACCCATCCTGAACAGGAAAACTGAAGATTCTTATCTCTAATCACCAAAAGGCCAGAAGTGGAGCTATGGCTCATGTGCTCAGGACAGCACCCAGCCCCTGAGTTCAAGCCCCAGGACTGGCACTCAAAGAAAAAAGGGCCGAAGGAGCTAGTCTTGAGGGATAGAAAGCATTATCGTGGCTGGTCCGGGGAAGCCCTAGCTATTCAAATGAGCCACCACACCATTTTATGAACATTCATGGTTAGTAAAAGCAAGACAAAATGATAGGAGTACTGCAGGAGATCTAGAAGGCAGATCTCCCTCCCCCGCCAGGGCCCCCACTTACCATAATCACAGGTGGGCTGAGCACTGGTGTCTGAGTATGTTGACTGCAAAGTAGTTTCAGATCCCTGGACAAAGCCTAAACATAGGCACAAGTGGTTAATCTCCCCAAGCAAGCCACCGGAAAATGACTAAGACTCCCTTTGTATGTAACTGGCCAGCAGGCGCTCCCTCAGCTGGCAAACTACCCAGGGTCTTCTAGATCAATCCAACATTTGAATTAGATCTCTACTACATACTTACCAATGGGCAGATGGGCAACATTTACCTTGTTACACCAGAAGAGCTCAATTTGTGTAGGTGTGTGTGTGCGCGTGTGTGTGTGCGCATGTGTGTGCGTGTGCCTGTGTGCGTGCATGCGTGTGCATGCGTGCGTGTGTGTGTGTGTGTGTGTGTGTGTGTGTGTGTGTGTGTGTGTGTGTGTTGGTTTTGTGGATCATACTCCAGGGTTTGAACTCAGGCCCTGGGCACTGTCCCTGAGCTTTTCTGCTCAAGACCGGCACTCTACCACTTGAACCACAGCTTTACCTTCAGCTTTATGCTGGTTAACTGGGGATAAAGAGTTTCACAGACTTTTCTGCCTGAGTTGGCTTGGAACTGTTATCCTCAGATCTCAGCCTCCTGAGTAGCTGAGTTTACCGGCTGAGCCACAGGCACTCAGTTTGATTCCACTTTAATTCCACCTCCACAACACATTTACATTGACAAGGAAGGCTATGATTTAAGTTGTTACACTGGAGTGGCTAAATGATTTTGGAGGGGGATGGAGTAAGTGAATATACAAATCACTGTCAGACCCAGAAAATGGTGGCTCACGCCTGTCATCCTAGATACTCAGGAGGCTGAGATCTGAGGATTGATGTTCAAAGCCAGGCCCAGCAGGGAAGTCTGTGAGATTCTTATTTCCAATAAACCACCAGAAAACTGTAAGTGGAGCTGTGGCGCATAGTGATAGAGCGCTCACCTTGAGCTCAGCCCCAGGACCAGCATCCAGACCCAGTACAAATAAGCCCCACAATAGCTGAAAAACAGCCAGAGAAGTTACTTTCAATTGAAACAAAGATAAAGGTGCATTTTGAAACAATGTTAACACAGATAATACTCTACATCCCCTAGTATCAACCCAAACAGAAACTCTATCACATAGTTTCCCATTAAAAGGAGGGTTGTTCTGTTGTGTTTTGTTGTGTTTTGTTGTGTTTTGTTTTGTTTTGGGGGGTTGCTCTTGTTTTTTGTTCTAGGGATTGAACCCAGGACCTTGCACAAGCAAGGCAAGCATGCCACCACTAAGCTACATTCAGTTATTTCTTAAACGTAATTTTTGGGCTGGGATGTTTATATGGAGATAAGAAGTAGTATACCATATGGCTTCAATCTGAAATGTAAAGTGCTCCTTCAAGCTATGAAAGCTACGTGTGCAAGGTATACGTAAAACATTTGGATTTCACCAGGCACCGGTGGCTCATGCCTGTCATCCTAGCTGCTCAGCAGGCTGAGAACTGAGGATCTCTGTTCAAAGCTAGCCCAGAGCCGGGCACTGGTGGCTCATGCCTGTAATCCTAGCTACTCAGGAGGCTGAGATTTGAGGATCACAGTTCAAAGCCAGCCCGGGCAGGAAAGACTGTGAGACTCCTATCTCCAATAACCACCAGAAAACCGGAAGTGGCACTGTAGCTCAAGTGGTACAGCGCTCGCCTTGAGCTGAAGAGCTGAGGGACAGCGCCCAGGCCCAGAGTTCAAGCCCCACGACCGACAAAAAAAAAAAAAAAAGCTAGCCCAGGCAGAAAAGTCCCAGTGAGACTCATGTCTCCAATTAACCACTCAAAACCCTAAGTGGTGCTGTGGCTCAAGTGGTAGAGTCTAGCCTTGAGCAAAAAGAGGCTCAGGGACAGCGCCCAGGTCCTGAGTGCAAGCCCCGCAACCAACAAAAAAGAAACGAATTTGGATTTCATGCGTAAAGATGGGTCTCACTCCCAGGGCCATCTCATTAGTTATACATAAATACTGAAGAAAAAAACTAACTTGGAAATCTGAGTCCTAAGCAATGGGATGAGGGATCACAACCTGCAGATATCTAAGATGCTGTCTCTCTTCTGTCAACCTGCTTTTCCACTTAGATAAACCTCTTTCAAGTATGGAAAATTTGGACCTCTAAGAGTGCTTATAGGCTGTGTACCAACCAGTGGCTCACATCTGTAATCGTAGCTACTAAGGAGGCTGAGATAGGAGGATCCCATTTGGAAAGCCAGCCCTGGCAGGAAAGTCTGTGAGACTCTTATCTCCAATTAATCACCAAGAAAAGCCAGAAGTGGAGCTGTGGCTCAAGTGGTAGAGTACTAACCTAGAACACAAAAACTCAAGGACAACACATAGGCCCTGAGTACAAGACTCAGGACCAGCTCAAAAACTAAAATGAAATAAAAAAAGAAAGTCTGCTTAAAATAGACTAACACCAAAGTCTAAGATCTAATGTAGGGGTGTGGAGAGAGGGGTGTGGGGTATGGCTTAGAGCTTGAACTCAATTACTTGCTGTCTTTGAGCTTATTGTGCTCGAGGATGGTGCTCTACCACTTGACTGCAGCTCCATTTCTGGCTTTTGGCTGGTTAATTGGAGATGAGTCTTGTGGACTTTTCTGCCCAGGCTGGCTTCAAACCATGATCCTCACATCCCAGTCTCCTGAGTAGCTAGGATGACAGGTGTGAACCATCCACACCCAGTAGAAGCCCAAGATTTTATTGTTGGTGGTGGTGGTGGTCATGGGGTTTGAACTCTGGCCTGGGCGCTGTCCCTTAGCTCTTCAGCTCAAGGCTAGCGCTCTACCTCTTGAGCCACAGCACCACTTCTGGCTTTTTCTGTTTATGTGATGCTGAGGAATTGAACCCAGGGCCTCATGCATGCAAGGCAAGCACTCCACCACTAAGCCACCTTCCCGGCCCAACCCTGAGATTTTAAAATACTTTTTAAAATGATTTTGCCTTTGGCACTGAATTCCGACAGAGAGGCAAAATCTGCCACTTTCCACTAGTAGTACCTTGACCTGAAAATTAAGCTTACCCTGAAAATTAAAGCCCAGACCCTCCAATAGGTTCTTTACAACAAAAACAATTAGCACCCGTTCGGGTGGGCATTCTCATATTTGCTGGCCAGCTAACTTCATCTCATAAGATACAGCAAAAGCCAGCACCATAGGCCTGCCTGCAATCCTCGCCATTCAGGAGGCGGTACAGCAGCTTCACAGGGAGCCTCCCATACCTGGGGGGAGGGGGAAGAGGAGAGAACACCAGCAAATCTACTGAAGCTCAGAATCCAATGGCTCTCTCTATTCCGTCCCTCCTGTATTAATATCCAGTTCCACAACAACTCCTGGGCCAGGTCTTTCTTCTCCCCTTTGCGGCTATTTTGAATAAATTCTTATCTGATTCATAAAGTGTCTTATGCTTGGTTCTATTTTCCAGCCTGATCTGCTCTAGGTGAAAAAAACAAACCCTGGTTGGTTCAATAAAGGGTCAAGACCATGGACCCGATTCTGCAGTGCAGCCCCTCCCCTCGAGAGAGCCTCCGTCCATTTGGGTTTTTTGTGGGGGTTTTTGTGCCAGTACTGGGACTTGAACTCAGGATCGAGGCACTTGTTGCTTAGCTCTTTCTCCCAAGACTGGTGTTCCACTTCTGGCTTTTTGGTGATTAACTGGCAATATGAGTCTCATGGACTTTCCTGCCTGGGCTGGCTTTGAACTGCGATCCTCAGATCTCAGCCTCCTGAGTAGCTGGGATGACAGGCGTGAACTGCCAGTCCCAGGCTTTTATCATTGTTTTTGCTCAAAAATGCAAAAACAGCAAAACACGCCTGTCATCCCAGCTCCTCAGGAGGCTGAGATCTGAGGATCGCGGTTCAAAGCCAGCCCGGGCAGGAAAGTCCGGGAGACTCTTATCTCCAATAAACGACCAGAAAACCTGGAAGTGGTGCTGTGGCTCAAGTGGTAGAGTGCTCACCTTGAGCTGAAGAGCTTAAGGAAAGCACCCAGGCCCAGAGTTCAAGCCTCATGACCGACCCACACACACCAAAAAAAAAAAAAAAAAAAAGCAAAACCATCTCTAGTTTTCTTCTTTCTTTCCTTTTTCTTTGAAGGAACAATAGGATCATTGGAAGTGGATCAGGTGGCCTCCAACCCTGACCATCTGAGCCAGGACAAAGGTGCTGGTCAGCCTGAGATGGCTGGGATGACACTTCTCCTCTGAGTACTACAGCAACCAGGTAGCCACTGAGCTGGGGGGGGGGGGGGGGAGGGTGGCATGCGATGTTTGGCATTAGTCTGGGGGAAACCAGCCATGTTGCCACCCCACAGGGAGCCTCCTGTGGTAAAGAACCAGAGCCAGCATCAAATCTGCCAGGCACAGATGTTTGAGTCACCCCAGGGTGGGGCTGCTAGCACCGGGCCAGCTTTCTACTGACATCCTAAATGCAACCCGAGCCAGAGACGCGCGGCGACAGCACTGTGCATTCCCTACACGGACACGGACACTGGGCGAGAGCAAAACGGCTTCCATAAATAGACTGGCAACATTTCAGAACCTTTGTTTGAAGGCCAGATTCTAGATTTTTATCTGCTGTTTTCCTTTTACCCCTTGAGGCTAGAGATAGTCTCTTTTCCCAAGTATAAAGCAACTGGGTTCAAAAGCTAAACCAATTAACAATGAGATATATTATCTTTATCATCATTTATGTGAAAGAATAATAGCAATGTTCACCTCAAAACTTATCCTTAAAACAATGTTACCTGAAAGATTATTTTAAATGCCGTAGAACTTAGCAGTCTTGTGTGTCGTTTCTCGCCCTCCCCCCCTTGCAGTGCTGTGATTTGAACCCAGGTTCTCACAAGAAACAAGCAAATACTCCCTACAATAAACCCTCAGCTCAGGTCTGCTTCATTTTTTGTTTTAGATTTAACAGAGGGGTGATCATTCCATAAGTCAGGTAGTGAATACATTTCTCTTGGGGCAATGTCACCCCTCCCCTTGCTTGCTCCCAGTTTTTCCCTCCCATCCCCACCCACAAATTGTATACTTCATTTTCAACATGGTGTCTACTGTGTACCATGAGTGCATTTGTTTGTTCTTTTGTGTATGTGGGGGGGGGGGGGGGGGTCGCAGGTCTTTTACTCTGGGCCTGGGCGCTGTCCCTCAGCTCTTCAGCTCAAGGCGAGCTCTCTATCACTTGAGCCACAGCGCCACTTCCCATTTTCTGGGGATTCAAAGGAGATCAGAGTCTCACAGACTTTCCTGCCTGGGCTGGCTTTGAACTGTGATCCTCAAAGCTCAGCTTCCTGAGTAGCTCAGATTACAAGTGTGAGCCACAGGCCCCTGGCTGTTTTTGATTTTTAAGACAGGTTCTTGCTATTTAATCCAAGCTGGCCTCAAATAGGATTTCCCCTGGCCTCTTTCACCTAAGTGATGGGATTATAAGAGTACACTCCATTCCTGGCTTCGTGGTTGGAAAGAACCATATTATAAAGCTATTGTGGTTTTCAGTTTATTAACATCAAGGAAAAACTAATCATTACACCTCATTAGCTTGACCCAGCAAATCCAGAATTACAGCTCACAAGATCTGGAGCTGAAATACAAGCTTGGCCATTAGCAATACCTCTAATTCAATTTCCTCATCTATAAAAATAAATATTCCATTATTAAGATACCCCACAGAGGGCTGGGAAGGTGGCTCAGTGGTAGAGTGCTTGCCTTGCATGCATGAGGCCCTGGGTTCGATTCCTCAGCACCACATAAGCAGAAAAAAAAAGCTGGAAGTGGCGCTAGGGAAGGTGGCTCAGTGGGAGAGCACTTGCCTCACATGCATGAGGCCCTGGGTTCAATTCCTCAGCACCACATAAACGGAAGTGGTGCTGTGACTCAAGTGGTAGAGCGCTAACCTTGAGCTGAAGAGCTCAGGGACAGCGTCCAGGGCCAGAGTTCAGGCCCCATGACCAACAACAACAACAACAAAATATCCCAGAGTGGGGCACTCGTGGCTCATGCCTGTAATCTTAGCTAATCAAGAGGCTTAGATCTGAGGATCATGTTCAAAGCCAGCCCAGGCAAGAATGTCCACGACTCCTAGCTCCAATTAACTTCCAAAAAGCCAGAAGTAGAACTGAGCTCAAATAGTAGAGCACCAGCTTTGAGCAAAGGAAGCTCAATGACAGTGCCCAAGCCCCAAGTTCAAGCCCCAGGACCGGCACAGAAAAAAAAGAAGAAGCCAGGCACCAGTAGCTCACGCCTGTCATCCCAGCTACTCAGGAGGCTGAGATCTGAGGCTGTGGTTCAAAACAGTGGGCAGGAAAGTTCATGAGACTCTTACCTCCCATGAACATGGCACTGTGGCTCAAGTGGTAGAGTGCTTGAGCTGAAGAGCTGAAGGACAGCACCCAGGCCCTGAGTTGAAGCCCCACAACCGACCCAAAAAAAAAAAAAAAGATATCCACAGCATCCAGCCATTCTCCTTGGGTTCACTCAGCAGTATTGTCTCTAAATACTATGAAATTGCTGGGCTCTAGATGCCTAAGCCTATCATCCTAGCTACTCAGGAAGCGCATAATTGAGGATAGCAGTCAGAAGCCAACCAGCCTGGGCAGAAAACTGAGATTCTTAACTCTACAAATAACCACCAAAAAGCCAGAAGTGAAGCTGTGGCTCAAGTGATAAGAGTGCTAGCCTTGAGTGAAAAGGTAGGAACAGCATCTAGGCCCAGACATCAAGACCCAGTACCAAAATAAGTTCACAAATACTTCAGTTCCTGGTGAAGACTTGGAATTACATCTTAATTTCAGAAGACATTAACAGTGGTCCTACCAATTTTCATCTAGAACCCAGGCACGCTACAGCAGGACTCAACACAGATGTCCAAGCTCAGCACTGAAGCTTGGGGCCAGTGAGTTCTTTAGTGGGGCTTGGTGGGCCCAGAAGGATGCTAAGCAGCATCCCAGGCCTGTATCCACTAGACCCCTACCCCCACTCCCAGAAGAGACACTAAAGCGCGACTCCTGCCACTATTATATATTCTGAGGAGGGAGCTGAGAAGCAGGCCAAATTGCCCTGGATTGAGAACCACCAGGATAAGGAAAAGCTGCTAGAAAAACTGGAGTTCTTGACCAGGGGGGCTGGAGCAGGGAAGATTGGCACATAAAGGGACCAATGGAGGAGCCCAGAGCTTGAGCTCTGAAGTCTTATTTTGGGGGGGAGGGGGGGAGGCAATACTGGGACTTGAACCTTGAACTCAAGGCTTGGGTACTGTCCCTGAATTTTTTTTTTTTTAACTCAAGGCTGGTGCTCTTCCAATTTAGCAATACCTCATCTTCCAGCTTTTTTTTTTTTTTTTCTGGGTGGTTAACTAGAAATAAGTGTCCCACAGACTTCCCTTCCCTGGGCTGGCTTCAAACTACAATCCTCAAATCTCAGCCTCCCTGAGTAGCTAGGATTACAGGCGTGAGCCACCAGTGTGGGGCTCCATTGTCAGTCTTGAACATTCTGAAATAGAATGCAGGTTACCCGGCAACAGCATCTATGCAAGCTTGAATACATACCTCCAGCCAAGGGGGGAGGCCCAGTGGGCTGAGCTGGTGGAGGAGCTTCATTGGTTACAGCCAAAGCAAATCCAATCGGCCTTGGCAATTCACCCAGGGATGATTCACAATCACACTAGCGTACCTTCCCCCTCCCCTCTCTCCTCACCCACCTTCCTCCCTCTCTCTCAGCCCAGATCCCTCAACAGTCAATTCGTGCCTCTGGGTTTTTGGTTTTGGTTTTTTTTCTCCTCCAAAAGCTGCTGCAGAGCGGGCTATCTTTATTCTCTCCGGATCCTATTTGGATCTCTTGCTTTAAACCTCACCACTTCCCAGAGGCCTCCACGACTTCTCTCTTATGGATCAACCCCCACAGAACACTGATCCCCCCCCCCCGCCCCAGGCCCTCAGAATACAGCCCGCACTGGTCTGCTCGCCCCGGTCTGCCCAGCCCCTGACACGGATGAGTGTGGAAATCCAAGTCCTTCCTCGCCCAGCCTCGCTCGAGCTGGGTCCTCAGGAGGCCGCAGGATCCCACCCGGAGGTCAGAGCCTTCCCCTCATCGCCGCTCCCTGCTCTGAGGTCAGGGGACGCAGTGCGAGGCGGACACCCCACGAGCCACGTCTGTTGACGTGAGGCGGGGACCCCCCCCCACTTCCCCAGGTGCCCAAACCCGGGGCCCCGCGGGCGACGGGAGCCCGGGCCCTCCCGCCAGCCCCCAGGCGCCAGCGCGGCGGGCCGAGGGCGCCGCGGCCTACGGGGCGCGACCCCCGGGCCACCAGCCCGCGGCGCCATTTTGTCACCGCAGCCGACAGTGACCCGGACGCCCAGGGACGGGTGGACAAGCCCCGGCCAGGCCCCGCCCGCACCCGCCCTGCCCTCCCCAGCCAGCCACACTCAGAGCGCGACCCCTGCCCGGCCCGGCCCACCTGTGTAGCTCATGGCGGCGGCGGCAGCGGCGGGGACGGCGGGACACTACACCGAGAACGACAGCGGAGGCTCCGGCATCTGACGCCTCGACAGCCGCAACAATCCCTGGGCTCCCCCGCCCCTACACACATTCCAGCCCCGCCTCCCGACCGCATTGGCCCGTGACAGTCACGGACTTCACAACTATTGGGTTACGTCGTTGTCTATCGAGCCCGCCTCGTCATGCAAGTGGCTATGTGTGCTGCCAATCTCGTGAGGTTCCCGCCCTGTCCTCCCCGCCTTCCGTTATGCTACACCCGCGCTGATTGGGCGAGAAAAGTCAGCGGAGAGATAAAGGGGGTGGGGCTAGGCGCTACGGGGAGGCCCGAGGCCCAATCCCCAAACCCGGTGAGCCTGCAGGACTAACAGTGCCTTGGGGACCCGCCAGAGGGAGCCGAAACAGGTCACCCCGAGTTCTGCGACCCGGCCAACCCGGTCCAGGTTTCTGCACTTTGCCTCCAGCTGCAAAACGAGCAAATGCAGGAACGAGGAAGTCGAGACTGCTGGGCTCACTTGCAAACACTGCATGAACTAATGTACGCAGCCAGTCAGTTGGGGAGGGGGGAACCAGGGTTTGAACTCAGGGCCTCAGGCCTTCGCTTGGTGGCTTGCTTTGAGCCACCTCAAGCCCTGCTTTTTGCTGGTGGTTTTAGAAACGGAGCCTACCGGATTTCCCAGGCCCCAGCTGCTTTCTCAGACTGAGTAGCTGATTACAGGATGTCAGCTACGGCACCTGGCATGTTTTCTTAATAAGAAATGATCAGTCAGTTGGATGTGAGCTCAGTGGGTAAAGTGTTTGTCTATCACACGTGATGTTCTAGTAAGATCCCCAGAATTGCCACACAAAAAGTAATTTGTATATGTATATGGTAAGTTTGAGTTGTAAATCTATGTATAAGGTAAGTTTGTGTTGTATATTACCTAAAATGCTCTTGCAAACTTACAAGGGACTATTAAAAAAAAAATCTGAGCATGGTGGTACACTCTTCAGCTTTTCCAGAGGCTGTCAGGATAGCAAGTTTGAGCACCTGGGAAATTTATTTTAAATACAGGTTTCAGGGCTTGAAGGAGGGGTGCTCTCTGGGCTTTCTCACTTATGGCTGGTACTCTACCACTGGAGCCACAAATCCAGCCCAGCATTCTGCTGCTTGAGAGTTGTGGTGTCTCAAGGACTTTTCTGTACAGGCTGCTTTGAATCATGCTCTTCCAGGCATCAGCCTCCAGCATAGCCAAAATTAGAGGCATGAGCCACTAGCACAAAGTATTTAATGAGCCTCCCCATCACAGAGTAAGATTAGAAAGGTCTGGGCTTTCTAGCTCAGTATGGAACACTTGCCCTAGTATGTGGGAGGCCCCTACCCAGCATAGGGAAAAGATTAAACACTCAAGAGAACAAACTATTCATGTCTTGTTGACGGTCCTTGAAGTGTTCAAAGTGGAATTTGTTGGGTTTTTTTTTTTTGTCCATCATGGGTCTTGAACTCGGGGCCTAGGTGCTGCCCCTCAGCTCTTCAGCTCAAAGCAAGCACTCTACCACTTGAGTCACTGCGCCACCTCCAGTTTTCTGAGTGGTTTATTGGAGATAAGAATCTTTCGGACTTTCCCTCCCTGGGCTGCCTTTGAACCATGATCCTCAGATCTCAGCCTCCTGAGTAGCTAGGATGACAGGTAGGAGCCACTGATGCCCAACTTTGGAACTTTCTTCTAAAACCATCTTGGGTCATGATGGACAGGAGATCCTGTGATGGTATGGGGGCAGAGGAACAATATGATTGAGCACTTGCTTAGCATGCATGAGTGTTCCTCCTCCACGCCATGAAGAGGAGGCTCTAGGGGTAGTCGATAAGTATCCTCCCTGCGTGTGTACAATAATTTTTTTTATTCTTTTGTCAGTCATAGGGCTTGAACTCTGGGCCTAGGCGCTGTCCCTCAGCTCTTCAGCTCAAGGCCAACACCCTACCACTTGAGCCACAGCACCACTTCCGGCTTTTTGTTTGTGTGGTGCTGAGGAATCGAACCCAAGAGCCTCATTCATGCATGCGAGGCAAGCGCTCTACCGCTGAGCCACCTTCCCAGCCCCTGTAATTTCCTGTGTGTGCCAGCTGAGGGCCTAGGAGCTGTCCCTTAGCATTTTTTGCTAAACTGGCCCTCTACCACTTGAGTCATACCTTCACCCCTGGCTCCCTCAACCGCCATGTGTTGGTAGTTAATTGGAGGTAAGAATCTGGGCTGGCCTCAAACCTCCCATCTTCAAATCTCAGCCTCATGAGTAGCTTAGCTAGCTTTATCTCCAATTAAGCACCAAGAGGCTAGAAGTGGAGCTGTGGCTCAAGCGGTAGAGCATTAACCATGAGCAAAAAAGCCAGGTGAGAGAATGAAGCCCTGAGTTCCAGGCCCACAACAGGCAGACACACACACACACACACACACACACACACACACACACACACACACACACACACACACACACACACACACACACACACACACACACACACACACACACACACACCATATACACAAGAAGCTGGGCACAGGTAGCTCATGCCTGTAATCCTAGCTACTCAGGAGGCTGAGATCTGAGGATCACAGTGGGGGGGGTCATGTTACAGGTTGAGCCCCAGCTCTCTGAACCCCCTCTCCACATCCATGCTCCCAACAGCAGTGTCATCCCCCACCTCCGGGAGTCCCCAGTATCCTCCCTGGACAGCTCCCACCATTACAAAGCCCTCCTGGCCGCACTTGCTTGGCTTGGCTGTCTTCCCCAGGCCAGCAGCGGAGCTCTGGCTGGAGGCCCTGGCTCACCAGCCTCGGCTCGAGGACCCACAGCCGGGAACCCGGGCTCACCCCCAGCCATGCTGGCTGATGTGGCGGCTGGCGGGGGAACCCGAGCCTCTGGGCCGTGGCAGAGGCCCAGACCCCAGCCCCGGCGGCCAGCCAACACCGGCCTGTCCATGCGACAGAAAAACACACACTGGCTGTCTGCCCCAGGGTGTTTCCAGAAGAGAAATTTAATCTAATTTACATACTTCTAGGTACATCAATAACCAAAAGGTGGCCACTGAGAAAAGTTAAAAGGTCAATCAGTTCCCGGTATCTAGCTGGCCCAGGACTGAAAAATAAAAAGATCCACGTTCCTTATTCTCTACACAAAACGCGTCTTTAAAAAAGTGAGAGGTCTAGAGAGCTATACATAGAAAGCAACAGTGAAGGGGTGGGGGGAGGCAGGGGGAGGAGGAGGGACTGTCCCGCCCCTCACCCCGCCCTCCCGGCCCGGAGCCCCTGAGGCTCGGGGGGGCCTGGACGTGGCAGGAGGCAGCTGTCAGCTCAGAGCTCTTCCCAGCAGGAAGGACCCTTTGGGGGGCGGCCAACGAGGATTTCCGTGGCATCGTGGGCTCAGTGGGGGCCCGCAGGGGAGAGCTTCCCCTGAGCAAGCACCGTGGCGGGGTGTGGAGGCTCGACTCAGGACCTGGGGGGCTGGGGCAGATCCCGGGTCTCCCGAGGTGCCTGTGCGCATGATTGCATGGGGGGGGGGGGGGGGAGGGGAGTGTCACAGAATCATCATGATTGCCCGAGGGAAACACAACAGGGGTCTTTGGGGTCTTTGCAAATGGCCACGGGTGCAGCTCTAGCCCCAGCTGGCTGCTAGACATGGGAGCCCTGGCCTTTCCTGGGAACCGAGACGCTGCCCCCCAGGACCTGGCTACCCTCCCGGGCCCAGCCAGGTGGCCGTAGACTGAAGGAAGACACCCTGCGGCCCGAGTCCAGGGGTGTGGGGAGGGTGGCCAGCTGGCTCCCGGCACCCCAGCTGTAGTGTGCCCAGCCCCGGAGGGGCACCGGTTTGAGGTTTTGGCTTGCTCCTTTGGAAACGGAAAAGAAAGGGGGAAGAGAAGGAAGGAGACACGGAGGAGGACAGGCAGAAGTAGACAGAGGGAATCTGGAATGCTGCTGTGTTAGGGTGCCTCTGCTGCTGCTGTCTGTGCCTGCGGGGCCTGGGGCTCCTCAGGCGGGGGGTCCACTTTGGAGAAATTCATCTCCAGGATGTGCCGCTGTAAGTGCCGTACCCACTCTTCCTGGATGGAGAGGGGTCCCTGGAACTCCACCTCACAGAACCTGCACACAGAGACCAGGAGTGGCCAATGCTGCGTGCAGAGGCCGAAACCTAGCTTTGTCCACACTCCTGGGCATGCAGACAGAGCAAGCTCAGGATCTGAGGGAGGAGGAGCCTCCCGGGGGACAGCCATCTCTGTCCACCACTGGGTGGAGCCATCTAAAGTGCACAGGATGGCAGTGGGACAATCAGCCACCCAACTCACCAGCCCCGCCTTGCCTCAGCCCCACCCCAAGCAGCACCAAGCAAGGCCTCATCTAGAGACCAGGGTTTGAATCCTAATTCAGACTTGGATGGAATCGTTTGAAATGAGTCATCTCTTGTCTTGTATACACGTGGACTAACAAACTAATGAATGAACTAAGCTCTGTTTTTTGCACTCAGGAAAATACCTGTTGAGTGCTGACTGTGGACATGCTGGGTGTGCTGCTCAGTGTTACTAACTGTAAAGCTCAGACCTTGTTACTAACCTAGCAGGGAAACTGGTCTTACAGGTGGGGGACGGAGACTTGGGGGGCGACGTTCCAGTATGAGATCATGACACTGGTGACCGTTCCAATGCTAAGTGTCAGAGCGGGAATCTGAACTTGGGGCTGGCTGGCTGGTGTGGAGCTGCTCCTGTCCATGGTCCCTCCTGTCCTGTCGTGACTCTTGGTGTCCAGCACCCAGCTACATGTCCCCTTCCCCCCGCAGCCCCTGCCGTCCCCGGGGGGCAGCATACCTGCACTTGAGGGTGTAGATGTTGCCCACAAACTTGACGAGTGATGTCTGGGGGGGCCGAGGCACCAGGGAGGGGACAGGCCGGACGCGGGGTGGGGGCTGCCGCACCTCTTCCAGCTTTTGCTGCAGGTCTCCGGCGTCCTCACCCCCTCGGGCCGCAGAGGCATCTGGGGGGCGGGCTTGTCGACGCTCAAATTCTATGGTGGGGGGAGGCACAGGAGATGAGCAGGAGGGCCTGGGTGCAGGGCCACCCACCCAGCAGGGTAAGCGGTGGTGGGCGTGGTGGGGACAGCTGGTGACCGGCCCCGCCCCAGACAGATGGGGGTGGGGGGCACCTGGGAGGCGGGAGGCGCAGCGGGTGGCGGCCCCCCTCCCCTCTCCCCCTTCCCCGGCACTCACTGTTGATGTTCTGCCGCTGGTGGTCCTCCGACTTCACCGTGCCCGGCGGGCTGGCCGCCAGGGGCCGCTCCCCGCTGTCGGCGGCCCGGCCGGCGTCCAGGCCCGGCTCAGCACCGGCGCTGCGGCCCACGAAGGCCAGGCCCCCCGGGGCCAGCCCCAGGGGCGGCCGCTTCTCGCCGTCCCGGCCGTGGCCGGCGCTGCGGAACTTCTTGGTGAAGGGGCGGCCGCCCTGGATGTAGCTGCGGTAGGCGCCCACCTTCTGGGGCCGGTGCTTGATCCACTCGCTCAGCGTCTCGATGGGCGAGCCGTTGACGCACCACTCGGTCACGCCGAACTGCCGCAGGTGCGCCCGCGCATGGCTGGCCAGCGCTTTGCGGTTCTCGAAGTAGAGGCCACACAGCTCGCAGCAGGCCTCGGTGGCTGCGGGCGGAGGGGGCGCTGCTGAGCCACGGCCCCCAGGGGAGCAGCACGGCCCCCTCCCCCCGGGGACCCCGCCTGGGGACCCCGCACGCCCCGACGGCCCACCGCTTACACGAGTGGGAAGCCTTCTCGTGGAGGGCCTTGGCCTTGAAGGGCAGCTCGGTCTGGATGTAGGTCTTGGCCTTGACCTCGGCCGGGAGGAGGCGGTCCTCCTGCAGGGGGCGCTTGGCGGCCACGGCGCCCAGGAAGCCGGCGGCCGAGGGCTTGGCGCCGGTGATGGGCGTCAGGCTGAGCTCCCGAGGGATCTGCGCGGGGCCCGCGCCCGGTTTGCCGGGCCGGCCAGCCAAGGGCGACAGGGGCAGTGGGGAGTGCAGGGGCCCCGGCGCCGCCAGGGGCCCGTCCTCGGCCAGGGCGGGGGCCAGGTCTCCCGCGGGGGGCTCCTTCTTGATGAGGCACAGCTTGGACTTCTTCTTGAGGATCTCCCGCAGCGTGTCGATGGGCGAGCCGTTGACCGACCACTCGGTGACGCCCATCTGCCGCAGGTGCGAGCGCGCGTGGCTGGACAGGCCCTTGCGGTTCTCGAAGAACTCGCCGCAGAACTCGCAGCGGATGTCCCTCACGGGCTCGGCGCGCGACGCTGCGGGAGGAAGGAGGGAGGGGCGGCTGCAGCTCAAGCCCGCGGCGGGCCGGCCGCGCCGGGACCCGCGCTCCGCCCTAAGCCGGGCAGCCCGCCTGCGCCCCTGCCTCCACTGCGCAGGGGACTTCCCCTCTCTGAGCCTCCGCTTCGGCCCCCGCCCCGGGACTACTGGAAGAACGTTAAACATGACAAGAGTGGCAGGAACCCGAGCAGGATGAACACAGCCAGTGTGACCGGGGAAGCAAGAGGCAGTGACATGATGACAAGCACAGCATGGGGAGAGCCCGGTAACCAAGGCCCGTGCCCAGAACTTCAATTCGCAATCCTGGGGAGAGCACAGCCGCGGGGCTCCGCCCACAGCCAGGGGCTCCGCCCACAGCTAGCACGAGGCTCCGCCCACAGCCAGGGGCTCCACCCACAGCTAGCACGAGGCTCCGCCCACAGCCAGGGGCTCCGCCCACAGCCAGGGGCCCCACCCACAACTGGTGCGGGGCTCCGCCCACAGCCAGAGGGCTCGGTTCCTCCTCCCCGTCCAGGTGAGGATCCTGCCCCGACACTCCTGCCCTGTAGCCACGGCTTCGAACATGGAGCAGGCAAGGACCCAGGCTCAGACCTGACCTCCCCCACACTCCCGTCCAGTCATTCATCACTAAGTCATTCATCACTAATCGCTGCTTTCTCCACAGGGATCCGGTTGGCAGCCTACACTACTAGCCAACTGAAGACGGCACGAGAGGAAGTCTCTCTGCCATCGCTGGGTGACACAATCTGGCCTGCCCCGGGTGAAGAGCGGGCGAGGCGGAAGCTGGGCAGCGGGGTCTGTGGGGTGCAGAGCTGTGTGCCCACGTGTACCCACGCCCCTCCCTTCTGCCTGGGCCTAGTGCAGTGGGTAGCCCCAAGGAGAGCAGAGGGGGCCTCTCAAGCCATTCCCCTGCCCTGCCTGCCACAGGGCCACACTTACACAGGTTCAAGGGTGCCATGTCTTCCCGTGGCACCCCCCAGGGGCCCTCGGAGGGGTGTGGCTCCCCATGAAGGGTCCCTGGCATCATCTCCCGCTTGATCTCCACCCGCATCTGTTCCGGCTTCAGCTTCTTGTGCAGGGAGGGTGCTGCCAGGCCTGGAAACATCTTCCGGGCCGTGGGAGGGGAGGCAGTTGGTGAGTGGCCCAAGGGGCTTCCCGGCGGCGGCGGCAGCTTCTTGGCCAGGGGCGAGATGTGAAGGTCCGAGGGGCTGCGGGCGTCCAGCGAGCTGCCAGGGCCCCCGCTGCCCACCATCTTGGCCAGGGCTTTGGGGCTCGGCCCTGGCGGGTGGGGATGGCCACCCGGCCGGCACTGGGTCCGTCTCTTCAGGATCTCCCGCAGCGTGTCGATGGGTGAGCCATTGACGTACCACTCGGTGATGCCCATCTGCCGCAGGTGCGAGCGCGCGTGGCTGGACAGGCCCTTGCGGTTCTCGAAGAACTCGCCGCAGAACTCGCAGCGGATGTCCCGTGCAGGCTCCGGCCCGGACGCTGCGGCAGAGGAGAGGGGCAGTTAGGACCAAGGGCACCGGCAGCCTGGCCACCTGCAGGAGCGTTCTGGTCGGCAGGGTGTGGGCGGCGGCGCGCCCACAGGCTAGGGTGGTGATGGAAGGCAGGTGGAAGCCAGGGAGGAGTGGGCAGGGGGCCAGGCCCCGGACAGGGGCAGCTCAAAGGGGCCTGGGTCCCTTCGGAGGCCGGAACCAAGCTTCCCAGTCTCCACAGGTCCAGACGGGAAGCGGCCGTCTAGGTGCCCTGTGCCTTTCCGGACTGGGGGCAGACGTGGGCACCTTCTCCACCAAAAGCCAGGCCCCGCCCCTTGGCCTTCATTCTCGGGGAAGTCATGGTGATGAAGAGCAAGGCCGAGGGAGGGCAGAACAGCCCCTGACAACAAGATCTCTGGGCAGAGCTGGCCCGCTGCCAAGGGCCCCTGTCCACTCCCTGCCCCAACAGGGAGGGAGGAAGGAGGGGGCCAGGACCCCCCCCACCACGGGAGGGGCTCCAGGGCCCACAGGGAGGAGGAGGCGGCTGAAGCGAGGACCTACAGAGGTTGAGAGGAGATGGCTCCACATCAGAGGCCCAGAAAATGCCGGCGGCCGAGAGGTCCTGCTTCCCCCAGGGGCTGGCCATACCCGCGGCCTTCAGCTTGGCCTTCTTGGCCGGCGGTGGGGGGGGGGAGCAAGGAGAGGGCCTCGGAGGCAGCAGGAGGCCGCCCCAGCGGGGCCAGGACTCCACGCCCGGGTGGGAGGCGGATCTGGACGCCGTCCCTCCTGATGAGCCCGTAGAGCACGTCTATGGGGGAGCCCTTGGCATCCGGGTCGCTGACGCCCAGGTGGCGCAGGTGGGCGCGCGCATGGCTGGACAGGCCCTTTCGGGTCTCAAACCAGGCACCACACAGCTGGCAGTCCAGCTCTCTGCCCCCGTCACTATCTAAAGCTGCGGAGACAAAACACAGGGGGCGTTCACGGCCGCCACCGTGGCTGGCCCTGGGGGACGGAAGCAGGAGCCTGGCGTGAAGTCTCCGCTGCCCAGGCAGTTTGGGGTCCAAGAGTGACGCTGCAGGTTGATTCTGGGAGGTCGGGGGGGGGGGGGGGTGCGGCCGGGCGCAGGACGGCCTGTTCTCCCTGACTGGCCTCTGGCACCAGCTGCACATGGACAGCTGAAGGATGCAAGGTGTAAAGGCGATGGCAGAATTCCCGCGGCAGGTCGGGATGCTCCCAGTCCCTTTCTCCTGGAGCCCTGCTAAGGGAGCCCTGGAAGCAAATGGTGGGTCTAGAGTCGGGGGGTCCCACCAGGCTGCTGAGCACCACACAGCCAAGCGACGGCAGCCACGGCCCCTGCTCCAGCAACCCAGGTGCACTGAGCAAAAAACGGCTCCGGAGAGGCGTGGCCTGGGCTGCTCCCTAGGCCCAAGCCAGACCCTGCAGACACCCCAGTACTCTGCTAGGCAACAGGCTTAAGGGAGAGCCTGATCACTCGGGGACCCGCTCACAAACCCTGCTCCCTGCGTCTGGAAGATTTCTTCCCCCAGCAGCTCAGGTGGAGGCGCAACAGCTCTGGGCACACACCGGGAGGTGGGGGGAGAGAAACAGAGAGAGAGACAGAGAGAGACAGAAAGAGACAGAAAGAGAGAGATACGCATCCAGACAGGATGGCCAGGAAGACACAAAGACAGGCCAGCTCCAGGGCCCTCCCGTCCACCTGGACGGCCAAGATGCCAGAATTCCCACTGGGGAGGCCAGGACCGTGGAGGCCTGGCAACTCAAGCTACCCCACCCTGGGCCAAGGGGACAGGAGCTGTGTGGAGGCGGCAGGGAGGACCGTGGTGGGGTCAGAGCGGAAGGAGGCCGCGATGGGGGGAGACGGAAGGGCATGGGCAGGGGAGCCCAGCAGGAGAAGCTGGAGTGCATGCTCTGACCTGGACCACGCAGGACCCAGGAGCTGCTGCTTGCTGTCCCCGCCTGTCCAGGCCTGGCACCCCCTCCCCCCATCCCTCCCAGCGCTGGCACCGCACCCTGCTCCCAGGACCCACACTCACTGAGGTTCAGGGGCCCCTCATCCTCAGACTGGGGCCACTGGGCCTTGGGGGAGAGCGGCCGGGGACTCAGGGACAGCTGGGGACTCCTGTCCTCGGGATTCTTGGGGACCGTGGAGCCCGGCAGGGCCAGGGGGGCCTTCTTGAGGAGTGGCGAGGTGGGAGGGTGGGCCAGGCCCTTAGCTGAGAACCCCGGAGGCGACTTGATGGCTTTGTTGATGGCTGGAGCGTCCAGGGGCTTGGCCAGGGAGAGCAGGCCAGGCCGCGAGGCTCCCGTGAGCAGATCCTTTGGGGAGTTGTTTTTCTTGGCCAGGCCGTGGGGCAGTCCGAGGGCGGCGTCCGGCAGGCCCTTCTGCTTCACCAGCTCATAGAGGAGGTCAATAGGGGCGCCGCTGCTCTCTGACTCTGCCACCCCCAGCTGCCGCAGGTGGGACCGCGCGTGGCTGGACAGACCCTTGCGGGTCTCGAAGCAGGCGCCGCAGACCTCGCAGGTGGTCAGGCTCTGGGCTGGAGGGGGAGACGGGAGGCCAGGAGAGCGGGCTGTGAGGCCTCGGGGCCCAGCCAGCCCGCGTCTCCTCCCCTCACCTGGGCTCCGGGGACGTGTTTTTGCTGCAGTCAACCCCACTCGATCCTCACAATGATTCTAAAGGAGGCAGGGTTTGCAAACAAGGAAACTGAGGCTCAGAGAAGGGAAGACCTGAACCCAGGAGTGAGTGCACGGCAGGAGGCACAGCCTCCTGTGGTCCGGCCAGCGCCAGGCGCCCCCGCAACTGGCTCACATCAACATGCCTTGCCAGCCACAACTTCACACCCAGCTCCTCTCCGTGGCTCGTGCCACACGCTGGGCAAGAGGCCCACGGAAGCCATGCTCCCACGGGTGAGCCTCCATTCCCCACCCTCTCAATCTAATGACCGGAGGGCTCGGGCCAGGTCGACTCACTCCTCACATCCCTGGGAACCAGCGTGGAGCCTGACACTACGCAGAACAATCTTATGCCAATGGATGAGTCGGGGTTACACGGGAGCCCAAGCGGCTAGCAACAGGTCAGCAGCGGCAAGACGCCCTGAGCCAGGGCTGTGGACCCCACGCCCGCTGCTTCCCTGGATACCTGGGGGCCTGCGGAGGGGGGGCCAGGCTGCTGGAGCTCTGGGGAGGGAGCCACTGCCAACCTGGGCACCTCGCTAACCCTCAGGCCCCAGAGCTCCCCCGCTGCAAGAACCACCAGCCTGGCCAGCACCCCTACCCTGCCCTGCCAGCTGGGCCACTCACTCACCCTTGAGGTCCGGCAGCTCCTGTTTGCTGCCCTGAGGAACCTCTGCGGCCACCTTGCTGCTCAGCCGATTGGCCACCTGCTCCAGGGCCCCAGGGACAGTTGGGCTCTTCTTGGGGAGGGGGGAGGACCCCAAGTCCATAGCCACCATTGTGCTTTCCTCAGGACCCAGGCCTGTGGGTGGAGGAGACAAGCTCAGGCCAGGCCGGGCCGGGCCACCACCCCTGACAGGACCCAGAGGGTGGCACCCTCCCTCATCGGGAGCACTCTGCGCTTGCTTGGAGAAGCTGATCACCCCGGGAGAGTGGAGGCTGCACCCCCCGGGCCCCAAGACCAGACAAGAGCTGAGAACTGAAGGCACAAGCTGCAGACGCGGAGCGAGTTTGAGCTGAGGCTCCCGTTCACAAGAGTCATACAAAACTCTCTCCGGGCAGTGTGGGGACAGGGTGGATGTGGGGAGAGTCAGCAGGGCTGGGTACATGGATACCGGGGGGCAGGGGCCGCTGGGTAATGAGGGGGAAGGCCGAGGCGCTCAGGACAGGGAGAGACTGTCACCAGACAAGACAGCTGGGGCTTCAGGGGCGGCGGGGTGGGGGACCGCCGAACCCCAACAGGGAAACGGTGGGAACGAGGACCCCCGGGAACTACGCGGGTTGGTGGGAAGTTCCGGGGGCGCCTGGGGGGCGGCGGGGGACACCGTCCCGAGGGGGACGGGAACCTGTCGGAGTCTGGCGTGTGGCTCGAAGGGGCCTGGGAAGCTGGAGGTGCGGCTCGCGGCCAGGCCTCCCGGGGGGGCCGCCGATCTGCGGGTGGATGGCCCGGGGAGAGGCCCGGAGCGGGGCCGGGGGCCGGGGGCCGGGGAGAGGCCCGGAGCGGGGCCGGGGGCCGGGGGGGGGCCCGGAGCGGGGCCGGGGGCCGGGGGCCGGGGGGGGGCCCGGAGCGGGGCCGGGGGGCGGGGGGGGCAGGGGGCGGGGGGGGCCCGGAGCGGGGCCAGGGGGCGGGGGGGGGCAGGGGGCGGGGGGGGCCCGGAGCGGGGCCAGGGGGCGGGGGGGGCAGGGGGCGGGGGGGCCCGGAGCGGGGCCGGGGGGCCGGGGGGGGCCCGGAGCGGGGCCGGAGCGGGGCCGGGGGCCGGGGGGGGCCCGGAGCGGGGCGGGGGAGGAAACCGGGGGGGCCCGGACGGCCCGGCTCGACGTGCGGAGGGCGCCGCCGGGCCCGGGGACGGGCGGCCCCGAGGACCCTGACGCAGTCTGCGGGGGAAGCGGGCGCATCTGTCAGACGGGGCCGGGCCGGGGCGGCCGGGGTGGCCGGGCGCCGCCCCGCAGGGCCCGGGGCCGTGACAGGGGCCGCGCCGGGGCGCCCGGAGGGGCCGGGGCATCTGTCAGACGGGGCTCGGGCTCCCGAGGCGCGGCGGCGGGGCGATCCCGAGGCCCGGGCCCGCGGGCGGCGGCGGAGGCCCGGGGGCGGCGGGGGGCCCGGCGGGGGGCGCGCGGGGCGGACGGCGGGCGCGGGGGGGGCTGCGGCGGCGGGCGCGGGCCGCCCTCCCGCCCTCCCTCCCCGCAGGCGGCGCTTACCGGGCGGGGGCGCGGGCCCGGGCCCCGGCCCCGGCTCGGCCTTGGGCCCGTCCCGCGGCGGCGGCGGCGGCGGTGGCGGCGGCGGCGGCGGCGGCGGCGGCGGCGCGGGGAGGGCCGCCGGGCCCGGGCTCGGGGGGCCGGGCGGGGGCGCCCCCGCGGGCGCGCGCTCCCGGGCGGCCCCCGCGCGCGGCCCCGCCGCCGCCTTGCTCTCCGCTTTTGTCACTCGGCACTGGGCGGTGGAGGCGGCCATCTTGGCTCCGGCGCACGCGGGGCGGCCGCCCCAGGCGTGAGCGGCCGAGCGCCGAGCGTCGCGGCCGGAGAGCGCGCTCCGCCCCGCCCCCCTCGGGGCGCGCCCAGGGCGGCCGGCCGAGCGCCGAGCGCAGCGAGCGCCAGGCTGCGCCGCGCCCCGTCCACCGCCCTCCGCCGGGGCGCCCACCGGCGCCGCGCGCAGGTCCCCGGCTCCTCCCCGGCCCCCAGCCCGGGCTCCGGACATCCCTACGGCGAGGATGCGAGTCCTCCAGCCACGCTCATCCACCTCAGTATCAGCACTGGGGCTTGAGCGCCCCGACGGGCGACCCCGAGCTGCTTCCCCGGCAACGCACCTGGCCCGAGCTTGGGGATCCTCACGCCAGAGCTTCGCGCACCGTCCTGGAGGACACCCGACCCTCAAGCCTCCTCCGCGGCCGCAGCAGCCCTCGGCGGGACCGCTCCTCGAGTCCCGCCACCTCGCTTTTCCCACCTCCACTCGGAGCACCACGTGCTCTCCCTCGGGTACTTGACAGGTGGGCGGGGCCGCCCAGGCTCGCCCCGCCCCAGACCTGGCGCAAGGCCCCGCCCTAACCTGGCTCAGGCCTCGCTCCTGCCTGGCCAGGCCCCGCCCACCCCGGCGCTAGGCCCCGCCCCTGCCCGGCCAGGCCCCGCCTCCACAAGGGACCGCATATAAAGGAGCTGCCCGCAGGAGCTCCCTGCCCCTCCACCCCACCTGCTCCGCAGGTGTCCACGGGCAGGGGGCACAGCCCTCCTCCTCCTGTGGACACAGCCAAACTGGCTTCCATTCACCGTGACCCCCTCACACCCCACATTCACCCACACCTGGGGACCCGCACATGGGTGGCTGACGGGGAAATCTGGAAGTCTGTCTGCCACGCACATGCTCCCATCCTCGGGGTGCCGGCCCAGGGGGCCCGATAATGAACGCGAGCAGGGCATCTGGACTTGGCGGCGGGGGTGTGGCTGAAGGCGGCAGACGGACTGGAGCCAGCTCCACCCGGGCACCCAAACAAAACTAGGCAGGATCCGGTCCTCACTGCCTCTCCCTGTGACCCCCACCAGCCACTGCGCTGCCCGTGCCTCAGTGTCCCTCCTGTCCATGAAAGAGCTTGTGTGTGTGTGCACACACATACATATCCATGTACATGCTGGTAGTGGAGTTTGAACTCAAGCCTGGTTACTGTCTCGGCTTTTTCCACTCAAGGCTGGCACTCTACCACTTGAGCCACAACCTCACTTCCAGCTTTTGGGTGATTCATTGGAAATAGTCTTCCTGATTTTCCTGCCCAGGCTGTTTTGGAACTGCCATCCTCAGATCTCAGCCTCCTGAGCAACTGGGATTACAGACCTGAGCCACCCCACACCCAGCCAGTTCACCACTTATTAAAAACTCTGGCAGCCGGGCGCTGATGGCTCACGCCTGTAATCCTAGCTACTCAGGAGGCTGAGATCTGAGGATCTCGGTTCAAAGCCAGCCCGGGCAGGAGAGACCGTGAGACTCCTATCTCCAATAAACCACCAGAAAACCGGAAGTGGCGCTGTAGCTCAAGTAGTAGCGCGCTCGCCTTGAGCTGAAGAGCTGAGGGACAGCACCCAGGCCCAGAGTTCAAGCCCCACAACCGACAAAAAAAAAACTCTGGCAAGTCAGCCTTTGCTGAATTGGAACCTTGGCTTTTGCACTAACCCCATGGTACCGGATCCGGGGGTCCTGCACCAAATATTGACTCCAGATTTCCAGGGCCATCCTCCCTCCACCGGAGATGCCACCAAACGAGGCACTCAGAAATCCAGCCCTGCCTCTGTGGCTGAGACATGGGATAACCACGGCTTCCCTCCAATAGAATGGGTATGCAACAATGCAATGCCGGGGCTCAGCTTAGAGGCAGAAGGCTTGCCTGACAGGCCTGAGGCCCTGGGTTTCACCCCCAGCAACACCAAACCATACTCAACCCCAGACATACATACACACACAGGCATTGTTTCTAGGCCTAACCAATAGGACACAGGTTGAAACCTTATGCCATGTTCAGGGATTGGGGGGCAGGGGAGAGGTGGGAGAGAGACATTATCCATGCTGGAATTCTAGATGTGCACCATCCAATAGGATGCCCGCCTGCTCAGTATTCACTACATTTCAAGTGCTCAGCAAGCTGCCTGCAATCCAGGACAACACAGGTGCCGAGAGCATTCCCACTGTCCCAGACAGGGCCACTGCAGCCCTGCTCGGTGCAGAAGATTCTTGCAGAACAAGGAAAGCTCCAGTGCCACTGCCTAGTTTTCAAAGGCCAACTCCTGCAGGCTACGTAACCTTGGGCATATGAATTAAGTTCTCTGTGCCTCAGTTTTCCCATCTGAAACATGGGAGGGGGTAAATAGGGTGACAACACCTGCCTATGTTCACAGAGTCATGGTGAGGATCTCAATGAGTCTGTGGCCGTAAAGTAGGCAGCACAGCGTGTCTGGCTCTTAGTAAGTGCTCAATGGGTCTTTGTTGGGCACAACTGCAGCAAGAGCCCATCCTGGCCCAGCCCCTTGAGGAAAACAGACTGGACCCCTAGGAGCCAGTGAGGGGGCAGGCAGGGAGGTCCTGGTGTACGTTGTAAAGTGACTTAAAACACTCCCCTCCATCCCCCAGGAAGGGTCAGGCCATGCCCAGCCTCCCCTCTCCCCCTCTGCTTACCATCTCCATAGGCCGGCCCTGGGTCTTCAGCCCAGATGGGCGGGAAGGGCAATGTAAGAGGCAAGCGAGGCCGGCGGGGCGTCAGGAAGCCGCCGGGTGGCCCCGGGGGCTCCCGGCCCAAGGGGCTGGGGGGCAGCTCAGCGGCCGAGGTGGCCAGCAGCTCCTGCAGGATGTTGATGGGTGACACGGTGAGCTCCCAGTTGGTGATGCCGAAGTCCCGCAAGTGGGCGCGGGCGTGGCTGGAGAGGCCCGCCCGCGTGTCGAAGCCAGCCCCGCAGAAATCACAGCGCATGAGGCTGAAAGTGCCGGGGTCGAAGTTGGCCACTGCAGGGAAAGGAACAGAAGATGGTGTGAGGGGACGGACAGAGGGGCGGGGCGGCCCCCGACGCCTCCACCCCCCGCCCATCGCCCTGGATCGCCTCGTTTCCCTACTTCACGACGTCCATGCCACACCGATAGCTCTGAGCTCATGCACCCCTGATCCCCCACACACACACTAAGAATCCTGGCCTCCCAGGCCCCTCGGCATAGCTGGTACCATCTCCAGCTGGTAGATCTGAGGATTTGGATACCCGTTGCATCTGTTTAGGTTTTGGTTTTTCTGCCCATTGCTGCCTGCCCCAGAACTGTAAGTTAAATAGGGGTTGCATGAAGAAACGAACAAATAGACCGGGTGCAGTACCTCACGCTTATGATCCCAGCTACTTGGGAGGTAAGATACAGGAAGACCCCTCCCCATGATTATGAAGCTAATCCAGGTAAAACATGAAGTGAGACCCCCATCTCAACCAATAAAGCTGGGCATGGTGGCATACGCCTGTCATCCCAGCTACCAGGGGGATGTAAACGTAAACCAGAGAGAGGTGCATGGTCCAGGTCAGCCCAAATAAAAATGTGAGACCCTAACCGAAAAGAAAAAGGGCTGGGAAGGTGGCTTCATGGTAGACTGCTTGGCTAGCATGCACGAAACCCTGGGTTCGATTCCTCAGTACCACATACACAGAAAAAGCCAAGTAGTAGAGTGCTAGCTTAAGCAAAAGAAGCTCAGGGGGCCCAGCACGGGTGGCTCCCGCCTGTCATCCTAGCTACTCAAGAAGCTGAGATCTGAGGATCACAGTTCCAAGCCAGTCGGGGGAGGAAAGCCCTTGAGACTCTTATCTCCAATGAACCACCAGAAAACTGGAAGTGGCGCTGTGGCTCAAGTGCTGGAGCGCCAGCCTTGAGCTGAAGAGCTGAGGGACAGCGCCCAGGCCCTGAGTTCAAGCCCTAAGACTAGCAAAAAGAAAAAGAAAAAAAATAGGAGGAGGGGGTTCTAGGGCCATGACTCAAGTGATAGAGGGCTTTCCTAGCAAGCTTGAGGCCAGGAGGTCAAGCCCAAGTACCCCCCCCCCAAAGGAAAAAAAAAAAAGAAAACCCCACAGTGAATGGCGCCTGTGACTCCCAGCTCTGGGAACCTTTCCTGGGGAGGGCTGGGGACCTTCTGGGCATTCCCCCACATCCTGGTTACTTGCTGCCTAGCCTCGCACCCATGCCAACAACACCTCCCCAAGGAGGGCGGCCAGCCCGTAGAAGAGCCCCGGGGAGCTGCTGGCGCCGGGACCCTGTCCCACCAGGCTTGGGCCAGGAATTCCAAGAGGACAAGAGTTGCTTGCAGCCGCCCTGCCCCTCTCTGAACAGACAGTCCCTTGCAGAGAGGGCCACGGGGGCTGGTTGTCTGGCGCAGACCGAAGCCCCCCACCCTTCCCCCCAGGCCCCTTTTCCTCCCCCCGCCCCGGCAGCTGGCACCGCCACCCACCTTTGCTGTGACTCCCTGGTCCCTCGGGAGGGGAGACCCCCAGGCTTCCCTTGCATGGCGCTAAGGGAGGAATTAGAGACAGGTGGGTGGGTTTAGAACTCAGCAGCACGAGTGTGTGCGTGTGCGTGTGCGTGTGAGCGTGTGGCTCCCAGGCCGTGGAGGGAGGTTCGTTTGGGGGTTTTTGGTGGGTTTGGATTTGGGAGGGGAGGTGGGGAGGTGTTTCTTTTTTTTCTTTTTGGAGGTGAAGCCGCCCTACCTTTTTTCTTTTTCTTCTGGAAGGAAAACCGCCGCTCGATGGCCTTCACCTCCTCGGCAGAGATGAAGTGGCGCACGTTGTAGCTGACGCCCACGCGGTTCAGGTGGCCACGGACGTGATTGGCCAGCCCAATGCCATTGTGGAAGCGGTCCGGACAGTACGGGCACTTGCGATCTTCGGGTTTCAGTCCGCCAACGGGGTCCCCCCCAAGAAGCCTATCCAGCCCCAGCGGGCTGCCGATGGGCGCATCCAGGAGCAGAAAATCCAAGGGGTGGGTGGCCTCCAGGTCCAGCGCCAGCTCCTCCGGCTGCAGCCTTGGGGACCCCCCGGCAGCCGTGGTCATGAGCTGCGGCCCGAGCTTTGCCAGCAGGACGAGGGGCACCATGCGTCGGAGCTGCTCCCGCTGCGCCCTTGACGCCTGCGCGCTCCGCAGGGCCTCTTGGAACGTTCGCTTCAGACGTAAGGCCGGCTCGGGGAGGAGGCCGCAGGCAGCCGGGGGTGGCAGGTCTCCATGTTCAGGGGCAGCATCCATTTCGGAAGTTAATGCTACATCCTCTTCCTCTTCCTCCTCCTCTTCTTCCTCTTCCTCCTCTTCCTCCTCCTCCTCCTCCTCCTCTTCGCTCCAAGGGTACCGCCGGCGTTTGTTTCCACCAAGCTGTATGGTGTAGGGGACCGAGGCCGGGGCAGTGGGAAAGGCCAGCCTTCTGAGAGGCCCCGGGCCGGAGTGGTGAAGCAGCGGCTCTGACACTGGAAAGTTCCTGGCGATGTCCAGCTGCTGGCTGTCTGGACATCCAGCGGGGTTCTCCTCCCGCCACATGGGAGCCAGGAGCGGCTCGGCCCTGCCAAAGTAGTCCACCGTGGCCACGTCGGGGGAGCGGGCATACACACCCTGGCTAGTGCCCGGCTGGCTGGCCAGGTCCTCCGGGAAGGCCTCCCACTGGGGACCGCCGTGTGCCAAGCGCGCATGCTCCCTGAGCAGGCCCTCGCTGGGTGCCAGGAAGCCACAGGAGAGGCAGGCACTGAGGTCGGAGGCGGGGGCACAGCGGGGATAGACCAGAGAGCCGGCCTCGGGGACGGGGCTCCCGGCTCTGCTGTGACCCCCAGCTGCCCCATCGAGGGGCGGGCCCGGCGGTGGCACCAACGGCCCGGAGGGATTGGTGGCGAAGACGCAGGCGGGACGCTGCCAGTGCGCCGGGCGCCCCTGGCCCTCGCCCGGGCAGCGCTTCAGCTTCTGGATCTCCTCGATGATCTTCTCCCGGGAGGCCTGGTGCCGCTGGCGGTGCTGCTCCAGGGCGGCGGGGTCGGCGAACGGCCAGCCGCACTCCCCGCAGGCCAGCGGGGTCAGCCCGGCAAGGGGCTCGTGGCCCGGGGCCTGCCGGTGCTGATTCATGTGCTCCAAGAGATGGGCCTTGTGCCTGAAGTAGATGTTACACTCCACGCAGGGGAACACGGCGGGCTCGTCTTCCTCCTCCTCCTCCTCCTCCTCCTCCTCCTCCTCCTCGTCCTCGTCCTCCTCCCCATGGCCGCCCGGGCTGGCCCCCGCCCCGGCCACCTCCTCCAGCAGCTCGCCCAGGTAGGCGCTCGTGGGCGGCGGGGACGGCGCTGGCTGCAGACGCTCCACGGACGCCTCGGCGTTCACCGTCCACGTCTGCGTGGCCACCTCGGAGGCCGAGGCGGGAAGGAACCACTCGGAGGGCCGGCTCAGGCCCTCCACGTCCTCGGGGTGGCCCCTGCGGCCGGCCACGTCCATGCCCAACGCCTTGGGAAGGTCACCCAGCGGCACGGTCACCCTCCTGAAGGCTGACAGGTCCCCGCGGGACCCCAGCTCTCTCTGGGGACCCTGATCGTCCGTCTCTTGGAGCCAGGTGAATGAGGGGCGACCCCGGGGGAGTTTCTCCCAGACCTTCAGTTCACCCTGGTGAGGTAAGAACCTTCTAGAGCCCTGGGCGTGGTGGGGGTTCAGGGTTCTCACGATGACCGAGTCTTCGAACCTCCGCTCAGATGGGTCGCCCTCCCCGGCCCCCTGAACCAGGGGGGGCTCCCAGGGTCCCAGGCCGTCGGGGGGCCCGGGGAAGAGGCAGGGGGGCGGGGAGCCCGGCCGGAAGTCCAGGCTGTCTCCATCAAAGCAGCTGTAAGGGAGTGCCAATGGGGACAGGTTAGCCCTCGGGGCCTTGTGCGTCCTGAGATGGCCGCAGGGCCTGATCCAACTCCAGAGTGAGCCTAGACCGGCAGGTGACCGGGGCCGAGGGAGGGGAAGGGCAAGCAGACCGGTCTGGATTCAGCTCCCAGGTTGCATCTGTTCCCAGAGCCAGCCCTGCTGCATCATGGGAGAATGTGGCAAGCCGGTGGGGGCGGGGTGGGGGTGGGCTGGGGCTGCCCCGAGGGAACGTGCCCAAGCCCCAGCCAGAGCTGTCAACTCTCATCTCTCTTCCGGGAGGACTCCAGGGCTGGGTGTGAGTTCCAGGCTGCTTTCTAAGTTGGTCCTTCCACGCCGGAGAGATTTAGTTCATCAACTACACCTCTCCCCCAAAATGTGGTGGAAAGCGAACTTCACAGCGGAACGGTTCACAAGAGGCACCTGCTCGCCCCCCTGCGTCCCCCTCCCCGGCCCTCCGTGGACAGGCAAAGTCAGCCCCAGACCCAGTGACTCTCACCTTCCCAAGTGGGAGGGAGGTGGAGGCCTGGGGTGAGGGGAGGAGAAGCAACTGGAAACCTCCTCGCCCCTGTACAACATCTAAGGAATTTCACGTCACCGGCAAACACTGGGCACCGGCGGCTCACACCTGTAATCTCAGCTACTCAGGAGGCTGAGATCTAAGGATCCTTGGTTCAAATCCAGCCCAGACAGGAAAGTGCTTGAGACTCTTTATCTCTTCACTTAGGTTAGCCTCAGACCTAGCTCCTCTCGTATCTGTGAAGCCCGCTTGCCTGGGTCACGCATTTCTGGCTACCCTATTTAGCTTATTACTCGAGATGAGGGGTTCCTGCTATTTGCCCAGGCTGGCTCTAACTGTGATTTCCCCCAGTGGCTGACCTTTAAGAAGCTGGGATTACAGGTATGAGCCACATGGCTGGTCCCCTTGAGGGTTGCTGTGTTGGGTTTTGTGTTTTTGTTGGGCTTTTTTTTTTGAGACAGGCTCTCATGATGTAACCCAAGTTGGCCTTGAACTTGGGTCTTCCTAACTACAGGTGTGCAGCACCACACCCCAAATCCCCATTTCAGGGGTACGTCGTTTTCCTCATTGATTTGGTGACGACCACCCCTCCACTTTTAAGACCTTGGTTCCATGAGGGGTGATCAGTCACACTCATAGTACAAAGGAAGACATGAGCTCCACAGACACCATCCTCCCTCCCAGAGCAAAGACCCAGTGGGAGGGCTGGGGAGGTGGCTCAGTGGTAGAGCGCTTGCCTTGCATCCATGAGGCCCTGGGTTCGATTCCTCAGCACCACATAAACAGAAAAAGCCAGAAGTGGCGCTGTGGCTCAAGTGGTAGAGCGCTAGCCTTGAGCTAAAGAGCTGAGGGACAGCGCCAGGCCCAGAATTCAAGTCCAATGACTGACAAAAAAAAAAAAAAAATGCTTGCTGAGAGTCCAGAGCATAGCAATTAACATAAACTCCAGAAGCTTCTTATGAATCATGATCATTACAGGCTGGGTGCCTGTGGCTCATGCCCATCCATAATCCCAGCTATTTGGGAGGCTGCTAAGGATAGGAGGATCCATATTTGAGTCCAGCCTGGGCAGGGAAGTCTAAAAGACCTTATTGTCCATGGAGGTGGAAAGCTGGACAAGGCTGTGTGGGCCTGTGGGCCTGGGGGATGCTGCCTAGAATCGACAGATCGTGTGCGGCAAAGGAGCAAGCCCTTATCTCAAATGTAATCAGTGAAAACCAGGGCTGGCGGCCTGGCTTCCAGAGGCATGCAAAGTCCTGAGTTCAAGCCCGAAGAATCCCAAAAGAAGAAAAAAAGCCCATGATGGTGATGGCTACCCGCTAGCGCCCGTCAGGGTGAACTGTGGCCACCGGTCTGCTCTGCCCTGGCTCCTCCAAGCAGGTGAGTGTGATTGGTAGCCTGTGGGCAGCTCATTCCCATTCTGCAGATGCCCAGAGAGGGCCGCCTGGCGGCAGAGGAACCCACAGGGCTCAGCTCCGGGCTCTTGGGCCTGGCTCCCGGCGTGGGTAATGAGAGTTGACCGTCTGTGTGGGGGCCTCCCCCGCACCCCAGCCCCGCACACACACCCAAGGGGCTGTGTTCTCTCTTCCTGCCTGACTTCCTGCTCCCTCCTGTCCCCCGCGGGCCTGGCTCCCGGGGCCCCCTCTTCTCTGGGGCCTGCTCGTCCCCCTGCCCGCTGAGGTCAGGGCCAGCTTGGCACTCACCCACTGCTGATCCGACGGGTGGCGGAGGTGGCGTGGGGAAGGGCTTCTCTGAGGCCAGCATGAGGCCGCCCATCTGTAATAGAGAGGGGAGACCCTGAGGGGCTGCGCTCCCCCCGGACGGGGCTCTGAGCACCCCCAGCTGGGGGGGGCCCTCGGGGCCCTGCTAGCCCCAAACCCTCTCCCTGAGAGGCCTCTGCATCCCTGAGTCCTGACAAATGGGGTGGAGGGAGGTTCTTGGAAGGAACCCCCTTAGCTTCCCTGGGGTTGGGGGGTCCTGTCTTTTTATCTGGGGACCAGAATGGATGTTTTTTTTGTTTTTTTTTCCTAGTGTTCATTTGGCTTTTATGGCTGAAAGCTAGCTAGCGCTCTGCCACCTGAGCCACAGCTCCACTTCTGGCTCCGCCCACCCCCCCCCCTTGGTTCTTTGGAAGTAAGAGTCTCATGAACTTTCCTGCCCTGGCTGGCTTTGAACCGAGATCCTCAGATCACAGTCTCCTGAGGAGCTGGGATGACAGGCATCCGGCTCTAGCCTACCTCTCTCTGACCTCAGGACCTTTCCACTTCTTGTCTGCCAGCCCAGAACGCATGTCCGAGACCACCGACTCAAAGGAGCCCCTATGTTTTTCTCTCTCAGAAACTCTATTGTCCCCCCTCCCTTAAAAAAATTTTTTTTGTCAGTTCTGGGGCTTGAACTCTGGGCCTGGGCGCTCAGCTCTTCAGCTCAAGGCTGGCGCTCTACCTCCTGAGCCACAGCACCAATTCTGGTTTTCTGGTGGTTTATTGGACAGAGTCTCACGGACTTTCTTGCCTGGGCTGGCTCTGAACCTTGATCCTCAGTTCTCAGCCTCCTGAGTAGCTAGGATGAAAGGCGTGAGCCACCGGTGCCCACCTCTCCCCTTCCCGCCTTTTTTTTTGAGACAGGGTCCTGCCATATCACCCTAACTGACCTCAGCCTCACCATGTCCCTGACCTCAGCCTCTCAAAGGGCAGGGATTACAGGCACACACCACCACACGGGACTTCTGTTTTGTTTCTTTCTAGAAATTCCCTGGCTGTCTTTCTGGATGGCTGTGGCTTGCCAGAGTTCCCGCTGCAGGCGCCCAAGCCTTGAGGAGTGTGAGGATTTTGTTGGTTTTTAGACTCTCAGTGCCTGGCATGGAAATGCTGGATAACTAAATGCCAGAGGAAGATGGATGGAGGACCGGGTTCCGGCCTGATCCCTCTCCGGGCTTAAATCCTAGACTAGAATCCCTCCCCCAGGAACTCCCCCATCCCCCCCAACACAGAGCCAACTCTCCATTACCCGCCTACCGAGCCAGTGTCTAGAGTGACCGCAGGAATCCTGGCTCGGGCGGCTCTGCCCGCCACGCTAGCCTGCCACGAGCAAGCGTGCCGGCCGGGGAGCGGGGCCAGCGGCCTGAGCCAAGGTTAACACACACGAGGGGAGCTCCGAGCCCCGGCCAAGGGCCTGACAGATGCAATTGCTGGCCGCGTCTCAAATTGAGGATGGCCCAGAGGGAGGGTTAGTAAAGCCTGGGCCTAATTCTTCACGCGCACGCGCACACACACACACACACACACACCCCTCCACTGTCTAACTGGAGATCTGAGCCCGGGGGGGGGGGGGGGGGGTAAAGAAGGCCGTGGGAATTTCCAGATTCCAGTTGGTTTTCTTTTCTTTCTTTCTTTTTTTTTTGTTTGCCCAGTCGTGGGCCTTGAACTCAGAACCTGGGTGCATTGGAGATCAGAGCCTCATGGACTTTCCTGCCCCGGCTGACTCTGAACCTTGATCCTCACATCTCAGCCTCCTGAGTAGTTAGGATGACCAGGCGTGAGCCGCCGGCGCCTGGCTATGTGTTTTTATTTTGGTTCTTTTTGGGAGTCTTGAGGATTGAAGGCAGGGCCTCATGCTTGCTTGGCAGGTGCTCTATCACTTGTGCCGTGCTCCTGATGGCCCTTTTGTTTTATAGATCGGGACTTGGGCTTTCTCACTCCAGACTGGCCTGGGACCGTGATCCATCTCCCAGAGCGACTGAGATTACAGGCATGTCCCACCAGGCACGGTTAGCACTTTGACCCTAAGGGTCTCTCTCTTAACCTAGATCCACCTATCTGTGCCTCTCGATTGGTTGGGATTACAGGTGTGAGGCCCAAAGCCTGGCCCCGAGTGCAGTTTAGTTGTGGTGGTTGTGGTTTAAGCTTGACAGTGAGGGCAGGGTCATTCCCTAAGGACCACCACCACCGAGAAGCATCTCCAGCCTCTGCCCACAAGACACCAGCGCCTGGCGATCCCATAACCATGACAACCAAAACACATATATACCTCTAGCTATGGATCTCCACATAGGACCCAAGGATCCCCTGGGGGCCCAACTGAGAGGCACTGGGGAAGACGAGGCTGCTGGGAGGGCCAGGGGAGGGGTGGGGAGACGCAAGATGCAGACCAGCTCAAGATGACACCCCCCCATGCCCGACCACCCCTCACCCCCAAACAGCGCCTTCCTGGGACACAGGAAGTCCCAGCGGGCGGCCGTGGCTCTGAGCAGGTGGAGGAGGAGGAGCTCCCCGCACCAGGGACGGGAAGTAGGACTGAGGGTCCCCAGCGTCCCGCTTCCGAGCGCCCCAGATTCGCTGATTTGTGCCGGTCGGCCGGCCGGCGGGTCGTCGCCGGAGACGCGTGGGAGCGACGTGGCCTCTTTGTCCGCGCGGCTCCTATTTTTAGTGGCGGTGACATTGGCAGAAGGAGGCCACGGAGGGCCTGTGTCGGAGGCTTGGCAGGTGGAGGCTCCTCCCCCGCCCAGGGGGTGCAGACCGCCTGGGGGTGCCACACAGAGTGGCCCGAGGGTCGCTCCTTGGCCTCTGATCTCGGGGATCCCCGAGGAGGCCGTATGCAGATCAGACGTATCCATAATGAACTTGAACCCCCACCCCCACCAAGCCGAGAATCCGAAGGCCTGAGAGCCCAGGAGACGTAAGTTCGAAGTTCGGTGCGGTGACTTG
>NW_027206291.1:1122500-1157500 GCF_024711535.1 Dipodomys merriami
CTCCGGGCCGCCCATCCCGGTCCCCCCCCCGTGTCCCCGTCCCCCGCGTGGCCGTCCCTGACCCCCCGTGTCCCCGTCCCCCCCCCCCGTGTCCCCGTCCCCCGCGTGGCCGTCCCTGACCCCCCGTGTCCCCGTCCCCCCCCCGTGTCCCCGTCCCCCGCGTGGCCGTCCCTGACCCCCCGTGTCCCCGTCCCCCCCCGTGTCCCCGTCCCCCGCGTGGCCGACCCTGACCCCCCCGTGTCCCCGTCCCCCGCGTGGCCGTCCCTGACCCCCCGTGTCCCCGTCCCCCCCGTGTCCCCGTCCCCCCCGTGTCCCCGTCCCCCGCGTGGCCGTCCCTGACCCCCTCCGGGCCGCCCATCCCGGTCCCCCCCGTGTCCCGTCCCCCGCGTGGCCGTCCCTGACCCCCCCCGTGTCCCCGTCCCCCGCGTGGCCGTCCCTGACCCCCGCCTCGCCACCCCGCCGGGCCCATCCCTAGCAGCCGGCCCTCCACTGGCGTCTCTTCCCGCATGACGGTCCCAGGCCGGCTCCCACCCGAGACCCCGCACACCAGCACGCGCCATCCCCGCTCTCCCCACGGGCTCGGGTGTCTATCACGTCCCGAGAGCGTGGCCTTTTCCAGAGAGATCCATCCATCCTGGCCTAACCCCTCCTCCACCGGGACAGACGGACACCCACCCCTGGCTTCTCCACCCACACCGCGGGAAGGTCAGGCCGGCCCACCCTGCCTTCCTCCAGCGTCCCAAACCAACGGCTTTTTCTGCCAGGACAGAGCTATTGTTTTGGGAAGATCCTGTGGTTTGCGGTTTGGGATTGGCAGGGGATGGGCCCGGTGAGTGCAGATGGAGCAGAGGTGGACGGATGATTGGTGAGCGATGGCTTTTATTGAATACCTGTGTCCAAGGGTTCTCCTGTTGAAGGGCACCGTGCCTGTGTGAATAGATATATTCACACATTCTCACAGATGCCCAAATGGAGGCCCTCAGGAGATGGCCCCAAGGCCACACAGTTGATGTGAAAATCTATGGCATGCCCCTTCTCCAGGAGCTCAGTTTTCTGTGACTGAAATCAAGATGTTTACCAGGCAGCCCCGGCGGCCCGCGCCTCTCCTTCCTCACGTTCAGGCCATCTTACATGACTTGGGCAGCCCAAGACCTTTATGGATCATCGCCTCCCCCTCCCAAAGGCGGTGGCTCCCAGGCCCCGTGGGGTGGGACGACAGCTCAGGTGGAGTCCCCATTCACGCAGGGAGCCTGGAGGGGCAGAGGCTGGCCCTGGGAACCTGCTGTCCTCCAAGCAAGCTGCAGGTTCTGGACTACATCCCGCAGCTGGGCCTGAGTCCGCTCCATCTCGGCCAGGCGATCGTGCTGGGGAGGCAGGGGGGAGTGGGTTGAAAGGCCGAGTCTGCGTCTCCTCAACCCTACTTCCCACCGCACAGACGGCCCCGGGGCTCCCGGAGGAGGCTCACCAGACTTGGCGGCCCGTGGTCTTCATTGCTTGGAAGACCTTTGTCCTTCAGATCCAACTTTGAGGTCCTGTTGGAGGTCAAGGGTTAGGAAAGAAGGTCAGTGGCTTCCAATGTGGAATTAGATTCAGAAGGCAAGAACTGAAGGGGGGGGGGCGAGGCCTAAGTGTACAGAAGAGTTGATCAGAGCCAGGTGTGATGGGATGGAGGGACCCATCAATCGACACTTGGAGGCGGAGCTTGACCAGTTTGGGGCGGGATCCTGCCTGACTGAAGACGATCCCCCCCCCCCACTGAGGTCTCTCAAGCCCACCTAGAGGGGGCTGATTGAGGGGTGGGGCTGGGGGCCTGAGCAGGCTATGTAGGCGGCCTGCCCAGGGGGCGGGGCCACGTGGATGGCCCTCCCAGGGGCGGGGCTTCCAGTGCCTGGGCCAATGTTGTGGGGAGGGGGCGTGGCCGCCGCAGGCACTGCCTAGGGAGCGCTCATTGGTGGATGGGCCCGTCCAGGGGCGGCGCTAGCGGGGAGGGCGGGGCGCACCCAGCTCGCAGCCGGGAGTCCAAGTCCCGCAGCTGGCGGCACAGCTGCTCCTGCTGCTGGGCCAGGGCCCCGAGTTCGGAGCTCAGCGACTCCACCTGGCGAGACAGCGCTTTCTGTTCCTCACGCAGCGCGGCCACCTCGCCCTGTAGTTCAGCCAGCTGCGGGAAGGGGGCGGGGAACAACAGCTGTAATCTCGCCCCTTCCTCTCACCCGCAGTCTTGAGTTATGGTCGCCCTTCCTAGTCGGGAGAAACGGAGCTCAGAGAGGTTTAGGCTAGACCTGGGGTCACACAGCACACGGAGCTCAGTACCGGCGCTCAGTCTTGCCTAGCCTTCAGTCCGCTCTCAGGGCGGGTCCAGTCCCCCGCCTGCCGTCCACCCCCGGGCTTCAACCCTCGCCAGGATCTCACCTTGCCCACCGGTCGGGGCTGGCCCAGCGCCTGGTCTCGATCCCGCGGCTGGTCCAGCTGGCGCTGCCAGGGCACCGACGGCTTCCGCGGCAGCGAGGCGCAGGCCCCGGTCCAGGGCCGGCCGCGGGCCGCGGGCCCCGTGCGCGGGGAGCCCCTGGGCCTTGGCCGGGGCCCCGCAGAGGGGCGGCGGCGGGCCGGGCGGCGGGCCGGGACGCTCTGCGTGCGCTGCACCGGCCGCGGCCGCGGCGGGGGGCGGGCCCAGCTCCCCGCGCCCTGGAAGCTGCGCAGTGACTGGCTCTTGGAGATGAGCGGGGTGTGCTTGGGCAGGTCTCGGGGCGCCAGGAAGCCGGGCTTCTCCCCTGCGGAGAAGCTGGGGGCGGCCCCGGGAAGGTCAGACCCTCAACTAGTCCCTGAGGACCATCCCCCCTCCCCATACCGACCTCTGGCCGGACATGACCCTACCCCTGACCTTTGACACCTGCGACCTCACCCATGATCCAGACTTCACCCTGTCCTTAAGTGCGCCAGCTATTGGAGCCACAGTTCCACTCTGTTAATTAATTGGCTAATTGGAGATAGCGTCTCTCAGATCCGTCTGCCCGGGCTGGCTTTGAACAGCTCTCCTCCGATCTCCGCCTCCTCCCTAGCTAGGATGACAGGCTTGGCCCACTGGTGTCCGGCTTCAGCGGACCCTTGGCCTGACCCTAATTTGCTCCCTGACCTGATCCTACCCCTAACACCAGACCCCAATCTACTGAGAAAATCTCTTCCAGCTCCGGGTGGATTATGGGTCGGGAGATCCCAAGGGTGGGGGTTAGAGTGGGAGCAGGGCTGGTCCAGGTTGGTGGGTGGGGCCTAGTTGTTTCTGAAGCCGGGTTGGGTCAGAGCCTGACAGTTATGATGCAATGACCAATCGGTGAACACTTGGAGGCAGAGCCCAACCAATCCTGGAAATGTCCTCCTGTCTGATGGAAGTCTGACCTTGGGTCCCCACAAGCTCATTTTTTTGGGGTGGGGGGCTTGAACTCGGGGCCTGGGCGCTGTCCCTCAGCTCTTCAGCTCAAGGTTAGTGCTCTACCGCTTGAGCCACAGCACCACTTCCGCTTTTCTGGTGGTTTATTGGAGATCAGAGTCTCACAGACTTTCCTGCCTGGGCTGGCTTTGAACCAGGATCCTCAGATCTCAGCTACTCAGATCTGAGTAGCTAGGATGACAGGGGTGAGCCATTGACGCCCAGCTCCCACACACACTCTTGATTACCACCAACTCCATTCAAACATCTAAGATCAACCCGAGGCCTGTTGTGTCTCTCTCTCTCTCTGACCCCAGAGATCTGATATGACTGGCTTCAAGTCTGCTATGACTGCCTGTCCTCTGATCACGTGATATTCCAAAAGAGACCCCGTCTCCTTACACATCTCCATCCCTAGCCTCTGCGACACTGACCCTAACATGCCCTGTCCCTTCCCCTCCCATCACCCATCTTCACCCCTGACCCTGGACCCTCATCGGAGCATGACACTCCCTCTCCCGCCCCTCCTGACATCAGAATCCGGAAGACACTTGAGGTTACCTGCACTGGGTCTGGGTCTGAGGCGGCGGCAGATGCATGGGCACAGACACGGGCACGGGCCGGCCCTCCTGGATGGCTCTCAGGATGGTAGGCAGTGGCTCCAGGTTGTCACAGGTGGTCTGGGAGGCGGAAAGCGGAGGGCTGCTTGGCAACGTCTCTGGGCTCAGAGGGAGGCTCCCAGCTTGAGTCCCTCCCCCTCCCCTGCATGCGGGTTCCGGGCTCAGGCCACACCTGGTCGAGTTCCGCGAAGATGGTACAGAGCTGGGCGTGCAGGACTGCCAGCTGGAGAGCCAGGTCGCCACTGGCCTGGTACCCACTGGGTGCCGCGTCAACATCTACCACAGCTACTTGGTCGAGGAAGCGCTGCATGGCGGGCCCGTGGCCCTCCAGGAAGCTGTTCATGAAGTCCATGTAGGCTTCCTTCTCACCAAATCTGGGATAGGAGCCAGGCTGGGAGAGTCAGGAGAGTCACACGCTACTGGGGTCCACTTCCCCGCTCCCCGGCACTCCCCTCCTCTCCGGCTTCCTGGCACCTACGGGGCACGGTTGGCCAGGTTCTGTATGACTTTGGCAATCAGCGTGAGGGTTCGGGCCGGGCCAGGTGCTGGATGTTCTGCAGTCAGGCCGAAGAGGCTGGGTGCCAGGATGGCGGGACACAGGAGTCGCAGGAAGAGGGAGGCGCATACCAGTCTGGGGCCCAGCGTGTGAGAACCTCGTGCTTTGCATGCCTCTCGCCAGCCTGAGAACACAGCGCTCAGCTCTGCTGGGAACCAGCTGGGGACAGAAAAGGCAGTGGTGAGAGGAGGAGACCATGGGCCTATGATCATGACTGAAGTGGGCACCGGTGGTTCACACCACCGGCCACTCAGGAGGCTGAGATCTGAGAAGCCCAGTTAGAAGCCAGCATAGGCAGACACGCTCAAAAGCTTCGTATCTGCCAGGTGCTGGTGGCTCACACCTGCAATCCTAGCTACTCAGGAGGCTGAGATCTGAGAATTTACAGTTCAAGGCCAGGAAAGTCTGTGAGATTCTTTATCACCAATAATCCACCAGAAAACCAGAAGTGGCACTGTGGCTCAAGTGGTAGAGCGCTAGCCTTGAGCTGAAGAGCTGAGGGACAGCGCCCAGGCCCCGAGTTCAAACCTCATGACTGACAAAAATAAAGAAAAGAAAAGAAAAGAAGCTGGGCGCCGGTGGCTCACACTTGTAATCCTAGCTACTCAGGAGGAGATCTGAGGATCACGGTTCAAAGCCAGCCCGGGCAGGAAAGTCTGGGAGACTCTTATCTGCAATAAACCACTAGAAAACCAGAAGTGGTGCTGTGGCTCAAGTGGTAGAGTGCTTGCCTTAAGCTGAAGAGCGCAGGGACAGTGCCCAGGCTCAGAGTTCAAGCCCACGACTGACCAAAAAATAAAAGAAAAGAAAAGAAAGCCAGGCACTGGTGGCTCATTCCTGTAATCCTAGGCCGAGAACTGAGGATCACAGACGGTTAAAAGTCAGCCCGGGCAAGGAAAGTCCGTGAGACTCACCTCCAATAAACCACTAGAAAACTGGAAGTGGAGCTGTGGCTCAAGTGGTAGAGTGCTCACCTTGAGCTGAAGAGCTGAGGGACAGCGCCCAAGCCCAGACAGAGTTCAAGCCCCACGACCAACCAAAAAAGAAAGAAAAAGAAAAAGATGGGGCTGGGAAGGTGGCTCAGTGGTGCAGTGCTTGCCTTGCATGCATGAGGCCCTGGGTTCAATTCCTCAGCACCACATAAGCAAAAAAAAAAAAAAAAAAAAACGGAAGTGGTACTGTGGCTCAAGTGGTAGAGTGCTAGCCTTGAGCTGAAGAGAAAAGAAAAAGAAAAAGAAAAGAAGACTCTTGTCTAATCAGCATAAAAGCTAGAAGAGGAGGTATGGCTCATGACTCAAGGGGTAGAACACCAATCAGTCTTGAGTGAGCAAGAAAAGTGAAATTTCAAGGCCCTGAGTTCAAACCCTAGTACTGGCACATGCTTGGGTACATGGATGTGCACGTGTGTACATGCATACACATGCACACACACAAATAGTGAGTGGCAAAGATCATAAGGTCAGGAGTCAAACGTGTAGGATGTTTTGTGCCATCTAGCATGGTTTGTGCCAGAAAATGATTCGTGAACTGTGTAGGCTCTTTTCCCATTGAACATGGGGTCTGGGTTCTAGGATTGGTGGCATCTAGAACAATATAATGCTTGGGGCTATAGGTTCCCATGGGGGCAGGGCTTATACTGTAGTGATTATGGTAACTTCTGGAGTCTCTAACACTTAGAATCGGGCCCATAGGGCACGTGGAGGCAGAGGTCAGGAGCTTAGGATGTAGTTCTAATTGGAAGTGAGATTTTATTAAATTTTTTATTTTTCTTTTTTTTGGGGGGGTCCAGTCATGGGGCCTGAACTCTGGGCCTGGGTGCTGTCCCTCAGCTCTTCAGCTCAAGGCTAGCCCTCTACCACTTGAGCCACAGCACCACTTCCGGCTTTTTTCTTTTTGCTTATGTGGTGCTGAGGAATCAAACCCAGGGCCTCATGCATGCAAGGCAAGCGCTCTACCACTGAGCCACCTTCCCAGCCCTAATTTTTTATTTTTCATCTTTGGTGAGGATCTAGGGACTTGAACTGAGGACCTTTAGCTTTTTCCCTCAGGCTGGCTCTTTTCCACTTGAGCCACAGCTCATAATTCTGTTTGTTTTGTTTTGTTTTGTTTTTTTGTCGGTTGTGGGGCCTGAACTCTGGGCCTGGGTACTGTCCCTCAGCTCTTCAGATCAAGGCTAGTGCTCTACCACTTGAGCCACAGCGCCACTTCCAGCCTTTTCTGCTTATGTGGTGCTGAGGAATGGAACCCAGGGCCTCATGCATGCAAGGCAAGCACTCTACCACTGAGCCACCTTCCCAGCCCTGTTTTTGTTTTCGTTTTTACTGGTTAATTAGAGATAAGAGTCTCCTGGACTTTCCTCCCCAAGCTGGCTTCCAACCACCATCCTCAGATCTCAGGCTCCTGAGTAGCTAGGATGACAGGCATGAGCCACCAGCACTCAGCATTCTAGTTATTTTTGAGCTAGGGTCTTGCTTTCTTCCTGGATTGGTCTATTTTAGCCTTCTTGTCTTACCTAGAGTAAAAGACACATCAGTACACCCATCTCTCAATTGAGAAGGAATCTCCTGACCTTTTCTGCCTGGATTGGCCATCCACCTTAATCCTCCAGGTGGAGTCACTGATGCCCAGCAAACAGTGAATACTTAATGACGTATAACTATGCCCCTAATATTGCACCAAATAATTGGGTGCCCTTCATCCTATCTGGTGACCTTCATTGGGGGAGGTTCAGGTTACCACCCTGGCTTAAAGAAGGGGTGAAGTCAGGCGCTAGGGCTCTGATTCTCACTTGTAGGAGTGGACGATGATTCCAAAGACCTCCTCGCAGCTCTTTTGGAGTCTGGCCTGGTGCTCTGGTAGCTCTGAGGCTGGGCATTTGCTGGGGTCCACTTCACAGTCCTCCGTGGAGGCACAGAGACATCGCACGACTCGTCCTGTAGCCAACACAGAGAGACCAGAGCCCTGATGACCTCCATCCACCACACCCCCATCTCCAACTTACTCCCCAGGCATATATAACAGCAGTGGTGAGCTCCCAGCTCTCCACCCCGTTGTCCCCCAGATCCAGATCCCAACACCCTACAGTACCACCCACTACCACGATCCAGGTGAGCAGGAGCCTCCTAGACCTTCTCTGGGGTGCTCAGGCCCAGCTCACCCAGGGTCTCCTGGAGGTAGTCGTGGGCCACCAGCTTCATGTACTCATCAATGGCCTTGGTGGCTAATGTGTTTTCCCGGAACAGCAGCGCCTCACGCCCTCCACAGCGTTCCAGCTCCACAGTGCCCAGGTCCTGCACCAAGGCCTGAGCCGAGGGTAGAGAAGCAGACTGAGATGAGGCCCCGCCTCGCTCTCAAGGTGCCCGTCCCAATAGGTACGGCTCAGGCCCCGCCCCCAGCAGCTGGAGCCTCGCCCCTCATTCGTATGGCTCAGGCCCCGCCCCACGCGGAGCCCCGCCCCTGACGGGTTCCGCTCAGGCCACGCCCCTGATAGGTCCAGTGCAGGTCCCGGCCCCGCCCCCGGCAGGCAAGGCTCGGTACCCTCCTTCCCCAGCCCAGCCCCGGGGGTTGGTCGGTCCACCCCGGCCGAGCGTCCGCGCTGCGGCCCCGGGCCTCACCTGCGCCTGGCCCGTGGCCCGCAGCACGCGCACCATGGCGGCCGCCAGCTCCTCCTTGGCCTGCGCGGGCAGCACGGGCTCGAGCGCCCCGCAGAGGCGCGCGTAGTGGAAGGTGAGGAACTCGGCCAGCTCCTTGTAGCGCTCGGAGGGCCGCACGCGCAGGCGTCGCGCCCGGATCCGCGCCCGCAGCGCGGCCCCCGACGGCGCCCCGAGCAGCGGGAACCAGCGCTCCACGCCGGCGGCGGGCGCGCGGGGCGCGCTCAACTCCTCCAGCGCCAGCGACACCCGGCCCAGAGCGGCGCCCGCGGGGCCCGCGCCGCGCAGCCGCAGCGACAGGCGGCGGGCGGGCGGCAGCGCCTCGAAGTGGAAGCGCTCGGCCCAGAAGAGCGGGCCCGGGCCGGGCCGGGGCGCCGTGCGCGCCAGCAGCGCGCCGTCCAGCCACAGCTCGGCGCGCGCGCCCGGGGCCCCCGCCGCCGCCCGGGGCAGCCCCTTCGCCTCGTGCACCCACACGCTCAGCCACGTCTCCTCCCGCTCCGCGTTGTCCTAGGGGCGGAATGGACAGGGATGGGGGAAGCTTTCGTTGGCGCCCCCGGGAGAAGCAGGGGTGCGTCATGGAGATCCAGAGGATCCTGACTCTTCCGGGAGATATAAAGGGGTGGGGACTGAGTGGCGGGGGGGGGGGGAGGTCTTGGAGACTATTTGGTAGGCAAGACATTGGGGCAAATAGTTCAGAGGCTCACGCCTGTCATCCCAGCTGCTCAAGAGGCTGAGAGCTGAGGATTGCAGTTGGAAGCCAAGCCCATGCAGGAAGAGGCCCTGAGACTCTGATCTCCAAGTAACCACCAGAAAGTCAGGAGAGAGAAAAAAAGAAGTGGAGCTGGCCGGGCGCCAGGGGCTCCCGCCTGTCATCGCAGCTACTCAGGAGGCCGAGACCTGAGGATCGCGGTTCAAAGCCAGCCCTGGCAGGAAAGTCCGAGAGCCTCTGATCTCCACTGAACCACCAGAAAACCGGAAGAGAGCGCCAGCCTTGAGCTGAAGAGCTGAGGGACAGCGCCCAGGCCCCGAGTTCAAGCCCCAGGACTGACAAAAAAAAGTGGAGCTGTGGCTCAAGTGGTAGAGCTCCAGCCGTGGAGCCAAAATTTTAAAAAACGAATTCAGGGACAGTGCCCAGGCCCTGAGTTGCAAGCTCCAAGACACACACACACACACACACACACACACACACACACACACACACACACACACACACACACACACGTGTGTAAATAGTTCAGGGTCCGGTTTGCATGGTAGCAAATGGAAAGGGAGGGGGGCGCTTGATTTGGGTGGAGTGGGAGGGGCGTGGCATCATGCTGGGCGGGGCCTGTGGTGGGCGGGGCCTGTGGTGGCGTGGCCCGGCTGTGGGCGGGGCTTCGCGTGGCGCCTCCCCCCACTGACCTGGCTGGGCTGGAACTGTCGGCGCAGGTCCTCTACCCATCGATCTCTCTCCGCGCCGGATCGGCAGGAGAAGCAGCGGCTCCCGCCCACCCACGTCACCTGCGCGTGGAGGCGGGAGGGGGGGTTGTGTGTGAATGATCCACGCGTGTGTGGTCGGGCGGAGCCACTCTCCGGGGGAGTGGGATCCAGGAGGACTTACCTGGAAGCAGTAGGGCTCCCCCAGGAGGCTGGGGTGCAGCGGCCGCACCCGCACATCCCGCTCGGCTCCCAGGTCCAACTCGGAGAGCATGGAAAGCGACTCTCTGGATCCCAGAGTGCTGGGAGGTCTGCGGGGCAGGGGGTGGGGTGAGCGGGGGAGGGCAAGGGGATCCAGCGGCCCTCCCTCCCGCCCTCCCTCCCCGCAGCCCGAGGGGAGAGGACGAAGGACTGGAGTCCACATTACTGTCCTCGGTCTTCTGGGGCTAGACCCAGCTCTTTCTGGTTGGTTCCAGCCCTTTCCAGCTTGGTTCTCATTCTTCCCAAACTTGACCTCATTGGTGCCTGGCTTTCTGAGCTCTAGTCACTAAGTCTTTCCTCGCGTCCCTGGCGGCCTCTTGGCCTCTGTAGCTCTCGGTTCCTTTTTAGTGGGCATGCTTTCCCCCCCCCCCCCGCCCCTGCCCTCCATTTCTAGCTAAGTTTCCATTCGTCCCTCAGGTCTTCGTGGAAGAACCCCTTCCCTGATTGCTGCTGGGCTTTAGGAGCGTTCCTCCTCACCCGTGTCAGGTAAGTGCTGTCTTCTCTCCAGGGGTTTTTGTGGCCCTTGTTTCCTCCTGACCCCGGGCAGAGCACCCAGGAGAACACAGCAGGAGGAGAAGGAGGGGAGACCAGGTTGGAGCCCCTGCAGGCCCTTACCCATCCCGGAGAGCATTGGCTCCCAGTTCCAATTTGCTCTTTTTCTTCTCTTTGATTCTCTTCAGCAACCCCTAAGGGAAGGGGAGGTCAATGTGAACTAGACAGAACAGAAGGACTCCTGTGTAGACCACTCTCCCAGGGGGGACCCCTGGCTTGGGTTTGGTTGATAGCCCAAACCCAAACTCAGACTGTACTAACAGAAACTTAAAAAAAACATCTGGACGCCACTGGTGGCTCACGCCTCCTCAGGAGGCTGAGATTTGAGGATCGCAGTGGGAAGCCAGCCCAAGGCAGGAAAGTCGGTGAGATTCTCATCTCCAATGAAACACCCAAAAGGTAGAATGGAATTGTGGCTCAAGTGGGAGAGCACCAGCCTTGAGGGGGGGGGAGAGAAAAAGCCCAGTGAGAGAGTAAGGCCCCGAGTTCAAGCCCAGACAGGGAAATTCTCTCCACAGCCCGACGAGTGCCACACAGCAGAGACAGAGGCTCAGAGAGGCTCAGCAGCCGTGCCAGATCACACAGCAAAAGTTCCCTTGCAGGTCTGAGCACCTGGGAGTCCTGGGTTACCTCTGCCCGCATTCCACCCTTCCCCGGTGGCTGTCTTACCCGCACATTGTGAACGTGGTTGGAGCCAGAAGCTTCTAGACTGGGCTTCCCCAGGGTTCGATCTGTGGGTGGTGTCAGAGTTAGGAGGTCAGGGCTTGGAATCCTCGTCTGTCCTCTCCTGTCCTGCCCCACTTGGGACAGATTCCACACCCTCAGCCTCCCCACCTCCCCCACTCACCTGGTTCCCTCAGTTTCCCCAGGAAAGCTTGTGTACTGCCTTCAGAGCTTCCGCTTCCGGCCCGGGGCCTCCTCCGGGGACTCTGTTCTCCCATGGGTGGGGAGGGGAGAGAGAGAGAGAGAGAGAGAGAGAGAGAGAGAGAGAGGTGGGCTCAGCCCCTCTCCCATCCCACCCCTGCCCGCCTCCAGCCCCTCCCCTCTCAGTCCCCCCCTCACCTCGTCCTCTCCCCCAAGAAGCATCAGCCTTCCATCCAGCAAGGTGAACCCTCCGATGTCCCAGACGGCCACGTCAGGGCTGGGGGCCTCGGGGATCTGTGACACAGGTGGCTCTGGCTGTGGCTCCAGCTCGGCCTCTGGGAAGAGGAGGTGGAGTTGGGGGGCCTGGGAGCCCCTTTCTTCTTGCTCGGGGCACCCTCTTCCCTTCAAGGAGTCCTTACCCCGCAGGCCTCCCCGTACCACATCCCGTGGCTCTATCAACCCTTCCGACGCCACTATTTAAGAGGCTGTTATGTTTATTACCTAGTAATGTTACTTAGCATTAATTACCACGAACATTAATTCCATTTATATGAACACATTCATATTTGCATCGGCATTAGCATTTATTACTGGGTATATTAATTATTATTATTATCATTGAGCTGGTGCTGGGGCTTGAACTCAGGACTTGGGCACTGTCCTTTTTTTTTCCACTCAAGGCTGTCATTCATCCACTTGGACCACAGCTCCACTTCTAGCTTTGTACTGGTTCATTGGAGAGAAGAGCCTCATAAACTATCCTGCCCAGGCTGGCTTCTAAACATGGTCCTCAGATGTCAGCCTCCTAAGCAGCTAGGATCATAGGTGTGAGCCACCAGCTCTTGGTGATATATATATATATAGATATAGATAGATAGATAGATAGATAGATAGATAGATAGATAGATATAGATAGATATATGTACTTTTTTTTTGGGGGGGGTGTCAGTCCTGAGCCTGATCTATGGGCCTGAGTACTGTCCGTTAGCTTTTTAGCTCAAAGCTAGCACTCTACCACTTGAGCCACAGCACCACTTCCAGATTTTTCTGCTTATGTGGTACTGAGGAATGGAACCCAGGACCTCCTGCATGCAAGACAATCGCTCTACCACTGAGCCACCTTCCCAGCCCCTAAAGGATTATTATAACCGAGCCCAAAGCCAGGCACAGTGGTTCACTCCTGCCATCCAAGCTACTCTGGAGATAGAGCTAGGAGAATGGAGAGTTCAAGTTAGCCCAGACAATGGTAATGAGATTCAGTCTCCAAAACAATACTTTAAAAAAAAATAGAAGCAGGGGACTGGGAAGGTGGATCAGTGGTTGAGCGCTTGCCTTGCATGCATGAGTCCCTGGGTTCCATTCCTCAGCACCACATATGCAAAAAAGCTGGAAGTGGCGCTGTGGCTCAAGTGGTAGAGCTCTAGTCTTGAGCTGAAGAGCTGAGGGACAGTGCCCAGGCCCAGAGTTCAGGCCCCACGACTGAGAAAAAAAAAAAAAAAAGAAGAAGAAGCAGGGGGCTGGGAAGGTGGTTTAGTGGTAGAGTGCTTGCCTTGCACGCATGAAGCCCTGGGTTCAATTCCTCAGTACCACAGACACAGAAAATATTAGAAGTGACTCTGTGGCTCAAGTGGTAGAGTGCCAGCCTTAAGCAAAAGCAGCTCAGGAACAGTGACTAGGCCCTGAATTCAAGCCCCAGGACTGGCAAAAAAAAAGAAATGAAAAAAGAAGCGGAGCTGGGTGCTGATGATTCACATCTCTAATTCTAGTTACTGAGGAGGCTGAGATCTAATGATCATGGTTTGAAGGCAGGCCAGCCAGGGGGAAAAAAAAAAATCCAATAAACCAGCAAAAAGACCAGAAGTGGAGTTGTGGCACCAACCTTCAGAGATAAAGCTAAGGGACATTGATTGCCCAAGCTCTGAGCTCAAGCCCTAGAACCTGCACAAGAAAAGATAACATTAAACAAACAAAAAAAACAACTACAGACACAGCCCAACACAAGGCCCTAGGTTCAATCCTTGGCACTGAAAAATCAAAACTAAATGCAACTGAAAAACAACAAATCAACCCTGAGGCCCAGAGAGGAAGAGTGACTTGCTCAGTATCATAATACAACCTCGTTTGTTAATACTCAAACTGAGCTTCAAACTCAGAATTCTAACAGTGTACAAAACACAGGGCTGGGAAGGTGGCTTAGTGGTAGAGTGCTTACCGAGCATGCACAAAACCTTGGGTTCAATTCCTCAGTACCACATACACAGACAAAGCTGGAAGTGGCCTGTGGCTCAAGTGGTAGAGTGCTAGCCTTGAGCAAAAAACAAAACAAAACAAAAGCTCAGGGACAGTGCCCAGGCCTTGAGTTTAAGCCCCAGGACTGGCAAAACAAACAAAACCCAGAGGCTAGAGCCCTTGTTTCCCTGCAGAGATGGGTAATCTACTATGTAAAGCATACTAAGTTTAAGACAAGAACACAGAATTTCTGGGTAGGGGAGGGCTCTTCCTTGGGGAAGAGGAGGTGAGGGGCAGAGGGCCAAGGAAGGCCCACATTTACATTAATTTGCATCAATTTGCATCAATTAGATCTTGAGCCAGTTGGCTTCTGTGGTGCAGGGAAGGTGACAGGGAGAGAGTCCCATCTACAACTCTGAGATGAGCAAGGTCCCAGGAAGGAAAAGAAAGTACTAGAAGGGCTCAAGAGAGCAGAGGCTGGAATGGAAGACCCCAAAAGAGCATAGTGCAGGATTTGGGGCAATGCGGGGGTGGAGGAGGTAGGAGTTGGAGGAGGTGTTTAAGCAGCGGAGGATCGAGTCTGCTTGTTAAAAGCTCCCTCCCTCCCTCTCTCTCTGTGTATTCTACACAAAGGGTGAAAGAGGTGCCTCAGCAGAACTACAGGCTGCCTGTGGTGGCTCACGCCTGTCATCCCAGCTACTCAGCAGGCGGAGAGCTGAGGATCTCAGGTTCGAAGCCAGCCCACGCAGGAACGTCTTAAGACTCATCTCCAATGAACCAGCAAAAAGCTGTTTGTGGGGCTGTGGCGGCTCAAGTGGTAGGGCACTAGCTTGAGCACAAAAGCTCAGGGACAGTGCTCGGGCCCAGAGTTCAAGCCTCAGGAAGGACCGGCCAAACATACAACAGTAATAATACAGACAAGGAGATGCTGGGTGTGGAGCACTGAATGGAGGAGGTTCCCTGGCCTTTCCTTAGGGCCGACACCCCCTGTTCACAGTCTCCCCTGGCTTCCCCCCTTCCCCTCACTTTAGGTGGCAAGAAGGAAGAGGGCTAACGGGGGCCCCGCCACTTCCTGTGGGTCTGGTGTTCTCCCCACAACTTCCTGTGTCTAGAGAGAGCTCCATGTTCTAGGGGCAGACAAAGATGAAACTCGAGCATCCGGCTGCCCGGCTGGGCCCAGCCCCGGGGAAGGGAGCACCGTACCTGGAGGGTCTGGCTCGGCCTCAGGCCCCGGCGAGGGGTTCTTCGGCCTCCCCCACAGGGTCCTGGAGAGCCGCAGGCGACTGGTTCCAGACTCCTTGGGGGGTGCAGAGAGCACCCGACGGAACAGGGAGCGACGAGCTGGCTGGCTGCTCACGGGGGGCTCCGGGTGGCTCAGTGCCCTCCCCCAGCCGGCCAGGAGACCCCAGCGGGATCCCGCAGACCCCTTGTCCCGGGCACCTCCTGTGTGCCAGCGGTAGGGTGCCAGCGGAGAGGGGGCCCCTGGCTGGGTGGGGGAGTCCTGGCTTGGCGGTGGTGGGTCCATGGGTGGAAGTCCTACAGGAGGAGGAAGAGAAGATGACAGTCCCGCTGCGTGTCTGCCCACAAGCCATCCCCACCTTACCCTCCTGTCGGTTCCAGCGCTGCCTCCCAGTGAGCTCATGTGGAAAGGGGCTGGGGGTCCCCTCTTACTTGCTTTTTTTGAACCTTCAATCAGCTCCAGACTCTGCAAGCGCCTTGTACCTGCTTTTGCTTCCTCCCGCTGAACCCCAACTCCACGTGACCCTGTCTGTCCGTCCCACTGACAGTCGGGGACAGGATGCGGGGCAGGGGTGGAGGGAGGTGGCAGCGCCCGATTCTAGAAACAAGGGCTGAGGCAGCAGTTTTTCTCTCCGTGTCTCTGTCTCTCTCTGAGCCCCATTGTCTTCCCTGAGAAATGGTCGTATGGTAGAACAGGGGAGTTCTCATTCTCTATCCAGAGTGTAGATAGATTTACCTGTGATGAAAAACTGTTTGGTGTGTGTGTGTTGGTACTGGGGCTTGAACTCAAGGGTCTGGCAATCCTACTTGGCTTTTGCGTTCAAGGCTGGTGCTCTACCACTTAAGCCATAACTCTACTTCTGGTTTGTTTTCTTGCTGGTTAATTGGAATCTCACAGACTTTCCTGCCCAGCCTGCCTTCTAACTATGATCCTCAGCCTGCCTTCTAACTGTGGTCCTCAGATCTCAGCTTCCTGAGTTGCTAGGATTACAGGCATGAGTCATGGTTAACTGGTAGCACTAGGGTTGTTGTTTTGGTGGGGTTTTTTTTGTTTTGTTTTGGCTGTTTGGCTGTTTCTGGGCTTGACCTCAGGACCTGGGCTGCTTGTGTTCAAGGCTAGCACTCTATCACTTGAGCCACAGCAGCACTTTCGGCTTTTTGTGTGTATGTGGTACTGAGGAATCAAACCCAGGGCCTCCTGCATGCTAGGCAAGCACTCTACCACTAAGCACATTCCCAGCCCAGTACTGGTTTTGAATTCAAGCCTCACACTTGCAAGGGAGGTGCTCTACCCTGTGAGCCACACCCCCAGTGCTTTTTACTTTAGTTTCACATTTTCTGCCTGGGCTGACATGGATGGGATCCTCCTACTTATGCCTCCTACGTAGCTGGGGTTATATGTCAGACTCACTGTGCCTGGCCAGAAAAAAGCAAATTTGTTTATTTGTGTGTGTGTGGTGCTAGGGATATAAAGCCCAGGGCCTCCAGCATGCTGGGCACGCCCCCTAGCACGCAACCCCACCCTACAGAACTAGGCCACGCCCCTCACACGGAGCCACGCCCCTTAGATCTAAGCCAAGCTTCTTAGCATCCAGCCACGCCTAGTGTGGAGCCACGCCTCTGAGCAGTGAGCCCCGCCCACCACCGCCGAGCCCCGCCCCTGAACCACTCCTCAGAATGGAACCAAGCTTCCCAGGGCTGAGCCACACCCCCTCGCGTGAAGCCACGCCCCCAGCAGGGAGTCACACCTCGGGGGCCCTAGGCCACGCCCCGTGTCGCTGAACCAAGCTTCCCAGCGCTGAGCCACGCCCCTAGCGTGAGGCCACGCCCCCTAGCCCCTAGCCACAGCACCAAAGCCCTTGGACTGGAATTTCTGCCTCAGGTTTTGCTTCTGGGCCAAAGGAACTCAAATGCTCGCAAACACAGACAAGGTGTGAACAGAAATTCTGTGGCTCCTGTTGTTTTATTGCAAGTCTGTGGCTGCGGTAGGATCACCCGGGGTAGCGCCTTCCAGGGTCTCGGACAGACTCTCCAGACTCTCCGAGTAGCTCTTAGTTAACAGTCTAGAAGAGACGAGGCGGGCGTGAGACTGAGCGAAGGGGTGTGGCTTGGGTCTGTCCTCCCTCAAAGGGGTGGGGCCAGGCCCCAAACGAGGGAATGGGTGCAAAGCTGGCTGCAGGCCAGGGTGGGCAGAGCAGACACTTAGAATACCGGAGACGCGAGAGTTACCCGCGTGATCCCCTCCCAACCCACCAGAAAGCGTTTGTGTAGGGGTCAGAGGTGAGGCCCAGGCCTGGGTGCGCTGGGAGGAGGGCGGTAAGGCATACAGGAGGGTCGTGATTTGGATCTGGAGAGATTGTGTGACCCCCAGGAGTGACTGGTCAGGGGGTCAAGGGGTCAGGGGGCCGCTGCAGCCTCACCTGGATGAAGTGCGGCCAGGTGCGTAGCAAGTGGAAGAGGGCGTCGCCGGGGCAGTCGGTGCCGCGCCGGAGCTGGCGGTGCCCGAGCAGCTTGTAGTCGGGCCGCAGCAGGCCGGCACGCGAGGCGCACCTGGGGAGCCCGTCCCGCACGGTGCGCAGCGCGGCTGCGGTGGGCAGGCTCGCCGTATAATCGCCTATGAAGGCCACGCCAAAGCCCCGGAAGTTGTAGCCACGCGTGTGAGCTCCCACCCAGTGCCAGCCGCGGCCCTCGTTCACGTAGCCATCGGATCCCACCACGAAACTGCAAGAGCGGACCGAAGGGAGGCACCACAGCGTGTGGAGGAGGCCCCGTCCCCAAGTCCTGCCCCCTCCACCTGGGGCCACCCGCACCCCTAGGTCAGCGCTGACCCACCGCACCTGTCCCGGTTCAGCTCAGCCCCGAAAGTCCCCAGATCCCGCCGGTGGGGACTGGCCCAGCCTGCCGGCATCAGCGCCGGCCACGCCTCCTTCCACCTGTCCCCAGCCTCGTCTTGAACAGATCTTCAAGTTCAACTTCATCCTCGGATGAACTTGTCCCCAGGTTCATCTCTTTTGCCAAGTTCACGGCCCTTTTCTGTTTCGGGCCATCTCCGTCCTATGCCACACCCAGACCCCACCACCGGTCCTGCGTCTTCCCCTCCAATCCCAGAATCTCCCACTGGTTAGCTGTTTCTGGACCTAGTGAAGGCCGCGCCCCTCATCTTGACCACGCCCACTTCGAGCTCAGCCCCACCCACCAGCTCTATTCTTGCCGTTGACCACGCCCACTCCGCCTGCTAAACCACGCCTGTGCACTCTAAGCTCGTCTTCTAGCTCCTCCTCCCACTACATTCAGCCGGGCGGACAATCGCCGACCGGCCTTACTTACCATCCAGTCTCCTCTAGTCTAGACCCGCCCTTCCACTCGACTCATCCCCGCCCACCAACCCTACTCCAGTCTTTAAGCCCTTCATTCATGCACTCCATTCAGCTCTCCCACCCTGCATACTCTTGTCTGCTAGCCAACCCACCCAGTCTTTGTCTGCTACCTAGTGCAGGGCGGGACGGCGCAGGCTCAAACAAGTAGATCTACTCTACTCAGCCCTGCCCATGTGTCTACTCAGAACCGCCCCTAATCCCCCTTCATTGGCTGCCGGCCCCACCGCCCAGTCTACTCTTGCCTGCCTGCCACGCCCATTCCACGCTTGTCTGCTGGCCCCGCCCATCCACTCTCCTCAGCCCCACCCACCTTTCCCTCCTCACCAGCTGCCAGCCCCACCTGCCCAGTCTACCCTGGTCTGCTGGCCACGCCCATCACCAGTCGACCTCCCCCACTCTATTCAGCCACACCCACCCGCGCACGCGCGCACGCGCGCACACACACACACACACACACACACACACACACCTCTGCAGACCAGCCCCACCCACCCACTCCGCTCAGCCCCTCCCGCTGTCTTTCTTACCCCTGACCACGCCCATCACGCTACTCAGCCCCGCCCACTCAGGCCGAGCCCGGCCCCGCCCACCTGTAGCCGACGTCGTCCCAGCGGCGCACGTCCTGGTGGAAGCGCTGCACGGCGCGCAGGCTGGCGGCGCAGCGCACGAAGCTGGCGCAGGGCTGCGCGGGCTCGAACGTGTGATGCACGAAGAGGAACTCGAGCGGCAGCTGCAGCGGCGTCGGGCGGCCCCGGTACGGCGCGGCGCCCCAGCGGCAGCGGGGGTGGATGGCCGGGCACCCTGCGGATGGACAGGCACCCAAGGCTGGCATCCCGCGGGGAGCGGGCCTTCCCCTCGGCCCCCCGCCGTCACCCCGCACGGGGACCCCCGGACCGCGGGAGTCATGCCGTCCCACAACGTCCAGATCTGATCTCTTTCCCAGATCCCCGAACCAGGCCCACGGAAGGAAAAACAATAATAACAAACATCAGCTAGGTGTGGTGGGACATCCGGGTCATCCCAGCGCCCAGCGGGCAAACGAGGGGAGATGGCGAGTTCGAAGCCAGCCTAAGCTTCCTGGCACTGACAGCCAAAGGGGGCTCTGACTGAACTCTCCGGTCGTGTGCAACTTCCTAACCATCCGGCCAATCCAAGAAGTTGCAGTGGCTTGTTATTTTCTTTTTCTTTTTTGCCACTCCTGGGGCTTGAACTCAGGTCTGGGCGCTGTCCCTGAGCTGCTTCTGCTCAAGGCGAGTGCTCTATCACTTGAGCCACAGCACCACTTCTGGCTTTTTCTGTGTATGTGCTGAGGAATCGAACCCAGGGCCTCATGCATGTGAGGCAAGCGCTCTACCACTGAGCCACCTTCCTAGCCTGGTGCAGTGGCTTTTATGCAGCTTTTCTAAGATAGGCAAGATTCAGAGAGGTGAAGCGTGGAGCCTCAAGATAGATGCACAGATGTAGCTGCTGGCCCAACTCCTGGCTGAACCTCCGTGTTTGCTGAGCCGCTGGCTGGAATGCGCTGGCACATAATTGTCTATGCATATACTCCAGCCAGTGTGGAGCTCACGGGCCCTGGATGGTAAAGGCCCAGTCTTCAGTTTGGTGTAACTGGGAGGTGCTGGGAACATGGAGGAGGCTTAGCCTAATGGGCAGAAGTTGGTCATCGGTCATGTTTTAGGCTCAGTCCCAGGACCAAGGGACCAATGGTACAGAGACTGAAACCTACCACACCGCAAGCCCAGACAAACCTTTCTTCTTTTTAAGTTTCTTTGTCTAAAGTATTTTGTGACAGTCATGGAAAACTGACTTAAAAAAAAAAAGGATCTGGGCGCTGGTGGCTCACACCTGTCAACCTAGCTACTCAGAAGACTGAGATCTGAGGCTCACGGTTCAAAGCCAATCTAGGCAGACTCTGAGCTCCATCCAATAAACCACTTCGAAAAAGCCGGAAGTGGTGCTGTGGTCCAAGTGGTCGAGTGCCAGCCTTCAGCACAGACAGGATCAGGGACAGTGCCCAGGCCCTGAGCTCAAGCCCCAAGACTAGCCAAAAAAAAAAAAAAATCAGATCAACTCCTGTTCATCCTTGAAGGCCCAACGTCAGCATTTTCTCGTGCGTACTGAGCCACTGTCCCCGGATCCTCCTGATGGAGTGGGGTGGGAATGTCTGATTCTGAGGGGCTGAGCCCCAGGGCGGGGGGGGGGGGGGGGGTGTCTTACCTAGGAAGGCCTCGGTGAACTCTTGGGAAGCATAGCTGGCCACCTGGGCCAGCTGCTCTCGGCTCCTGTTGTGTAGCTGGGGGTGTCGGGGCTCCAGGCTTTGCAGCAGAAGGAGGGCCCCCCACACCTGCTGGGCCAGGTTGGGGGCTGAAATCAGAGCCGCGCCTCTCTGCCGCCGGAAATTGCTGCGGAAGCCCGGGTCTCCGTCCACGCCAGCCCCGTAGTACTGTCCCAACAGGAGGCTGAGCCGGGGCCGGGGCGGCGCGAGGCGGCTCAGGTGATCCCCGAGGAGCACCCCGTCCAGAGCCCCGTTGAGGAAGGCCATGGTGAGGGGGGCCGTGGGGGGGTCGAGCAGCGTGAAGTTCTGGGGGGAGGAGAGCCGGTCCCAGCAGCCCTCAGAGCCCAGGCCGGGCGGGCTCGGGGTGGGGCGAGGGTGGAGGAAAGCCAGGCCCAGCTCCGTGGCCAGGGCGGCGGCCAGGAGGCTGTCCACGGCGGCGGGGGGCTCGGCTCGCTCCCCCAGCCAGGTGACATTGGCAGAGTCGTTCCTGAATCCCGCCGGGGTGTCTCCTCCCGTGTCCCCCAAAGGCACAGCCCTGCGCCCCTGCTGCCCAGCCTCCAGCCCCAAGAGCAGAGGCCTTAGAGCCACGGTGGAGCCGTCGGGGGCCAGCAGCACCCCGCGCTCCTGCTGGCCCTGAACCTCGTGCTGGGCCACACGGTCCACCAGGGCGCGCAGCTCGGCCCCCAGAGGGTCCAGGTGGAGCGGGGAAGCCCCGGGGCTCACAGAGTCCCGCAGGAACGGGGGGAGGCCACCGGGGGGTCCCGCGGACAGCAGCACCCGGACAGAGGCAGCTGGGCCTCCTTCCAGCTCCTTCTGCTCCAGCTCGGCCATGGCCTGGATGATGGAGTCCATGAGCAAAGGCAGAGAATCTATGGGAAGAGACAGCACGTTCACCCAGCGGTCCAGCCTCAGTGCCAGGATGGTAGGGGGGCGCAACGTGGCGTGGCATCGGGTGAAAGTTGGCAGGGGGGGAGTAGGCCGCGTGGGGGCTCACGGCGGTGGAGGGCTGGGTTAGGAGTGAGGTGTTGGTCATTGGCAAGGTTTACTGAACATTTACTGTGTCTCAGGTACCACTGTCACAGACCGGCCTAACTGAATCCTCCTGGAAGCCCAGAGAAGTGAAGATACCAGCTTAAGGCTACACAGCTAGGAAGCAGCAGAAGCAGGATTCGAACCCATAGATTTGCTTGTTTTGGTCAGTCGTGAGGCTTGAACTCTAGGCCTGGGCGCTGTCCCTCAGCTCTTCAGCTCAAGGTGGGTGCTCTACCACTTGAGCCACAGCACCACCTCTGGTTTTCTGGTGGTTTGTTGCAGGTAATTTCATGGCCTTTCCTGCCCGGGCTGGCTTTGAACTATGATCTCAGCCTCCTGAGTAGCTGGGATGACAGGCGTGAGCCACCAGCACCCAGCCAGGAAGTTTTAATAGCCAAATCCTGCATTGAAAATCCCGACCCTTCTTCAGAAAGTTCATTTTATTCTTGTTTTCTAACTTTCTTCTTTTCTCCTTAAAACTCTCTAAGAAAGCCAGGCACTGGTGGCTCACGTCTGTCATACTCACTACTCAAGAGGCTGAGATCTGAGGATCAGGTTCGAAGCCAGTTCAGGCAGGAAAGTCCATGAGACTCTTATCTCCAGTTAACTAGAAAAAAAAAAAAGCCAGGGCTGGGAAGGTGGCTCAGTGGTAGAGCACTTGCCTTGCATGCTCGAGGCCCTGGGTTCGATTCCTCAGCACCACATAAGCAAAAAGCCGGAAGTGGCGCTGTAGCTCTAGTGGTAGAGCTCTAGCCTTGAGCTGAAGAGCTGAGGGACAGCGCCCAGGCCCAGAGTTCAGGCCCCAGGACCAGACCCAAAAAAAAAAAAAAAAAAGCCAGAAGCAGAGTCGTCGCCCAAGTGGTAGAGCACCAGCCTTGAGTGGAAAAGGCCAAGCCAGAGCATGAGGCTCTGCGTTCGAGTCCCGGTGTTGGCTTAAACAAAACAAAATACCACCTCTTCTTCTGCCTCTTCTCCTCACTGCACTTGCTAAGTCCTCAGACCAGAGCTCTCTGGACAGCTGGGGCTCCTGCTGTCTCTGGTCCTGGCCCACATGGAGGCCCAACACTTCTGCTGAGCCCAGAATGCACCGCCCCGCCCCCCCCCCCCCCCCCCCCGCCTCCAACCTACCTGCGCTTCCACCTAGCCACGGCAGTAGGACTAGCAGGAAGCAGAGGCCGCCCCCAGCCATGCTGAGCTCCAGCTGGCCTTGGTGGACAGCGCTGCGCGTGCTGGAAAGAGACAGCCGGGAGGCACCCTGCCCGGCCTGCTGCCCTGTCAAAGTCCAGGGGTGAATGGCACAGTTGTTCCCCCCCCCCCCCGCCCCACTCCCCGGGAGCTCCGTGGCCTAGGCCAAAGGTCATCTGGGCCTCAAGGTCTCCCCTTCTCCTCTCCCATCCTCCCTGCCTGTCAGGATGTCGTCGGGAGACCAGGCCCAGCACGGTGGCTCACGCCTGTAATCCCAGCTGCTCAGGAGGCTGAGGTCTGAGGACTGCAGTTCAAAGCCAGCCCGGGCAGGAAAGTCCATGAGAGTCTTATCTCCAATCAATCCCCAGAAACTGGGAAGTGGCGCTGTGGCTCAAGTGGTAGAGTGCTCGCCTTGAGCTGAAGAGCTGAGGGACAGCGCCCAGGCCCAGAGTTCAAGCCCCATGACCAACAAAAAAAAATGGAGCCGTTGCTTAAGTGGTAGAGCTCCAGCCTTGAGGACAAAAAGAAATTGCTCAGGGACAGCACTAGGCTCTGAGTTCAAGTTTTAGGACCAGCTAAATACACAAGAGGAAAAAGAGAAAAACAAAACGAGGAGCTACGAGGCCAGGTATAGACTCCTACAGTCTCTGTCTCTCTGTCCCTGTCTCTGTCTCTCTGTCCCTGTCTCTGTCTCTCTCTCCCTCCCTCTCTTTCCTTTCTTTTTTTTGGCGGGGGGGGGGGGGGAGGGGGAGGCCTGGTCGTGGGCCTGAACTCTGGGCCTGGGCGCTGTCCCTCAGCTCTTCAGCTCAAGGCTAGCGCTCTACCACTTGAGCCACAGCGCCACTTCCGGCTTCTTTTCTTTTTGCTTATGGGGAATCGAACCCAGGGCCTCATGCATGCAAGGCAAGCGCTCTACCACTGAGCCACCTTCCCAGCCCCTCTTTTCTTTCTTTTTTTGTGCCAGTCTTGTGGCTTGAACTCAGGTCCTGGGGGCTGTCCCTGAGCTATTTCACTCAAGGCTGGCGCTCTACCATTTGAGCCACAGCTCCACTTCCAGCTTTTTTTTTTTTTTTTTTTTTTTAGTAGTTACTTGGAGATGAGTCTCACCAATTTCCTGCCCGGGCTGGTTTCCAACTATGATCATCAGATTCCGGCCTCCTGAGTAGCTGGGATTACAGGTGTGAGCCACAGTGCTCGGCTCAACACCATATTTCTTATAGGCTCTACCTCCTCCTACAAGTGCCATGGGCTGGGTTTGGGGGACATTCGGATTCAAACGATAGCAAGCGAGGCCGGCCAGGCCCCCTACGTCCTGTGCTGCCAGAGCTCAGGCTCAGGAAAGGACTGGGGATTATTGGGTCTGCTCAGCCTCAGTCCATAAAGCCCAGAAAGGTGCGGCCACTCCAGCTCTTCATCTGTTCCCGCTCCTGGATGGGGTTGAGAGCGGATGTTGGACCTGAGCCTTCGGATCCTGGTTTTATCCCAGGAGCCAGTGTCTAGACTCACCTTGCTTGATTGTGAACGATCCCCTCCTCTGGGTGCTTGTGGCTGAGTTCTTCTCTGGGTACTTGTGGCTGAGTCCCTTCTGAGTGGAATGCCCACTCCTCTCGGGGTCTTATAGCTGAGTTCTCCTTGCTCCTCCTGCCTTCCCCTCCTGAGTTGCTATTACAGGGGTGTGCCACAAGCCTCGGCCCAGGTCTTTTCTGCAGGCTCCATGTAGGTGAGCTGCTCCCCTCGTGGGCCTCCTGCCCCAAACCAGAGTTTCCAGAGCTGTTCCAGGCCTGGGAAAGCCCGGCCTGACGCAGGCCGGGGCCTCCCCCAGGGCTCCACCCACAGGGGACGCACCCATGGGGCATAGCTGCCAGGGCCGACTTCCTGGGGGACCAGCCACCCCCTTACACAGAGCCAGGTCACAGTGGGGCCTCAGGAAGAAAGTCATGGAATGGGGAGTGAGAGGCAGTTTCCTGGGGTCTGGGAATTGGGGGGTGGGAGGCCTCCACCTTCTACGGCCATGGGCAGAAAATGGGCACCAGACTGAGGTCTGGAGGATCTCAGTTCGAAGCGAGCCCAGGCAGGAAAGTCCACGAGATTCTTATCTCCAATGAATCAGCAAAAAGCCAGAAGTGGAGCTGTGGTTCCAGGGGTAGAGCACCAGCCTAGAGATGAAAAAGCCAAGTGAGCCCAAGGAAGAAAGGAAGGAAGAAATGAAAAGGAAAAGCAAGCGAGCCGGGCACCGGAGGCTCAGGCCTAGAATCCCAGCTACTCAGGAGGCTGAGATTTGAGGATGGAGCTTCAACACCAGCCCGGGCAGGTGCACCTTGTATGATGAGCAGGGAGTTGGGCCTGGGGTGGTCTGCCTTTGCGGGGGAGTCTACCCACCCCACTGGCCCCACAGGTACAGTCCATTCAAAGATTAGAGGTTTGCCTGCCAACGCCAGACCAGAGTCTGTCAGGAATTACCTCCCTATCCTGGGCACCTTCCAAATCCAGGACTTCCCTTGCTTCGCAGGCCCCCCTGCCCCGCCCCCCTCCTGCCCCCCGGGAGCCAGCGGGGCCTTAAAGCTGGGCTTGACCCAGCCATGCCTGCCACTGTGTGTGGAGCCAGCCCCCGCTGCCGTGGGTCGGACCCACTGGCTGCAGGGAAACACTAAAAGCCAGCGATGAGGACTCTCACCCCGCCCAGGCCTCCTTCACTGCCTATCTTTGTGGAAGACCAAAGGTAAGATTTAATCAGCTGCCGGTATTGCACACAGACCCTCCACACAGCCTTGGCAGGGAGGGGTGCGTGAGGGGAGGGAAAATGGGGGGGGCTGTGTGCCATGAATCCACCCCCTCTTTCTTGTTTTTTTTGCTTTATGGCTTGTTACCCAAGATGCTGTAGCGCTTGAGCCATGCCTCCACCCTGGCTTTTTTGTTGGTCGTGAGGCTTGAACTCAGGGCCTGGACGCTGTCCCTGAGCTTTTTTTTTTTTTGCTCAAGGTCAGCACTCTACCCCTTGAGCCACAGTGCCACTTCCAGACTTTTTTTTTTTTGTCGGTCGTGGGGCTTGAACTCTGGGCCTGGGCGCTGTCCCTCAGCTCTTCAGCTCAAGGTGAGTGCTCTACTGCTTGGGGCACAGCACCACTTCCAGTCTTCTTGTGGTTTATTGGAGATCAGAGTCTCACAGACTTTCCTGCCCGGGTTGCCTTTGAACCGTGATCCTCAGATCTCAGCCTCCTGAGGAGCTAGGATGACAGGCGGGAGCCTGGCCCTTTCAGGCTTTTGATATTTTGTTGTTATGGAAGCCTTGCATATATATATATATATATATATATATATATATATATATATATATATATATATATATATATATTTGTTTATTTATTTAGCTGTGGTGACAGGCGTGAACCACCAGCTCCCGGCTGTCCCTATTTATTAAGGGATATGTATTCACAAGACATGAAAGCAATCATTCAATTCTGTGACATTTAGAACACTTGCAGCATTGTGCAATCCCAACCTCATGTTTCTAAAACATTTTCATCACTCCAAATGGAAACCCTGCACCCAATAAAGCAATCACACGCCTCCTCCCACCGGCCCTGGCAGCGCTCATCTGTCCCCTGCAGGGCAGCACCTTTCTTCACTCAGCCTGGGGCTCTCAAGGTTCAGTCGCGGTTACCCACATTGTAGCCACACCCCGTTCACTTTTTGTGGCTGTGTAATATTCTATTGTGTGGATAGATGGCATTGTGTGTATCTGTGTGATATTGGATGGCCAGTTGGGTTATTGCTCATTGTAAAAGTGCTGCTGTGAATGTTTGGGCATCTGTACTAGTTTGGCTTCTTGCTTTGTTGCTGTTGTTCTTCTTCTTATTATTATTAATTTTTTGTATTATTATTTTGCCAGTCCTGAGGCTTGAACCCGCGCCTGGGCACTGTCCCTGAACTCCTTTGGCTCAAGGCCAGTGCTTTACCACTCGAGCCACAACTCCACTTCTGGTCTTTTGTGTGATGAATTGGAGATAAGAGTCTCATGGATTTTTCCTGCCCAGGCTGGCTTCAAACCGCGATCTTCAGATCTCTGCCTCTTCAATAGCTGGGATTATAGGCATGAGCCACCAGCACCTGCCCCTGCCCAGTTATTTTTGGCACACTTCATATCTCTGATGCTTCCCAAAGCCAGTGAGGAGAGGACTCGAGGCAGATACTCCCCCCGTTTGACAGACGAGGACACTCAAGTGGGAGAGGCAGCCCCGTGCCAGCCTGAGTCCAGTCACCATCAGAATGGCTCCCAACCTCAGAGTGAGCACTAGGTAGCAGCCTCTTACGGGGAGGGCGCAAGGGATGGTCTTCCAGGCAGTTTTGTGGCCCCTGGACCCGACAGACCTGAGTGTGAGTCCCAGGTTGGATCCACTGCATAATTACATAATCTAATACCTATGTCACAGCCAGGAGATGGAGCCCTAATTATGTGTTTGATGTATAGATGTATCCAGGGGCCCAGGGGGTGAAACAAACAGTTGCTAAACTGGTCTGCCTTGCAGTTATTCTTTTTTCTTTTTCCTCTTTTGCCGGTCCTGGGGCTTGAGCTCAGGGCCTAGGCATTGTCCCTGAGCTTCTTTTGCTAGCAGCCTACCACTTGAGCCATAGCGCCACTTCTGGCTTTTTCTGTGTCTGTGGTACTGAGGAATGGAACCCAGGGCTTCGTGCATGCTAGGCAAGCACTGTACCACTGCGCCACCTTCCCACCCCCCTTCCTCTTCTTTGACATAGGGTCTTGCTATGTAACCCAGGCTAGCTTAACTGAACAGACTTCAGCAGTCATTTCCCTAGGAAGGCAAAGGAGCATTCTTATTGGCTTAGGGACAAGACAAGTGCTTCTGATAGGTTGAGGAGGGGGTAGGGCCAAGTCTGATTGGCTGAGAGACAGGAAAGTGGAAAACATTGGTTAAGTCGGCTAAGAGACCAACTTTGATTGGCTGGGAAGTGGGGGAGGAGTCTAAGCTGAGAAGAGTAAGATTGGCTGAAAAGAGGATGGAGCCTGATTGGCTAAGAGGTGGGACTGCAGAGTTTAAAAGACTGAGGGGCAGAGGACTGAGTCCTATTGGCTGAGCATCAGGAGATTGGAATCTGATTGGCTGGAGAGTAGGAGAGCATTTGATTGCGTGGAGGGTGGGCGGGTTCTACTCAGGGTGGAGTGGGAGAGAGGGAACTTGGGAGGAGTTGTCCCCGGTCTTAGCTACTTCTCTGATCCCATGTCTCTCTGCTCCTAGGAGAGGGAGGTGGAGATTAACCCCTATCTATGGGGAAATGCAGGTAGGTGTGTGTGGAGGAGGGGAAGGGCTGGGTCACCCCAAAGTCCAGGGTGGACAAGTTCTCTGCCTCAGCTAGTGAGGTGTCTTATCTCCATGACTCTGATCTAGGGTGTGGGGCGGGCACAGCCATAGACCCTCCTTCTAGGGGAAGACAGATCTGGTTTTGGGGTGGTCCTGGGATTCCAACTTAGGACCTTGAGCTTGCTAGGCAGGCGTTCTACCACTTGAACCATTCTGTCATAATCGAGTCTTGCTTTGTGCCAGAGCTGGCCTGTACTGCAGCCCTCCTATAGCCCCCCAGCGTGCCTCTCGGGACCACCACTACACCCAGCTATTGGTTGAGATGCTTATCATCAATGTGTTCATATTATTATGTGAAGCCAGGGCTGGTCTTGAAGTATGGTCCTCCATTTCTGCCTCCCAGGTACTTTACATCACTATCAGGATTCTGTGGTTTCTGAGGACAAAGAGTTCTCTTCCCTCCACCCCTCCCAAAGCATCTTCCTGCTCTTCTCCCCTACATCCACTCATTTAAATTCCTGTTTCTCTTGTCAGTCCTGGGACTTGAACTCAGGGCCTTGATGCTGTCTCGGAGTTTTTCACTCAAGGTTAGCACTCTATCCCTTTAAGCCACAGCACACTTCTGGCTAACTGAAGATAAGAGGCTCATGGACTTTCCTGCCTGGGCTGGCTTCGAACTGTGATCCTCAGATCTTAGGGTCCTGAGTAGCTAGGATGACAGGTTTGAGACACCAGTACCTGGATAACGTCTCCCTGGCCGGAGACACTAGTTCTCCAGCTGGCCGGGAACGCGCGATCCTCCTACCTCTGCCTCCTAGGTGCTGGGATTAGAGGTGTCAACATCAAGGCTGGCTCCCACCTGGACCTTTATCGCCGTTGACCTTGAAATGCTCCTCCATCCTCCTCCTTCCTGTGCATTGTCCTTTCTTGCTCCCTTTTTCTCTTCCATTCACTCCACTAGAAACTCCAGCCTGGGCTGGGAGGGTGGCTCAGTGGTAGAGCGCTTGCCTTGCATGCCTAAGGCCCTGGGTTCGATTCCTCAGCACCACATAAGCAAAAACAAAAAGCCCAGAAGTGGCGCTGTTACTCAAGTGGTAGAGCGCTAGCCTTGAGCTGAAGAGCTGAGGGACAGCGCCCAGGCCCAGAGTTCAGGCCCCATGACCGGGCCCAAAAAAAAAAAGAGAGCGCTTGGTAAAATCTAAGTCGAAGCCGGGAGCTGGTGTTTCCCACCTGTCATCCTCGCTGCTCAGAAGCTGAGATCTGAGGATCACAGTTCAAAGCCAGCTCTGGCAGGAATGTCTGTGAAACTCTTATTGCCAGTTAAGTAGCAAAAAGCCCAAAGTAGAGGGATGGCTCACGTGGTAGGGCACCAGCCTTGAGGTGAAAAAGCTCAGGGACAGCGCCCAGGCCCTGAGTTTACACACACACACACACACACACACACACACACACACACACACACACACACACACACACACACACACACACACACACACACGCCTAAGTCAAGGGCGGGAATTGTGGCTCTGGCCTCCTGCCTGCCAAACAAGTCTGAGACCCTGGGATAAAACCCCCAGGACCAGCACCAAACAAACAAACCAACAAACGAGAACCTGACAGCCCATGTTCTTCTGCTTAGAACCTTCTGTGGCTTCCATTTTCCTTAGGCTAATAACCTAAATCATCCCAGGTCCCTATGCAACATACCTGTCACCTCATAGATTGGTCATCTGTTCCCTTTTACGTTTCTATTACAACTCTCCCTCTCTCCCTCTCCCCCCCCCCCCCCCCGTGCCAGTCCTGAAGCTTATACTCAGGGCCTGGTCGCTGTCCCTTGAGCTCTTTTGCTCAAGGCTAGCCCTCTACCGCTTAGAGCCACAGCACCACTTCTGGGTTTGGTTTTTAGCTTTGCTGGTCTGGGGCTTGAACTCAGGGCCTCTTTGTGCTTGAGGAGAGCGCTCTCCCACTTGAACCACAGCACACACCACTTCTGACTTTTTCTGAGTGTTTTCTTGGAGATAAGAGCTGCACGGACTTTTCTGCTGGGGCTGGCTTCCAACTGCAATCCTCAGGTCTCGGCCTCCTGAGCGGCTGGGGTGACAGGCGTGAGCCACGGACGCCCGGCTCTCCCTCTCTTTCTGTCATCCCACGGTCAGCCTTGAGAACTCTGGGGAACACCAAGGCCCTCAGTCGCGCCCAGGCCTCTCTTACCAGCCTGTTTTCTCTCATCTCAGCCCACTGAGACCAGAGCTGCGGGGAGCTGGTGTCTTCATGACCTAGTAACTACCCAGCTCCATAGTTTCCTAAGACCCAGGGCTCCTCATCTTACACATGAGACTGGACACATGACCACCTCCCCTTAATCTCCACCTCCATCCCATGCCTGTCTGGCTTTGTCCTAAGAGCTCGAGATGTTTTCCTGTCTCCCGTGACCTCCTTCGCCCACTTCCCTGCCGTCCACTCTCTCTTCCTCATGCAGGTGACTCATGGATGTGTCCGTGGCAGCTGCCTCCACGTGAGCACCCCACTGCGTGGAGGTGACGGCGTTTCCCAACCTCAGCCCTGGGGTTGACACACGGGCCGCCAGCGCTGTGTCATGGCCCCCGCCCCACCTTGTGTGTGTTGTTGGATGTTGAAAAGCATCTGTGTTCTGTGCCAACTGTATGCCAGTAGCACTCCTCTGCCAATACAGTAACCATATGGACAATTGCCCAAATCTGCTGTAGTTGCAAACCTCTAGGCTAATCCAAACCAACCTCCAAAACTCTTCAGAACACGTCCACCTCTCACCTCCCCTCCAGTATGTGTTCAGAAGAACTGAAACTCGGGAGGCGCCAGGTGCCAGTGGCTCCCGCCTGTCATCCTAGCTACTCAGGAGGCTGACATCTGAGGATCACAGTTCAAATCCAGCCTGGGCAGGAAAGTCCCTGTGAGACTTCCCCAATAAACCCCTCAAAAAACAGAAATGGTGCTGTGGCTCAAGTAGTAGAGTGCTAGCCTTGAACACAGAGAGCTTCAGGGACAGTACCCAGGCCCTGAGTTCAAGCCCCACAAATGACCAGAGACAGACAGACAGAAAGACAGAGACAGAGAGACAGAGACAGACAGATGGAGACAGAGAGACAGAGAAATCCATGGGAGTCTTCTGGTTTTCCCAACGCCATAGGAGTAAGAGGCTCCTGGTTGGCATTTCCTCCTCCCAAGCTAGGCCTCAGGCCCTCTAACCTCAGACCTTCTCCTAACTACTAGAGGATTCCCTCTCAAGTGTTCTGCCCTTGAAAATCTCTCTCTCTCTCTCTCTCTCTCTCTCTCTCTCTCTCTCTCTCTCTCTCTCTCTCTCTCTCTCTCTCTCTCTCTGTGTCTCTCCCTCGGGCCTGGGCGCTGTCCCTGAGTTTTTTTTTTTTTTTTTTTTTGTCAGTCGTGGGGCTTGAACTCTGGGCCTGGGCGCTGTCCTTGTGCTCTTCAGCTCAAGGCGAACGCTCTACCGCTTAAGCCACAGCGCCACTTCCGGCTTTCTAGTGGTTTTTATTGGAGATAAGAGTCTCGGGCTGGGAAGGTGGCTCAGTGGTAGAGCGCTTGCCTTGCATGCTCGAGGCCCTGGGTTCGATTCCTCAGCACCACATAAGCAAAAAGAAAAAAAGCCGGATGTGGCTCTGTGGCTCAAGTGGTAGAGCACTAGCCTTGAGCTGAAGAGCTGAGGGACAGCGCCCAGGGCAGGCCCCACGACCTGACTCAAAAAAAAAAAAAAAAAAATAGACTCTCACAGACTTTCCTGCTGGGACTGGCTTTGAGCCGTGATCCTCAGATCTCAGTCTCCTGAGTAGCTAGGATGACAGGCGTGAGCCACCAGCGCCCAGCATTGTCCCTGAGCTCTTTTGCTCAAGGTAGCGCTCTACCACTTCTAGTTTTCTGATGGTTCATTGGAGATAAGAGTCTCACGGACTTTCCTTGGCTGGCTTTGAACTGTGATCCTCAGATCTCAGCCTCCTGAATAGCTAGGATGACAGGCGTGAGCCACTAGAGCCTGGTCTCTTTTTTTTTTTTTTTAGTCAGTGTGGGGCTTGAACTCAGGGCCTGGGCATTGTCTCTGAGCTCTTTTGCTCAAGGATATCTATTCAGACTCCGCCCATCACAGTCCGTCCCTGCGCACACATACACACACACATACACACACACACACATACACACACACATACACACACGCACACACACAGCCTCCACACGCACCTCTGCCCCACTCCTCCTGTAGTTGAAATCTAACCGCCAGCTCCCTGCAGCCTCTTCTCAGATGTCACTCCCTTCCCCAGTCTCCAAACCCAGGAGCATGGGATATATGTAGCTTTTTTTTTACTTCAAACTATGCTCCCTCTGGACCTCCTTCTCTCCATCGGGGGAACTGATTCTCAGGTGACAGTTACCGAAATGAAGACAGGGGTTGTTTTTAATAAATAAATAAATAACTTTACGTTGGGGCGAGCCCCCCGCGGGCCAGTGAGCCCGCCGTGGGCGGCGTCCCCGCCTGTCCCCCCCCAGGCCCCGGCTGGTGACCAGGCCCAAGGTCAACGCCCCGGCCTGAGGACCGGCTGGTCCAGGCCTGCTGAGGAGCGCGGGAGCTTTTCCTGGGGTCACCTGCCGCCCTCCGGACTCGCGCCCGCACTTCCTGCGCCCCAGGACGCAGAGAAAGCAGGAAATCTGGGTGGCCAGGTTCGGTGGAGGCTGAGAGTTCCTGGGGACCCCTGGAGAGCCATGGGGCGTCCGAGCGGGGGAGGGGGGTTGAGGGGTGCTGGTGGGGAGGGGAGGGTGGCCCCAGACGCGGGGGGACCCGGGCACTAACGGAGGCACGCGGGGTCGGGCTGCGTCGCCGCTTTGCGTCTCCCCGTCCGCATCTCCCGTCCATCCCCAGCGTGGAGGACCAAACACCTGAGGTCAGGGGCGTGGCCGGTGGGCGAGGTCGAAGGGCGGTTCCTGGAGCATGGTCTGCGGTGGCGTCCAATGGGCGCGCCGGGGGGTACCCAGCGGGCGTAGGCGTGGATGGCTCCCGTGGGCGTGGCCTGCGGTCATGGCCAATGGGCGCGCCGGGGCGTGGGCAGGGCTGGTTCCCGGGGGCGTGGCCCGCGGGCGTGGCCAATGGGCGCGCCGGGGGCGTGGCCGGTGCTTACCCTCCCCGCCCACCCCGCCCGCCGGGCGGGGTTAAAGGGCCGGGCGGCGGGACGGCGCGGGCAAAGCCGAGGTTCCCGCAGCCAGCGCCAGCGCATCGCGATCCAGGGCTGGAGACCCGCGGGGTGAGTCTAGAAACGGGGGCGCAGCGGGATCCCCGACCTCCGTGAGACGCACAGCGGGCTCGGGGAGCGTGGGGTGCCCGCCCCGCGCCCCGACGGCCCCTCCGTGTGGCCGTGTGCGCCCGGGAGTCCCGGCCGTGTCCTCTCCCGGCGTCCGGGGGTGGGGGAGCGGGCAGCCCCAGCCCCCCAGGACCTCCCAGATGGGCCCGGCCCGCGCACCCCGGGGTCCACCTGGCCACCTCCGGAGCCCCGTGCCCAGGTGGCCGTCCCGGGCCCGCAGGCTTGGCTGGGGTCCTTGCTGCCCCTCCGTCGGGGGGGGGTGACATTGTCTGACAGACGCCATCTGATGCCCCCGGAGCCTGCCCTCCCTCCTGCCAACCACCGGTGGCTGGTGTTGACTATTTGGGGGCCCAGGGGGACAGTCTTCTCCTGGAGAGGGGAGGGAGACCAGGGCACCCCTCCCCCTCCTGTTGGCAGGCTGGAAGGTCCTCAACTTGTCTCCCCTGTGGAGGTGCCCCCCCCACCTTGGGTGCAGGAGCTGAGCCCGTGAGGCCTGGCTCACCAGCCCCCAGTGGAGGGCCGGAGGGGAGGGGGACCCCTGGCCGCCCATGCCCCCACGCCCAGTGGGGGAGCTGCGATTGGAACCATCAAGCCCTGTGTGACCCCAAAATCCTGGGCCGCTTTCTAATGGCCGAAGCGGCTCTGTGTAGGCCGGGTCCGGTTTCCAGGCGGTAACGTTAGTCCTGGGCTGTGTCTTGGCGCTGACCCCAGTTGGTTATCAGGTAGACGGGCCGTGGGTAACTGGGTGACATGCAGAGACGGAACCCCATCTCTCCTTTCTGACAAGCCCCAGAGTCCTGTTCTTCAATCCCAGGCAGCAAATGGGAATATGTTCTTAACGCTCTGTGTGTGTGTGTGTGTGTGTGTGTGTGTGTGTGTGTGTGTGTGTGTGTGTGTGTGTGTGTGTGTCTCCTGGGGCTTGAACTCAGGGTCTTGAGCGCTGTCTCTCAGTTAGCCACAGCTCCACTGCTGGTTTTCTGGTGGTTCGTTGGAGATCAGAGTCTCAGACCCTTTCCTGCCTGGGCTGGCTTCCAACCACGATCCTCAGATCTCAGCCTCCTGAGTAGCTGGGATGAGCTGCTTTGAATTTGGCGTTGCTTGTGCGCCTGTCCATGAAAAATGCCTGGCTGTGTCTTCACAGTCCTGGGAGTTGGGGAAATGTAGATCCTTTGTTACAGATGGAGAAATTGTGGCTCAGAAAGGTTCAGGCACCTGCCTGAGGTCACACAGCTAAGGGGGTCAAACCTTCCAGAATAAACTTTCTAAGGCTCCTGTCCTGGTGTGGCCATACTGGAGATGAAATACCAAGGTGATCACATCTCCCAGGGATGTTTCTTTTCTTGTCTTTTTTTTTTTTCTTTCTGCCAGGATCCAATTTGAACTGCAAAGGCCACAGATTTCTGACCTTTGACACCCCAATACTCCACCACCTTGTTGAAACCCAGAAATGTTGGGGTGCTTCCTGGCACTTTGCCAGGGTTGGGGGGAGGGAGGTGAATGTAAGTCTCTGGGTTGAATGGACCCAGGCAGGGTGCCATAAGCCTGGAGCAGGAGCGTCTGGAAGGTGGGGTGACAGGGCCAGCTCAGGGGTGCTCGGGTGTCCATGGTGTGCGTGCATTTCTGTCCTGGAAGCCCACACATCCTGTGCGACAAGTTAGCTGTC